>NC_134106.1:30849500-31173000 GCF_040939455.1 Microcebus murinus | reverse complement strand
TCTTACTTTTAAGTAAAATGGTTTTTCTTTGAGGGTTGCAAGGTCCTTTGTTAGGGAGTGGGACCACACTCCCCTACCTGCAATTTATAAAGTACTTCTGATGACTTAGAAGGATTAATGTAGATAGTTTGGTTGTATTATATTTTCTTTGGTACCCTTGATCTTAAAAGTAAATTCTCCTACTAAAATTCATCTAGAAATTTTATTTGATAACACATTTCTGGAAGTAAAAGAGTTACTTCTGATTATTTTAAGTTCTTTTCTTTGAAAGTGAATAATGATTAAGTATCAGATAACTTAAACCTAATTTCCTTAATAGTGCTTATGTTTGAATCAGTTCTTTGTGCCCAGAAGGCTAAAGCAGCACTCAATGGAGCAGATATATATGCTGGATGTTGCACACTAAAAATTGAATATGCAAGGGTAAATATTTTTTTCAACACTTTACCAAAGAATATTTATGCTTTGGATATACTATTTGAACTTATTTTATTTTCAATTTTAACAGCCAACTCGTCTAAATGTTATTAGGAATGACAATGACAGTTGGGACTACACTAAACCATATTTGGGAAGACGAGGTAGGTATTTTATGCATTTTAGAAAGTACTTACATCTGCTGACAAATTTTTAAATGCGGTTAGATTCCTCTTCCTGAGATGAGCTAGTTAATTCAAATAAAAACCTTGTTGGTGAATGCTTTTCTTGCAAAAGGCCATGTAATGCTGGAAAATAACCTTGAACGTTAGTGCCCCCTACTGATATGTGCTGAGCTATTTATATTTAGTTCAACAAGGAACCCACACATACAGGCACGCCCGCAGTTCAAGGACTTGCATTTCTCCAAGCAGCTCTCTCTCTTTGGAGGAGAGGAAACTGATTCAGAATATTCCTTACAAACTGCAAACTTGCACACTGCTTCTCTATGGAAAGGACTTTTCCCCCAAGCTGGACGAGGCATTAAGAAGGATAGAGGACTACAGCAGGCTGACTCTACACTTCATCATGCACAACATCGGCATCAGCAAAAAGCCCTCTGAAAAACTCAGACTTGCAATTCACCTTGACTGCATACTGCATGCACCATCACCCCAAGTTTTTAAAGGAGGACACTTAACAGTACTTCAGACTTGCATGGGATGAACACCATGATAGACTGTGCCCATTTATTCAAGTTGTATGTGTGTATTGGTCTGATTTCCCTTAAGGTTTCAGTTGTAGAATTTTAAATTTTTCCCTAACGGAAACTAGACTTTATCTACAATGTTGTATATCTTAATGCCCTTTACTGTAACTGTTTGTAGCTTAGATTCAAATTGTTAATTGGCAAAAAAATCAGGGCCAATTTATCAACCAGTCCACACAGATAATTAGAAATTAAAGGATTAGAAAGGTGCACACTTGCTGCACTTATGTTTACTTTTTTGTTTTTTTTCCTCAATTGTGGACATTGAACAGAAATTCTAAGATAATGAAAAGGTGCATTATATGTAACATGTTTTTCTGTGTGGTTTGATTTTTGTAAAGTGGCTGTTTATAAGTTGTCACTTTTTGTAACAATTTAAGGTTATCACTTATGTTAATTTCTGTAACTAGAAGTTTTGACATTTCAAATGTAGGTTAAAGTATCATGTCTGTCCAAGGTAAAATATATTTAAACTTGATAAATCTGACAAAATAAAAGCATTTCATTTGAGATGCATTTTTACCTATAACCTATAAATGCTAGATTTCATGAGCATAGACTTGACTGATAAAATTGTTCAACTAACTGTGTGGCAATTCTGGAATATACAAATTAAAATGTGGATCTTGTAAAAACAAGGGGGCTGCAGTATTGGCTACATCTCAACTACAATATCAGTGTTTGAACCACGGGTTGGAAAAACTCAACATGAGTATGCCTGGAAAACTCAGTAACTAGAAAAAAATTTTATGGCATCCAAAATATCTTGGGCAGCAGGTACTCTATAGTGCATGTACTCTAGCAAAAGAAAAGTAAAAGACAATGGGATGGTCCTTTGCATGTTCAAATATTTAGGACTTTTGGATGATTGACTTGTTTCAGTTCCCAGGAAATCATCTTGCCTTATGCATGAGGTTGCAGATAGGTTTGTTTTGTAATGCAGTTTTGCCCCGCCATTTTTACCACTTACAGAAATCTGCTTGGCCTAGGCTAATGCAGTCGAATTACAGTATTAGAAAACAATCCCTTAGCACTCAAACAACAGGGCAAGTGGTTGATGAGAAATCTCTCACTTCTGTCAATTTACAGTCAAGTTTTGAACACTCAAGTTTTTTTTTTTTTTCTCATTTGAAATAGTTTTGGTTACATTTTTCTTATTGCCTTCTTAAAATGCTTATCCTATATATATGCTTCTTATTTTTAACAGTGTTTACATCTATTCTTTTAAAGGGTCTGAAATTAACACAAAGCCAGCTTAAGTTAGTTTTTCATATAATTCTTGTTAGATAAATTCAGAAATGTGTAAGGTAGATATTTAAATAGTGAAATATAATTAAAGGAAATAAAATAGAATTTTAGTTGTTTATGCTTTCAAGGAAAAAATTCTTTTCTAATTCTTTACAGATAGATATTTGTCTGGCAAGATTATAGCCGTTTATGTTTTGTTTCTGTAGTGATCTTAGCATACACTCAAGTTGATAGATATTGAAATTATTTAGTTGTTATCCCTAAATAAAGTCCTTTATATAACTTTTTCTACCCCTCTGCCCCTGCAAAAGAGCTCTTTTAAAAGCTTAACTTTATTTTTAAAAGTCCTTTTCAGCCCTAATTACATTTTAGTACAAAGAATCCTTAGCCTGGACTCCAGGAAACCCCTCCAGAAATGTTAAGCAAAACTTGTGTATATGTACATCTTTTTGAGGAGAAGGTCCATAGCTTCCATCAGATGTCATTTGAATCTATGAAAGCTCACAAACTACTGTTTAGAAAGTGATATGTTCAGTGTTTGACTTTTCTGTTCAACTTCTGTTTTATATGACATTATATTAGGTAGTGAATTATTAATAATGAGAATGTTTAGCTGAAAGATACCTTGAGATCAACTACTCTTGACTCTTCCTTGTTATGAATGAAGATTGTGACTTTCTGTGACTATACAGTCAATTAGTGGTTAAGTTGGAATCATCTGATTCCCAACCCAGTTCTCTTTCCTTTTTGGCACACTATTAACTGTATTAATAAAACTGAGTCATGAAGACATTATGGTGGTTTTGGTTTTAAGATTCATAGGCCAGTTAAGAAATTGTGTTTAGTGTTTGGCATATATGCTTAAGCAGGGGAACATTAACGTAATGGAATAGCAGACTGGCTTGGTTCAAGAGGAGTGAGACTTAAGTGATGAGAGATGCTGAAAGCCATGCTATAGAAGGAACTGAATGTTTAGACTGGAGAAGAAATGACTTTGGGGAAATGGGAAGAGGGTCATAATAGTTCGTGAGGCCTTAGGGTAGAATATGGGTAGAGGATCAATATTTATATAGTACAAAAATTAAGTTTTTCACAGTTTAGGACTATCTGAACATGTAAGGGAAGGTAGTACTTACCTTTTTACTGGTTTGGGGTAAGCAGAGGCTGTTGACCCCAGTTGGTAGGGATGATGTAAAGACAATCTTTATGTTGAATACAAGTTGAACTAGATGATCTCCTAGTCTTTTTCAATGCTGTGATAACTTGGAATAGGTAATTAAAACTATACTTCTAGACTGAAGTGAATATTAAAGTATTTCTCATCTCCCATAAACCTGATTTGTTTAGGTGACTAAGGATATATGGAAAGCCTCTGAATTTTCAAAGATCAGAATGACCAGTCTTAAGATATGTATTTTAAAAAATTTATTGGGCCTTATGATTTGATCAGGAAACTTTATAAAAGTGTTGTATAATGATTTAAAAATTTTACTAACCAACACAAGAAGTGCTATTTTAGAAACCTACAGATAATTTTTTAATTGGTATCTCAAATTAGATTTGGGGAAAATTGGCATGCCTTCCCTGAAAATGTAGCTAGAATAAAAATTATCCTTTAGAGTATTGTAGTATTCTCATCCAATAATGTAGCCCCCTTGGTTAGTTTTATCTTGGCATATTTAAACTTTGGGGGTTGCTCATAGTCCTGCCTGGTGTTAAGGTCTATAGGCAATGACCTATCCATGATATAATATGGGCCAGTGATGTGCAAATTTTCAGTTCTCAAGTCAGTAGGTGTTTATAAATATGTATATATACATATAAAATACTCTGTGTTTACTGATTGTGAAACCATGTAATACAGGTTGTTGTTGGCTTATGCTGAAACTTCTTGAAAGAAGCCTACTTTGAAAATGTGTTGCTGTTGAAGCTAATAGTATGATTCAGGTACTGTCTTTCAAAAGTACTGCACTTAAAGCTTGTTTTAAAGACATGTATTGGTAAGAACTTCTGTACAGTGTCAAACTCTAGCATTGTGTACATTCACTTTCTGAAAAGTATCCATCCTTCCCTTAAATTTGAAAGTGTGATTGTATTTGGCATTTGCCAAAAAGATATTTTCAAGTTAAGTGGAATTTGTTAGATAGAATTATTTTTTTAAACTTTGGTGTTTGTATTTAAATTGGATATGAATGGATGTTTAAAGTTAACCAGGAATCTTATTTCTTTTATGAATTGTAAATGGATGTTTTGAATGGGTGTTTCCCATGTGAGAACTCTGTTAAGTACTTGGGTCAAAATTGTTAAAACAATGTTTCTACTTTTGTGTCAGATAGAGGAAAGGGTCGCCAGAGACAAGCCATTTTGGGAGAACACCCTTCTTCGTTTAGACATGATGGCTATGGTAAGTTTGTCAAGGCAGAAGGAAGGTAGTATAGATGAACTATTAGAATTCTTGCATTTCTGATGAAGAATTGCACATTTCTTGTCTCTGTATTTTTCCTGCTCACCTGATTTGGTTTATAGGATCAGTCCCTTATAACGTACTCCCAAGGAGTTGTCCAAAATCCCTTGTTTTCTTAGGATATTGATAAATCAAATAATTCCTGAGGTAAATGAGAGCTATTGGTTGGGGATTGAAAACTTTTTTGCCACTATATTTTGTTTTGGTTTTGATCTGTAATGGGCACTGGCCTGTAAGAGGACCAGAAAGAAGTATTATTGCTCAGTAAGTGTATTTTCTGTCATTCCAGCGATTATGAGCGAAGAGGAAATTTGAGTAATAAAGTCAGAAAGAGTGGAGTATTTGTCAAAAAGGAAATGTGCTTCTGGTCAGACTCCTCTTTTAGTTCTGCAGTTGGCATTTGGGCTTTAGTTAAATTTGTTCATATTTAATTCCCCTTTTAAAACTTTTCAGCGTTTGCTGTTTGCTATGTCAAGATTATGAAACCTAGAATAACAGTCTTCCCAGGAAAAAGTTAGGTTTCAGACTCTTGTTATTGTAAGTAGATGTCTTGTAGGTAGATGTTGGGTGTAGAAGTGCTGTTGATAAGACTTGAACTGGTTATAAATTGTTTAAAATATTTTTTAGTTTGTAGTGGTACTTATTAATCCCACCTATTCTGTACTTTAAAGTTGAAATGCAAAATTATTAGAAAGTGGCAGAAAATAGAAATTGCTATGGTGTGCATTTGTGATTTATCATTGAGAAGCCCCCCCAGTGTTTCCTGTTGTCCTAAATGTTTTCAGACTGCCAGTGTGTTTACTTTAATGACCATTATTAGCTGTGGGTTTTAGCTTATTCTCCAGTGTCTTTCTTTTGAACTCCAGGAATTTATTACCTGTGTGTACGCATGTATATATATTTGTTGAAGGATCCACAGTAGTCTATATGGCAGAAAATATTAAAGCAATCTCTATGTTATGTGAAAACAATGTGTGGTATATATATAATGAAACTCTTATTACAGTCGTTTTAGTGAGTGTGTGCTTTGATCATTTTTCTTAGTTTTTGTGACCAATTAAATATTAAATATGGTTGTATGGGCAGTAAAAAAAAACAGGGAGCCTGTTATGCTTCGCATAATGGAGGGTTACAAAAAATTTTCTAGTTACAAGTTTGTCATATAGTTGTAGTGTTAAGTATGTCATGGCAGTCAGCTGAAGGTTAAAAACTGGTTAAATGTTTTGCCAAAGGAGGCTGGAAAAATCTGTGGAAGAATAAATGAAGGACAAGAGCTCTACTGTAGAAGTGTTAAAACAGAGCATTTTCTTAGTTTAGGTTTGTCTTCCTTTATAAAATATACTGAAAAATTGTATAAATAAAAATTATCCACCCTACAAGAACCTTTTATTTTTAAAAAGCCTATTATGAAATTATTTGGTAGTTATAGTGGGATTGTGTAGGGATTCTGAGCTATGGTACATTAAGATATTTATCTCTTAGGTTAATTTGTTCTACTTTCCTAGGGAAGAAAGCAGAATGAGATGTAGGAGGAGAGAGAATGAATAAAAAGAGATGTGGAGAAGAGAAATAAGATGAGGAAATGGTGAAAAAAGCAAAGAAGATGGGGTTGTGTGCTGGTGGTGTGGTATTGAACCTTTTTCTGAATATCACAAATCATAGCTGTATCCCTTCAGATCAGCAGTACAGCAAAACAGATTTATTTGCATTTGAGGTCACATGGGTGGCTTTTCCTATGTGATGTTCTATAAGAAAGAGGGGATAGAAAAGGTTAATTATGATTCAGGACCCATAGATTCTATGAAATTAATTTATTCATTGGTTTATTATAGCAGTTTAAAATCTGTGCTAATCATCAGTTCTTTAAACTACAAATTTCTTTTTTTCTTTTTAAACTACAAATCTAGAGAAAATCTTTAAATCTTTTAAATTTGGGAAGCCTAGCCCTGTGAGATGATCTGGTAGAAGCTCTCACATTTGAACAGTGGCAAAAATGAATATAGATTGGCTGCAAGCCTAAGAAAAGTTTGTATATTAATTGCTAGCATCTTTGGCTATGATTCTTGAACTAAAGATGTTAAAGTTTGAAAGATAGGAAATGCCTTGAAAATGTTAATAATACCATTTATGTAGCATTTTCTCACATACGTGAACTTTTTAAATACATGAAACATAAATTTTTTTAAGCACCTGAGCTTTTTATATTATCTATTTAGTACAGAAGCTTTTAAAAGACTTCTAATTTTTCTTATCTTACACAATATAGGTAATTTGAATAGTGTAGATAACATAATTTAATCCTGATAGCTTAAAATGATAATTACGAACATCAGTTATTCTCTTGCATTGATTTTGGTTGTTACGCAGGGTAGTGATCTTGGACCTTAGCCATTGTAAGCAAAGTGAAAGTTTCCACTGCCCATATACCATACTTTTCCCACTGCCTATGAAAAAGAAAATTTAGGTATAATGAAGTGTCATTACTGTGTACAAGCAAATGGTAGTGGTGGGGAGGCAATATAATATTCGTGTACTTTTGCAGTAGAGATAAGAGTGATTGATATTTGAACTTTGGTATTTATATAATAGTCTAAATTAGAGGCTAAAATACGTATGATTACAACACACTTATAATGAGCTATATTGATTATTTTGGCAAAGTGCCAGTTGTCAGATGAGCAGTTGAAAACCATGACCAATCTGAGGCAACTGATGATGGTACATTGATAAAGTATTCCTCCCCAAAATTGCAGAAGTTGACACTGTGTTCTTGTATACTAAGTGGTATTGTTGCTGTTATGAATGGCAGCTTTATTTAGAATACTGAAAATTGAAGTCCACCATAAGCTCTAATAGCATGTTATGATTAACAAAATTTAGTAGTTCTTAGTAACTCACTTGGTAGACAGATGTCCCTTAGTAGTACATAAAAATGAAAGTGGCATTATATACTCTTTACTTCTTAAGAAATGAGGAAAGGACTTGGGTTTTTGATTGGATTTTTTGCACATCAGCAGGATCTTTGCATGCACTCTGGACTATGCTGTAATCATTAGCTCAAGAGTACCTAAGAGGTGTAGGGTTTGTGTTTCTAAGCTATATAGATAGCTACATCTTAGTTGCTTGTTGCTTCTGAGTTCTTCCTCTCTTCTTGTTGCTATAAAATGTGCCTTATGCTTACTTTTAGTATCAGTTTCTCCACACTCTCATTCCTTTCCATTCCACACTCTAGCTTTATTTTTCTTATTACTTCTAATCTGTTGTGGATGGAAAAATCAGATAAAGTTGTTTAAAAGCACTGTAAAGTTAGCAGTTTGATTCTTGAGAAGGAATCTCAGTGTAAGAGATGTAGATTTGTGTGTGTTTCCTTACTCAGGCATTATTTCCTTCTGGATTCTTGATACTGTTTCAAATAGTGGAGATTGTGGAGTAATAAGACACTTGTGTTTAGATGAAGTATTAACTAAACCTAGGGTTTTAACTTGCTAAATTAGAATTAGAGGAATAAAATACCAACCTGAAAGTACATTATAGTTAAATATATTCAAGTATATAACTTTCCAATGGAACTAAAGATACTCTTTTTGTTATATCTGTATAGAGGTAGCTTCCCCGATTTCAAGTATATTTTAATATATTACTCCTCAGAGATACTGGCAGGAGGTTTAATTTTTAAATTTGTATATAGTGGCCCAAAGTTTTATATTGATTTCCCTGCCCCTCCCCCCACTATAGTCTAATTTTATACGTTAAACTACTGTTTTTTAAAAATAAAAGCTGACAACCTGTATATGCAGGTACAGGTCAGTATATCTTGGATCTGGTACAAATAAATATAGGTTTTATTACTTTCCCATATGTTATGTTTAAATATCCATACATTGGAGTTTTCTTTGGACATCAAATTAGCTAATGTTAAGAGTTTATTTTTTATGTCGTGAAGTATATCTACTGAAGTATTTATAACAGAACTATGTATATGCGTTTTATTTATTTTGATCATTTTTATAGGATCCCATGGTCCATTATTGCCTTTACCAAGTCGTTACAGAATGGGCTCTCGAGATACACCTGAGCTTGTTGCGTATCCATTACCACAGGCTTCTTCCTCTTACATGCATGGAGGAAATCCCTCTGGTTCGGTTGTAATGGTTAGTGGATTACATCAACTAAAAATGAATTGTTCAAGAGTCTTCAACCTATTCTGCTTATATGGGAATATTGAAAAGGTAAGTTTCATTTTATATTAGCTTCTTTTGCTAGAATATCTGGTAGTAATTCTGAAAAGGCTGCAAATATATAAGTATCTTCTACTTGTACCAGGAACATCCAAGTTCTTTCAGTAGTAACCCACATAAGGTAAAAATCCATTATATAGAAATGCTAGAACTTGTTTTTGTTGATATATAATAAGTTTAGATTGTTGGTATTGAAAGTATTTTTTAAAAAAACAATATAAAAAGAAATCTAAAGCAATAGTTTAATTAACTACTAGAACATTACAGGCATAAAACCTGTATTTTGATGATCATCTCAAAGAGATTCTAGCATTTAACATATTGAACTGTAAAATTTGAAAGAGCAGTTGCTTTCATGGAGATAGGTATACATAAACATATCTCACATCCGGGCGTGGTGGCTCATGCCTATAATCCTAGCACTCTGGGAGGCTGAGGCAGGAGGATCGCTCAAAGTCAGGAGTTCAAAACCAGCCTGAGCAAGAGCGAGACCCTGTCTCTACTAAAAATAGAAAGAAATTAATTGGCCAACTAAAAATATATAGAAAAAAATTACCCGGGCATGGTGGCACATACCTGTAGTCCCAGTAGTTACTTGGAAGGCTGAGGCAGAAGGATTGTTTGAGCCTAGGAGTTTGAGGTTGCTGTGAGCTAGGCTGACGCCATGGCACTCTAGCCTGGGAAACAGAGTGAGACTCTGTCTCAAAAAAAAAAATGGGCCGGGCGCGGTGGCTCATGCCTGTAATCCTAGCTCTCTGGGAGGCCGAGGCGGCCGGATTGCTCGAGGTCAGGGGTTCGAAACCAGCCTGAGCAAGAGCGAGACCCTGTCTCCACTATAAATAGAAAGAAATTAATTGGCCAACTAATATATACAAAAAATTAGCCGGGCATGGTGGTGAATGCCTGTAGTCCCAGCTACTTGGGAGGCTGAGGCAGGAGGATCTCTTGAGCTCAGAAGTTTGAGGTTGCTGTGAGCTAGGCTGATGCCACGGCACTCTAGTCTGGGCGACAGAGCAACACTCTGTCTCAAAAATAAAATAAAATGAAATTTTAAAAAAACCATTTTAAATGTTATGATACATTAAACTCAAATCAATCATAATCTTTTAAAGATTTATATATGCTTAGTTTTTCCTGACTTTCTTTTGGAGATTTACTACATATTTAACATACTATTTAGTCATTGTTAGATTTGTAGACTGCTATTGATTAAATCTAGGGAGAGGAATTTTGCTCAGAAGGAAACAAGTGATTTCAAATCTGAAAAATCCTTCTCTGTGAGTTTTGTTCAAGTACAAGTGTAGTATATCCCATTTAAATTGATAGTTGAAGTGATGGAGATAAATGCCATCTTGCATTTGTCATGTAAATATGTTCTCAGTATTCCTTTGAGGTTAGTAGATAAGAAGGAAGTACATTCTAGGTGTCATGTATATTAATTGTACAGTACTCTTCCCTTATCCATGGTTTCAATTACCTGTGGTTAATACTGAGGTAATTGAATAGGTTAAATAGTTGAGTATAGTATAATAAGATATTTTGAGAGAAAGCATGTCACATAAGTTTTATTACAGTATATTGTTGTAATTGTTCTATTTTATTATTAGTTAATCTCTTACTGTGCCTAATTTATCAATTAAATTTTGTTATAGGTATGTATGTATAGGGAAAAAAATATGGCATACATATGGCATACATATCTGTGGTTTCACGCATCCACTGGAGGTCTTGGAACATATCCCTTGCAGATGAGGAACTACTGTAAATAGATACTTAAGGACTTTCCAAGGGCTAGGCACTATGCTGAATGATTATCATACTTTATCTTGTCTAACCTTTAACAGCATTATTATTATTATTATTTTATTTATTTATTTTTTGAGACACAGTCTCACTCCTTTGCCCAGGTTAGAGTGCGATGGTGTCAACCTAGCTCATGGCAACCTCAAACTCCAAATGATCCTCATGCCTCAGCCTCCCAAGTAGCTGGGACTACAGGCGTTCGTCACCAGGCCTGGCTAATTTTTTGTTTCTATTTTTAATTGGCCAGCTAATTTTTCTATTTTTAGTGGAGACAGGGTCTCACTCTTGATGAGGCTGGTCTGGAACTCCTGCCCTCAAGTGATCCTCCTGCCTTGGCCTTCCAGAGTTCTAGGATTACAGGCATGAGCCACCATGCCTAGCCCTTTACAGCATTATATACTAAAATTGGAATAGTACAAGAAGATAAGTATGGTCTCTGCCTAGCGTGTCATGAAAACTCAGGAAGTATTGCTTATTTTTTTAAACTTCTCCTATATTGCACAAGCCTTCCTACTGACCATGCTATCTCATGGCCATTTTGTATTATTTCTTTTTTTTGTTGTTGTTATTTGTTTTGTATTTTGGCAGAGAATGGGGTCTTGCTTTGTTGCCCAGGCTGGTCTCAAACTCCTGGCCTCAAATGATCTTCCTGCCTTGGCCTCTCAAAGTGCTGAGATTATAGGTGTGAGCCACCATGTCCTGTATTATTTCTTATATAGCATCTTGTTTATTGCCTTAACATAACTCTTCATAGTTTGTAATTATTATTTGTTTACTTTAAAATTTCTGACCTACCTACCAGAATATAAGGTTTAAAAAGACAATGTCTATTATGTTCGCCATTGAATCCCCAGTACCTAGCTCAATGCTCATCAACACATATTAGACAATTAATAAATGTTTTTTGAATGAATAAATATTGAGTCCTGCCAGGTGTTGTCATTATCTGCATTTTATAGGTACAATGCAGAAAAGTTAAGTAAATTGTCCCCCTGCCCCCGTCACAGAATTAATAACAACAGAACCAGGATAAGCCTGTGCTATTCTTCAGTATGCTATTGTATAGAATTATAGTCTTTTTAATTTTACTGAATTTTGATGAGAGTTAAGAGTGTCTCATAACATGGCAGAATATAGTTAAGATTCTAGGTGATCTTCTGACTTTAACCACATAAATCATACTGTCTTCTAAATATTCTGTTATTGTAAAAGGGAATTAAATGGTGATCTTTTTGGAATTTTGTATTTACAGGTAAAATTTATGAAGACCATTCCTGGTACAGCACTGGTAGAAATGGGGGATGAATATGCAGTAGAAAGAGCTGTCACACACCTTAATAATGTCAAATTATTTGGGAAAAGACTTAATGTTTGGTAATTATCTTAAGTAATAAATTTTAAAAATATTTAAAAATTGTCCTTTTTATTAGAGACATTAATTTCAACAGCAGAATATTTTAATGTAACAGGGTACATCTGAAACTAGCAGCTGTAGTATTGTCATTTTAGATAAGCTTTAGGGTCATATAATTTAGATTTTGCTTAGCTATATCTTGTTTTAAGTTTTATAATCATAAAACATCGTTAAAATTGGCAAGTTTTTAAGTTAAAGTTTTCTGAGAATATATTCAGTAGGTTTTCTTTCTAATTGATGCCTAAACTATAAGAGTGATTGATTATAACTCAAACTAAATCCTGTATTTAAAAAGCTACATATGCCTTTTTTGTTGTTGTTAAGATTCATGGAAGCAAAATATGTTAGCATTTTGAGACTATTTGCTGCTTTTTATCTAACAAAGTGTGTTCTATATGTTTTTACTTTCCAATCTTCAGTGTGTCTAAACAACATTCAGTTGTTCCAAGTCAAATATTTGAGCTGGAGGATGGTACAAGTAGCTACAAAGATTTTGCAATGAGCAAAAATAATCGCTTTACAAGTGCTGGCCAAGCATCTAAGAATATAATCCAGCCACCTTCATGTGTGCTGCATTATTATAATGTTCCATTGTGTGTCACAGAAGAGACCTTCACAAAGGTATGCACCGAGATACAAATGTGTATAGAATGTTACCATTTCCTATTTTAAATATACTTCAGCCTCACTTTGAAGTAGTCTTGCTCTGTTTTTTGCTTTTGATACTATTCTTTGTTATTTATTTGGTACTTATACTTTTATGGCCTCCATTCTTCATTGGTTTTCACTGGTTTGTGGTTCATTCCTTTTGAGAGTTGGAATTATTTATTATTATTATTATTTATTTATTTATTTATTTTTGAGACAGAGTCTCACTCTGTTGCCCAGGCTAGAGTGCCATGGCATCAACCTAGTTCACAGCAACCTCAAACTCCTGGGCTCAGGCAATCCTTCTGCCTTTGCCCCCCGAGTAGCTGGGACTACAGGCATGCACCACCATGCCCGGCTAATTTTTTCTATATATTTTTAGTTGGCCAGTCAATTTCTAAGTTTAGTGGAGAACGGGGTCTTGCTCTTGCTCAAGCTGGTTTTGAACTCTTGACCTTGAGCGATCCACCGGCCTCAGCCTCCCAGAGTGCTAGGAGATAGTTGGAATTAGAATGAGATAATCCTTACTCTTGTATTCAGAAAGTTATTTTACCATGTCCTTAAATCTTACCCATAACAAAATTTCACGTAACCCTGCCTTTTTCCTTAACTTAGGAAATGCTAAGTAAGAACTTTAAAAAAGCTTCATAAAAGAAGTGATTTTTCTGGAACGCAACACTACCTTAGATACTAGGTAAATCCTGGTCAATTCTGAGACTGTATTTTAGTTAACAAACTTGTGGTTTTATTATACAGCACTAAGTGATTTACCTAGTTTATAGAATTTTACTATTTTTAATTGATTTTCTCATGTAGCTTGATATTAATCTAAAAACATTTGATGTAATTAATTCATATTAGACTCAAAACTTAAATGCTGCCATAAAGTTTACTGTCTACCAAAAAAAGTGAGAGTTTTATTTTGGCCATATTTTTAATGAAAGTTTTCACCTTTCTTTGGCAGTTGTGTAATGACCATGAAGTTCTTACATTCATCAAATACAAAGTATTTGATGCAAAACGTAAGTGAACAGTTCCTCTTTTAAAGTTTTCTGGTTAAGTTGATGACAAGCAAATAACTACTCAGTTTGTGTTTATTTGTTTTGTTTTAGCTTCTGCCAAAACACTTTCTGGGCTATTAGAATGGGAATGCAAAACTGATGCAGTAGAAGCTCTGACGGCACTTAATCACTACCAGATAAGAGTCCCAAGTAAGTAAAATGCTTTATTTTTGTTATAATATTCAGTGGGAGTTACCTTTAGAAACATTGACAATAATTTTAAGATAACACATACTAGATTTTTTAAATACAGAGAATTACGAAGAAAAAAAAGGCATATTGATCCCTGTATTAGCTATCTATTGCTGTGTAACAAATTACCACAAAATTTAGCATCTTAAAACAGCAAGCATTTCATATAGCAATACTCTGGGGGAAAAAAACCAGCAAACATTTATTTATTTATTTATTTATTTATTTATTTATTTTGAGACAGAGTCTCACTTTGTTGCCCAGGCTAGAGTGAGTGCCGTGGCATCAGCCTAGCTCACAGCAACCTCAAACTTCTGGGCTCAAGTGATCCTCCTGCCTCAGCCTCCTGAGTGGAGGGTCTACAGGCATGGGACTACAGGCATGTCCCACCATGCCCGGCTAATTTTTTGTATATATATATTTTTAGTTGGTCAATTCATTTCTTTCTATTTTTAGTAGAGACGGGGTCTCGCTCTTGCTCAGGCTGGTTTCGAACTCCTAACCTCGAGCGATCCACCCGCCTCGGCCTGCCAGAGTGCTAGAATTACATATGTGAGCCATTGCGCCCGGCCTTCGTTTATTATTTTACCGTTTCTGAGGGTCAGCTGGGTAGTTCTCGCTAGGGTCTTTCTTGAGGTTGCAATCAAACTATTGTGTAGGTCTGCATTCATCATCATAAGGCTTACCTGAGGCTGGAAAATCCACTTCTATGCTCACTCATGTCTTCTTGTTTACGGGCTCAGTCAAGTCATGTTAGCCTTTTCATAATAGCTGAGAGTGAGTAATTAGAGAGAAAAAAGCAATAATTTTTTTATAACCTAATACTGGAAGTAACTTATCACTTACATTGTGTTCTTTTGGTCTCACAGACTAAGCATGGTACGTTATAGGAGGGGACTATACATGGGTGTGAATATTAGGAGGTGGGGATCACTGTAGCCATTGTGGAGGCTGGCTTCCACAATCGCGGTTGGTCATTTTAGAGGAAAACAATACACATGTATGGTTAGAAAACTCAGGTAGTAAAGGTACAAAATGAAAAGTTAAAGCTTTCTGCAACTTCCAACTTTTGTTGTTTCATCTTTTTTTCTTCCCTAGGGTGTATATATACATCTTTAAAACTTTTAAATAGGGGGAAAATATTAATTTCATTGAGTGTGGTGATGAATGTTGGTTAGGAAAAAAGAAAAATATACAATGAAGGATTTATGGGTGGAATAACAAGTCTTAAATTTGCTTTAAAATATTCTAGCTCTCTCAGCAATGCATATAGAGAATAGTTAAATGAAATAAGATTGTCAGATGTTTACAATTATTGAAGCTAGGTGATAGGTATGTGGGGATTCATTAAATTAATCTACATTTTTGTGTGTGTTTGAAAATTCCTTAATAAAAGGTTAAAAATAAAAGAAGCACCTCCTCTCATTTTACTTTTAGTCACAAAAGGAAATTTTAAGTAGTGAGTCAGGCTTGATTTTTGATAGAAAGTTTTAAAAGGCTTTAAAGTCATATGAGATATATTTAATAGTTGTATAGATGTAAACTCCTTGGAGATGGGGACAATTGTTTATCTTTTTATCCTCTGCAGTGTATTGCATATACTTGTTTATGCATATGCTTTTTCTCTTCTAGGAGGTTTTTTTTTTTTTAAGGAACCTGTAACATTAAGATACCAGAATTGTTTCTTTGCTTTGATTTCTTTTTTTTTTGAGACAGAGTCTCGCTTTGTCATCCAGGCTAGATTGAGTGCCATGGCGTCAGCCTAGCTCACAGCAACCTCCTGGGCTCAAGCGATCCTACTGCCTCAGCCTCCCGAGTAGCTGGGACTACAGGCATGTGCCACCATGCCCGGCTAATTTTATATATATATATATATCAGTTGGCCAATTAATTTCTTTCTGTTTATAGTAGAGACGGGGTCTCGCTCTTTCTCAGGCTGGTTTTGAACTCCTGACCTTGAGCAATCCGCCCGCCTGGGCCTCCCAGAGAGCTAGGATTACAGGCGTGAGCCACCGCGCCCGGCTGATTTCTTATATAAGCAATTGATGAAGAGTTTTTTCTTCTTGATCTGAAAAATTAAAGAAAACAAGAATTTATAAAATGGAAATGTTTTTGTGACTTATATCCAATTTTTTTGAGTGGTTTTAGAATTTATATGCCTAATTGATGATCAGAAATTTTTTAATACTAGATTCCCCGGAACCTTTTGGGATCATATCTTCATGTACATTCTAGTTTTGTCCCCCTTTCCAAGCTGTTTTAATTGGCTTTTTGTAGAGCGTTAACATTGATGATAATTTCTCCAAAACAAGCTTTGCTGATGAATATATCCATAATTCTGATACTATTTATCTTTAATGATTAATGACTAGAAAAATATTGAGTGCCTTCTATTTGCTAGATAATGTTTAGAACAACGGCATTGTAACAATGAGCAAAGTCCTTGCATTCATGGAGCTTACCTTTTAGTAAATGTGAATAAAAATAATCTGCTCAGGCATGGTGGCTCACGCCTATAATCCTAGCTCTTTGGGAGGCTAAGGCAGGAGGATCACTTGAGCCCAAGAATTTGAGGTTGCAGTGAGTTATTATGATGCCACTACACTCTAGTCTGGGCAAAAGAGAGAGATCCTGTCTCAAAAAAAAAATATTCTTATACCACTGTTAGTATCACTGAAGAAATAAAGAAAAAAAAAATATTCTTCTCGTTACCTTTTTTTTATTAGTTGCTTTATTCTAAGTTCAACTTAGTCTTTTTTTCTCTTCCCCTTACCTTACATAGAATTTTTCTTTCTTTATATTCCTGTTTCTACTGGTATTAAAAGGTGAAATAATTTACTCTGTTAATTCAAGGTGATCTTGAAAGTTTGATGAAGTAAACTATTAACTTTGTTTTTTTAATTTTTACAGATGGTTCCAACCCCTATACATTGAAGCTTTGCTTTTCTACATCATCCCATTTATAAGAAGAGAAGAGCATGTTAGAATTTATGTTCATCTTTATTATAATTTTAAAGCTATACTTCATTAAAAATAATCTAAAATGGTTGATCTAATGTTGCCTTGCTTACTTTAAGATCCTGTTCTGTAATAAACATATTTTGCCTTGAGTAAATTTGTTGTAAACTTAAATATTGAATTGTTTTCATTTTAAGATAGAATATCATTATGTAGACTATCTACAGCTTCATTGTAGATTATATAAATATATGATTTCTAACCTTATTACTATAATTTTTCTCCCACAGTAAAAATATATTTGCATTCTTAATGCTAATTATCTACAAGTATTTTTCCATTGTGTATGAGATTAATGCAGGTGAAAAGTATTGCATTTTAATATAGAATTCCTATTATATGTTTAGATGTTTGAGTATGTTGCCAGTTACTCATATTAAACATAACTTGTATTTATTATTTTAATCAAGTTTGAGAATAACATTGCACATGTTGAATTTTAAGTACTACAGATTTAGCTGATTTTATATTTCTGAAAGGCTAACAGACATGGATACACTTGTACAATATGCACTCAAACTTATTTAAATTGGTGTATTTTTTTTAAGTCATTATCCATTTGTAATTGACATGCCTCTGTTTCTAGTTCCAGTTTGGAGATTTTATAAAGTTATAACAATGAGTTAATGTGTTCATCTTCATTTGTTGCATGTGACTTAATCTTGAAAATATATTTAGTATTTGGCATTGAGATTTTATTTTAATAAAAGTTATGATTAACAATTCCTCTTATAGATAACAATCTGGGATCCATGGATGGGCTTTAGAGCATCTGTGAACTCTCTAAAATTATATGTAGAATTTTGAGTATTTGCATTTTTATTTTTTACTCTTGGATCCATCAGTAATATATGTATTTTTCTATATGGTACAAAATTTAAGGATCTAATTTTATTTTTATTCCAAACATAGCTATTTGTCTCAATACCATTTATTAAACAGTCTTTCTTCCACAGGATCTGGTTTTTTTGTTTTTGTTTTCTTTTTAAAAGTAATACATGTCGGCCGGGTGCCATGGCTCATGCCTATAATCCTAGCACTCTGGGAGGCTGAGGCAGGAGGATCACTTGAGGCCAGGAGTTCAACACCAATCTGAGCAAGAGACCTCGTCTCCCCCAAAAGAAAAACTAGCTGGGCGTAGTTATGTGTGACTGTAGTCCCCATTGTTCAGGAGGCTAAGGCAGGAGGATTGCTTGAGCTCCAGGAATTTGAGGTTGCAGTGAGCTATATGATGCCAGTACACTGTAACCAAGGGGACAGAGCAAGACTCTGTTTGAAAAAAAAAATAATAATACATCTCATACCTAGGCGAGTAAGATTTAAAGACAAAACATGTTATTAAGAGACAGTTAAGCACAATTGTTAACAAATTCACAGGTTATTTATAATTGAAAACTTATGTGACCATTTTGTTTTCATCTTTCAAAGAAAGGAAAATATGTGTCATTTATCTAGAATAACTATGAAGTTCATAGTTGGCAATAGCAGGTTTGTGATCCTGAGACTTGAACAAATTTGCAAATGGAAGTTCCATTTAGATCTTTTGTAAAGACTTTATTTTGAATTTTTTTTTTTTTTTTTTGAGACAGAGTCTCGCTTTGTTGCACAGGCTAGAGTGAGTGCCGTAGCATCAGCCTAGCTCACAGCAACCTCAAACTCCTGGGCTCAAGCCATCCTCCTGCCTCAGCCTCCCGAGTAGCTGGGACTACAGGCATGCACCACCATGCCCAGCTAATTTTTTTTCTATATATATTAGTTGGCCAATTAATTTCTTTCTATTTATAGTAGAGACGGGGTCTCGCTCTTGCTCAGGCTGGTTTCGAACTCCTGACCTCGAGCAATCCGCCCGCCTTGGCCTCCCAGAGTGCTAGGATTACAGGCGTGAGCCACCGCGCCCGGCATATTTTGAATTTTAATGTAAAAAAAATCCTTAATCCTTTTGGAAATGAGGCAAGGGTTTAAAATATTTAAGATGTGTTTAATAGAAAATGTAGATGGAAAGTAGGCCAGGAGGCTGAGGCAGAAGGATTGCTTGAGCTCAGGAGTTTGAGGTTGCTGTGGCACTCTAGCCAGGATAACAGAGTGAGACTCGGTTTCAAAAAAAAACCAAAAAACAAAAAAATTGACAGACATTGTATATATGGTATACAACATGGCATTTCCCTATATGTACAGATTGTGGAATGGCTAAATCAGGCTAATTAACATACCCATTACCTTACATACTTTTTTGTGGCAAGCACATTTAAAATCTTAGAGGCCGAGCACAGTGGTTCATGCCTGTAATCCTAGCACTCTGGGAGGCCAAGGTGGGAGGATCATTCAAGGTCAGGAGTTCAAAACCAGCCTGAGCAAGAGGGAGATCCTGTCTCTACTATAAATAGAAAGAAATTAATTGACCAACTAACAATATATAGAAAAAATTAACCGGCCATGGTGGCACATGCCTGTAGTCCCAGCTACTTGGGAGGCTGAGGCAGAAGGATGGCTTAAGTCTAGGAGTTTGAGGTTGCTGTGAGCTAGGTTGACTCCATGGCACTCTAGCCCGGGCAACAGAGTGAGACTCTGTCTCAAAAAAAATAAAAATAAATAAATCTAGGGTCACTCTATTTTCAAAAGCAGAAAGCTTGTATACATGCAACTTAGAAATTCTACTGTGTACATTAATCCTTTTATTTGAAGTCATACAAAAAACTTAAGTAAAAGCACTGAATAAGTGGCAATTCCTGATTTGGAAATTTACACAGCTTCCTTGTGATATGACATAGTAACCAGACAGGCTAAGCTGCTGAACAACCTTGAAATGTTTGCTCTGAGATGATTGATAATTTGGTTATGATTTCTTGTTTTTTTCTCCTCAGTATTACCAAAAGAAATTAAGAGGCGGTATTAATCCTTTCTGGAGAGTAGTCATAGTTTACTGAGAGCCTGGAAAATAAGCCAGTTAATGGCCTGAACAATCATGATTGTTACCATAATTTTAGTGTAGCTTATTAGATAACTGAATACCAGTGGAATAGTTTTGTGGCTGTGAAAGCTTGATTACAGTTTATGATTGTGAAACTTAAGTTACTATGGTGATTTTTGGATGTGATTTTGTTTATTTGAAGTACATTTTTCTTGGGAAAGAAGGAGAAGGAGAAGAAAAAAGACAAAGTAGATAATGCCTGTATTGCACAGTAATATTTAGCAGTCCTCAATAAGAAAAGAATGTTTTCTTTTAGGGGGGAGATTTCATGTGTAGAAACTAGAATCATGTGGGAGAACTTTTAAAAAATACTGATATTCTGGGTCATCTGCAGATTCTGTCTTAGACTGTATGTGTGTGCATGTATATGTGTGTATACATTCAAATCAAATTGTATTATCCATTGACTTCCATTTAAAATTTATCTTTGTGGGTTTTTTGATGTCATAAAACATGAATGTAAAGTAGATAAGATTATTTTTGTTACAACTCAGAGATGGAAAGAAAGAATAACAGTTTGAACCCAAAGGTCTTCAGTTTCTACAAAAACCATTTCAGAAGTGTCACTTGTAACCATTTGGTTTCTTGGACATTTAACTCACTTATTCTAACATCTATCCAAGTGCACATAATGTGCCAGACATAAGTTCAGACAGTTAGCTTTAAAAAGGCAATAGCTTAATTGGAGCTTAGAAGAGAAGCAACAGAAAAATGGCTAAGCTATCTTTCTAGATATGAGGCAAAACACAATTTCCTAAATAGGAGAAACTGAAAATTGATTAGTGACTCTTTAGTCTTTGATTAATATAATCTAAATCTGTTTTGGCTTGTATGAATTCCATTATAAAATGAAAAATGAGGTCAAGGAGTGATCAGCATTCCTGGTGGAAGCAGGTATGATAATTCTGTTTTACAAAGTAGGGATTAGAGGCCCAAATTTGTGATATGCTCAAGTTTAACACCACAAACCTATGGGGATATAATGACTGGAATCCAGATGTTAATCCTCAAAATTTTTATACAAAAAGCCCCTTTGATTCGTTGAAATAATTGACCCTTCTCAGTGACTGGATGTATTAGCTGTATTAAACAATTTTAATTGCTTTGGTAAATGGTTAGACAGCAAAATGGTTGCCAGCTGAGGGGAATGGGGGTGTGACTACTAATGGCTACAAGATTTCTTTTTGGGGTGATAAAAATGCTTTGGAATTAGTGGTGATGGTTGTAGCATTGTGAATGTACTAAATGCTGAGTCATGCTGAGTTTGAAATGGTAAAATGGTAATTTTGTGTATTTTACTACGATAATAAAGTATAAGTCTAGCCCAGCAATCCTTCAGTTTAAACAGAAGCTAATACAGGGCTCAGGGCTTTAATATGGCTGGTTAGATACATTGAGAAAAGTGTGTAGGGGGAAATCCGTGAGTTAGTTTACCCCCACAACAGCAGGAGATGTGATTCTAAGTCTGGTAATAAACCAGACTTAGAATCTGGTTTGCAGTGGTGCCTGTCTACTTCTGTCACGCTGGACTATGGGACAAGAGAATTGGACATGGGGAAGAGAGCCCACTGGGGTCTTGTATACAGTGAACAGTTAGAGGATTTGAGGGTGAGGAGGGGATGATTCCATGAGTAGAGAATAGAATTTCTATACTGGAGTAATGCTCTGGTTGCTTAGTTTAGCTTCTGCTGGGACTCTACCTAACTAGTTTTGAACTACTCTCACTGAATCCCAGCCTGTAGGATTATATTCATCAATGTACTCAAATGTTCTTGAAAAATTAAGAGGATATTTTATGTAGTATATAATTTATCCAGTTTTATTTAGACTTCTACCCCTATGCTAACATACAAAGTCTTGAAGAGGAACTCAATAAGAGACTGATTTATATAAACAACAGTGCACAAGAACAAAAATTATGTGTGTAATTATTTATAAATCCTTCAGAGGCTTTAGGAGTCTTTTTTTTTTTTTTTTTTTTTTTTTTGAGACAGAGTCTTGCTCTGTTGCCTGGGCTAGAGTACCGTGACTTCAGCCTAGCTCACTGCAACCTCAAACTCCTGGGCTCAGGTGCCTCCTGCCTCAGCCTCCCAAGTAGCTGAGACTACAGGCATGCACTACCATGCCTGGCTGATTTTTTCTATATAAAGTTGTCCGGCTAATTTCTTTCAATTTTTTTTTTTTTTAAGTAGAGACAGGGTCTCGCTCTTGCCTAGGCTGGTCTCGAACTCCTGAGCTCAAACCATCCTCCCGCCTCAGCCTCCCACAGTGCTGGGATTACAGGCGTGAGCCACTGCACCCAGCCTAGGAGTCTTTTTTAAAAACTCTAAAATGAAGTAGCTAATGCATTTTGTTTTATGTACCTGTACAATACATGTTAAAACCTGAGATTGTCTGCCTGATAGAAAATGCTATTATCAATGACCTCAATTGTTTTCTTGCTAGACTGTTAGAAGGGTAAGTAACATTTACAGGACTGTCGCCAATAGAAATACAAGTTTGTCCTACAAAGGCCTACTATGATCATCTTTAACACTACACTATTTCTCAGCAAGATGCCTGTATTTGCGCCGAAATTTCTACCACTTGACAAAAAAGGCTAAAATTGTTTTATAGCCTGTTGTACCTCTTCCTGCTGTGTAATAACCCTTTGTTCCCTACAGTGTCTGCTCTAAACACTAGTCTCAGGATCATTCAAACCTGTTATTTTCATTAGTTTATTTGTGTTTCTGAGGAAGGTAGGACTGCTCTGGCGAATTATTGCCATTATGAGTGAATAAAGACCACATGGTTTATAAACTGTAGAGCAAGACACTGAAAATACACAGGGAAAACATCTTGGAATTCCATCCTCAACCTGCTTGCCACCAGGTGTGGTACATCGGATGGAACTGTATCCCAGGGCTGTGTGATAGGTTGTGATGCTCTTCCAATGAAGAACATGTGACAGTGTACAGGGAAAAGGCTGAGACTGAGGAGTGACCTGGATTCAAGTAATCTCTGCCATGAACTCTGTTTGGTCTTGGGCAACTCAGTTCCTAGGTCTAATTCCTCATCTATACAGTGTAGAGTTTAGACTAGATGGCATGGTTTGTTCAAGAATGCAGTTCTATTTGATGGTATTTTTCCTGATTCTTTTCTGGTTAGCAGTTACCACTTGTGGAAATGGGCTATTGAAATTATTTGAATAAAATAGATAAAACGTATTGAAGGTCTGGCACGGTGGTGCATCCCTATAATCCTAGCACTCTGAGAGGTTGAGGAGGATTGTTTGAGCTCAGGAGTTCCAGACTAGCATGAGCAAGAGTGAGACACCGTCTCTACTAAAAATAAAAAAATTAGCTGGGCGTTGTGGCACATACCTGTAGCCCCAGCTACTCAGGAGGCTGAGGCAAGAGGATTGCCTGAACCCAGGAGTTTTGAGGTTGCAGTGAGCTATGACAATGATACTGTACCCAGGGCGACATAGCAAGACTCTGTCTTGAGAAAAAAAAAAAACTTACTAAGTAAAGGTTTTATTCTTGCCTGAATTATCCAGATAGGTTTCTTAATTTGATCAAGTTTGTTATTTTTATTCCCTAGTAATTTGGGAACAAAATTATTTGTAACAACAGTTTTAGTGAATAAAGGAAAGGATCACGCTGCCTGCCAATTTCCTGCATCGTGAAAAATGCTCATGTGAGGATCCTTAAAGCTAGTATCAGAGAGGTAGCTTGGACAGGGAACTTTCTATCCCAGCATATGGCAGAAACTAGCTGAGCAAATAGTTATTAAGCAGCAGTGGTTCCATGCCATGGGATTCTCGAATGACACCAACTACTTCCTTTTAATTTAAGTTATGGGCAAGGTGGTTGGGGGATAAGATATGGGTTAGGTTGATGGCTGGAGGGGAATGATAGTGTTGACACACCTAGGCATTGGATTTGGATATCTTGAAAGCTGTGTTCTTCAAGAACTAGCCATTTTGAACTTGAACAGATTTTGGGGGTATACAAGGTCCTAATTCAGACTTGGGAAAAAGAACTTTGATTCACCCCCACCCTGCAGTCATGTGGCTTTGGGAAATAACTAAACTGAGCATTTGTGGTCACAAGAAAAATCTCACTATGCTATTGGCCATCTAGTGGTGAGAGGGAGCTAGGCATTTCAAAACTATGAATAGCTCCATTCAATTGGAGAGCTTGCTGGGAAGACCTGGATGGATGTAGGGGTGGGGAATCTGTGGGGTTCTGGATCCTTGAGTGTGGCCTTTTGACTAAATCCAAATTTTACAGAACAAATCCTTTTAATAAAATATTAACAAAGGATTCCTGCTTTGATCACATATATATCTTGCCAGCTTCCAAAGATTCTTAGAAGAAATACCTCTGTGCTGGCAGACAGGTAACTTGGTTATACTGTAGGAAAGAGTGGCATTTTCAATTAAGGCACAGTTTATATGTATCCCAAGATAATGTGTTGGAGTTAAGAAGGGACAGAAACAGAACTCACTACATTCTGGTTGTTTTGGATGAGTCAAATATAATTCCCAATAACTTTGAGATGGCATTGTGTATTAGAGCACTGGGCTAGGACCATGTAAGACCTAACTTTTCTTATCCCAGCTCTGCCTACTTACCTCACAATGAAATAATATGTGGAAAAGTACTTCTGGTGATACTCGGAGAGAGATGGGCACTTCCATTCCAGAGGGGCCCGGCACTACCACAGGATTGACACTTGGGAAGAAAATGTCACCTGCCACAATGCAGTCATTGCCATTGTGAATCCACAGTCAGCTGCTCCTTTGAGTATTTTTTCAGCAATACAAATGGATTTCATAGATTAAAAAGTAGCCTAGCTCAGGTGCTGAAATATAACAGCAAGGTGGCAATTCAAATTATTCTAACCCACCTGCACAGGCTTCTTTTTTTTCTTTAAGAGACAGGGGTCTCATTATGTACCCCAGATTGGAGTGCAGTGGCCTGATCGTAGCACACTGTAGCTTCGAACTTCTGGGCTCACATGATCCTCCTGCCTCAGCCTCCCAAGTTACTGGGACAATAGGTACATGCCACTGTGCCCAACTTTTTTTTTTTTTTTAATTTACCTCATTTATATATCAATAAAAGCCCTCCTAAATTCTAAAGGTAGGCAAAAGGGGGAAGGGGGGTATAGGCAATATATATAACTTTACATTTGTACTCCCATAATATGCTGAAATAAAACAAAAAAGGTAGGCAAAGTTAATATTTTAACTATTATGTTTAAGGGAAAATTATGATAGAACTTTTAGTATATGTAAAAATTACATTTGTATGCGTAGCTTATAATAAATGGAATTTCCTTATGAAATCAGGATATGGTACATAAAAACTCTTATTTTTAATGAATATGTAGTTTTCCAGTTACAATATTGGATTTTAATATTATGTAGCCATATGTATAGTGTGACATGATATCCCCTGGGTCAGGAGCCCTCATCATGCCGCTGTTCATATGGGAATACACAATTTAATTCCCAATGATTCAATTTATGATTTTTTTCCAGGAACTTGATGGTGTGAAGACTTCCTGCCTGAATATTTCTGGCTGGCACTCTACGGAAGTGTAGAATTTGATAAATTTGTTTTCTGCTTTGTGAAGAAGTACTTTAAAAGGAGTTTGAAAGGTGCCAACTAGATTATAGTAAACCGTCCCTGTCAATCTTAGTTTTGCCAGTCTGGATTTGGTAGATTTTTTTCTCAACTAACATTTCTAGGCTGAAGAGTCCCAATTTTCTTTTCTTATTTAGTTTATTCTAATTAAGTAGCTCTTCTTTCACCAAAGCCCCAAGAATTCTTCCATCATTTAGTTATCCACTTTCTGAGGCTTTTCAGGTTCTTAGAAGTGGCAAGCAGAACTGTGGCAGACCCCACTCCAGCCTCAGATAAACATAGGAACCTATTTTCTATTTTGGCTTCCACATCCTCAGGGGGAAAAAGTGCTGAAGGGGAGGGAGTATGGGACTTGGAGTCAGAAATCTTGGATTCATGTCCTCACTCTGCCCTTTTTAAGCTATAATCACCCGAGCAAGTCCTTTAAAATGGTCTAAGCCTTAGTTGTTTGTTAACCTATAAAATAGGGATGTTCATATCTCCCTTATCTCATCTATTCATTTAAACTCTAATTGAGTAAGACAGTGTAGGTCTTGGGTACCATTGCAGTGACCTTATTTTTTTTTCAATTTTTGTGAAAATGGCCACTAGACAGTGAACTCTGTAGGGGTAGGGAACTTTATATTTCTTTTCCCCATCCTCTTGGCGCCTTGTCCACATAGTCAGGGCTTCCTATATGAAGTTGTGTTCACAGAGGAGAGTTGCCTCCCATGCTGCCAAAGCCACAGCTTGACCTGCCTAATTTTGTGACTGAGATGAAAGAGCAAGCATGCTTATCAAGGGGAAGATAACACAAATCTAAAAGGAAGTTACAGGGTGGTGGCTCATGCCTGTAATCCTAGCACTCTGATAGTTTCAGCTCAAGAGTTGGAGACCAGCCTGAGCAAGAGCGAGACCTCTTCTCTACTAAAAATAGAAAGAAATTAGCTGGACAACTAAAAATATATAGAAAAAATTAGCCGGGGATGGTGACGCATGCCTGTGATCCCAGCTACTCGGGAGGCTGAGGCAGGAGGATCACTTGAGCCCAGGAGTTTGAGACCAGCCTGGGCAAGAGTGAGACATTGTCTCTACAAACAATAAAACAATTAGCCAGATGCAGTGGTTTGCACCTTTAGTCCCAGCTACTTGGGAGCCTGAGGTGAGAGAATCACTTGAGCCCAGGAGTTTGAGAATAAAGTGAGCTATGATCAAGACACTGCACTCCACCCTGGCAATAGAGTAAGACCCTGTCTCTAAAAATAAAATAATAATAATATTAAATAAATAAAAGTTTAAACAAAAGGAAAATAATCTTTATCATTTCTGATTGCTACAGATGGTATCTCATTGATGGAATGGTAACTTATTTAATCCCATGCTGATGGATTTTTGCATATAACTTTCAAATAGCCATTTATATGCTCTTGATACTCCCTGAACTGGAATTTTTCAAGCTGTATTTACATTTCAAATTCTGACAGGATTGCCAAATTGCACTCTTCACTCCAAGAAATGTTGGCCTATTAAATTTTGTTAACCTGATAGGTAAAAAAATAGCTCAATATTATTTTGATTTGCACATTTTATTGCAATATATTTAATATATTTTATTTTTTAAATATTTTTTGATATTAATATATTTTAACCATGTCTATTTCTTTTTCTATTGGGTTATCATTTTTAATTGATAAACACTCTTTCATTCTTTTTATCTTAGAGTCATTCTGACATACATGTTTTTTTGACCAGTTTGTCATTATAGAAGGATTATAGAAATAGTCATCTAAATATTCTTTTATTTTTTTGAGACAGAGTCTCGCTTTGTTGCCCAGGCTAGAGTGCTGTGGCATCAGCCTAGCTCACAGCAATCTCAAACTCCTGGGCTCAAGCAATCCTTCTGCCTCAGCTTCCCAAGCTCTGGGGCAGAGCAGGGACTATAGGCATGCACCACCATGCCCGGCTAATTTTTTCTATATTTTAGAAAAATTTTAGTTGGCCAATTAATTTCTTTCTATTTTTAGTAGAGATGGGGTCTTGCTCTTGCTCAGGCTGGTTTCGAACTCCTGACTTTGATCGATTCACCTGCCTCAGCCTCCCAGAGTGCTAGGATTACAGGTGTGAGCCACTGTGCCCAGCCTAAATATTCTTTTTTTTTTTTTGAGACAGAGTCTCACTTTGTTGCCCAGGCTAGAGTGAGTGCCGTGGCATCAGCCTGGCTCACAGCAACCTCAATCTCCGGGGCTCAGCGATCCTCCTGCCTCAGCCTCCCGAGTAGCTGGGACTACAGGCATGCACCACCATGCCCGGCTAATTTTTTGTATATATATTTTTAGTTGGTCAATTAATTTATTTCTATTTTTGGTAGAGACGGGGTCTCCCTCAGGCTGGTTTCGAACTCCTGACCTTGAGCAATCCGCCTGCCTCGGCCTCCCAAAGTGCTAGGATTACAGGCATGAGCCACCACGCCCAGCCAATATTCTTATATATCTTTACAAACTGTCAGGTTTTATTATGAAAATGTCAGTTCTTGACACACTTGTGGTCAAAGAATGACCAGATGCACCAAAGTAAGGCAAGCATGATGTGGAATTTATTGAGAGCAAGATAGGATTACAATAGTGTTACAGGGCAAGGGGAAGATACAGGTTTACAGAGCAAGATATATACCCCACAGATGACTACCGGACTCCTTGCCGCTGCAGGAAAAGAGAGTTTGGCTACGGTCTGCAATTTGTTTTATAGTGCATGGATTGGGACCTCCCTAGTGGTTCAGACGTCACCATGGAACCACTTTGATTGGACAGTTGAGAGCTCCATGACTTGAATCTTACTACACATGTAGAACTTCCATGAGCCTCTAAAAGCCCATTTGTGGGTGTGGGGTGAGTCATAGCAACACCCACTTTCATCCCTAGGAGACCTGGAATATCTAACTACCTAACAAAACTACCATATATTCCTTGAAAATTACTACAGTGAACCAGACCCCACTTTTCAGTTTCACTTCCTCGCTTAGACATAACCACCCGGCAGCCCCACTGGATGGGATGAAGGGTCATGGCCGGACTTGGCATTATTACTTAGTAATTTCAAACTATTCTGACTTCTAGATAAATGATGTGGTTTACACACTGGTGAAAAAGGTAAATATATTTTAAATCCACATAGGACAAGAGAAACCAGAAAACTGGTGATGTTAACAAACATTGGAAAATGGGAAATAGAAGTCACTAAGAAGTAACTGACTTAGCCTGTGGAGGAAAATGCCAGTAGGCACACCAGTTTACACAGCAGAAGAAGAAAGGAAGAAAGGAAGTTTATTTTCTTGAGAAATTCAACTTGAGAAGCATCAGATTCAGGAACAAAGGCAGAGAGGAAGAGGGCTGAATCATCCTGAAAATGAAAAATTAAGTGAAAATCTACATATGAAAGACTGAGACTCAGTCTTCTTCCTGCTCTCTCCCTCCTCTTCAACTAGGTTTCCAGAATGCTGGCAGTCAGATGATAGCTCTTTATTTTATTTTATTTATTTTTTTGAGACAGTCTTGCTCTGTTGCCTGGGCTTGAGTAAAGTGGCATCATCATAGCCCATTGCAATCTCAAACTTCCTGGGCTCAAATGATCCTCCTGCCTCAGCATCCCAGGTAGCTGGTACAGGTGTGTGCCACCACATCCAGCTAATTTTTTCTAGAGGTCTCACTTTGGTTCAGGTTGGTCTTAAACTCGTGACCTCAAACAGTCCTCCTGCCTCAGCGTAGGTTGGTCTCAAACTCGTGACCTCAAACAGTCCTCCTGCCTCAGCCTCCCAAAATGCTAGGATTACAAGTATGAGCTACTGCATATGGCCATTTATAGCTCTTTAAGCAAAAGATTGGAGGATTCTTGTCTGGAGAACCTGTTTAGGCTAAAGCAAAAATACTACAAATTCTGACATTTTAGGGTTTCTTGTGAAACGAGCATGGCTACTAGTGAACCCTTCTTGCCTAATGCACAAAGAGCTTCCAACTGGCTTTTTAGTATCTCCTTCTTAAATATGAATGGACTGCTAAAATGTAATTCTTTAATATGAAAGACCAAATAAACAGAAAAAAGAAACCCAAAGAAAACAGTCTATGCAGGGGGCAGAAAAAAATTAAAATCCCACAAAAAGTTTTATATTCTTAGATAAGATTTTACATGAGTGAAACAAATATGGGGTGCTTTTAAACAACCACCACCAAAGGACAGAGGACCATAAAGAACTGTAAGAAATAGAGAATCTAAAAGTCAATAAATGTAAGCAACAAATAATTAGAAATACATTTTAAAAATACCACAAGAGCATGAAAATAAAAACTACTTAGGCATAAACCTGTGCAAGACCTGTACATTGAAAACTATAAAATATTGCTGAGAAAAATTGAAGAAAACCTAGATAAATTGAGAGATACATTTTGTTCATGGCTCAAAAGACTCAGTATAGTTAAACTGTCAATTGTCCCCAAATTGACCTATAGATTTAATGCAGTCTTTATCAAGATCTTAGCAGGCTTTTAGGTAGAAATTTATAAGCTAATTGTAAAAATTCACATGAAATGCAAAGGACCTAGAATATCCAATACAACTGAATAATAACAAAGTTGGACTACCTCTTAGTCTGGTTAGGCTGCTATAACAAAATACCGCAAACTGGGTTGCTTATAAACAACAAAAATTTATTTCCCATAGTTTGAAGCCTAGAAAGCCCAAGATTAAGGGATCAGCAAATTCCATGTCTGGTGAGGACCTTTTTCATCATAGATGGCTGTCTTCTCACTATAACTTTACATAGCAGAAGGGGTAGGGGAACTCTCTGGAGCCTCTTTTATAAGGGCACTAATCCCATTCATAAAGGGAGCCCTATGATTAAATCACACCCCAAATCCCCACCTCCTAAGTACCTTGGGGGTTAGGAGTTCAACATATGAATTTTATATTCAGTCTGTGGCGGAGAACTAAAACTACCTGGTTTTGACACTACAGTTATAGTAACCAAGACAATGTGATGGGTTGTAAAATGTTAACAGAAATAGACCAATGAAACAATACAAACATAGATATAGATCTATACATATATTGATGATGTACATTGATTTTTTTTACAAATATGAAAAGATAATTCAGTGAAGAAAAGTTAGTCTTTTCAACAAATGTTTCTTTTATAACTGGATATGCATATGCAAAAAAACCCACTTCATATCCTGAACCATGTACAAAAATTAACTCAATACGGGTGATAGACCTAAATGTAAGAGCTAAAACTATAAATCTTATAGAAGAAAACATAGTAGAAAATTCCTTGTGATTCTTGTTTATGTAAAGGTTTCTTAGTTATGACACTAAAAGCATGATCTATAAAAGAACAAATTCATAAATTAGACTTCAACAAAATTAAAAACTTCTGTTCTTAGGAAGAGAAGGAAAAGACAAGCCACAGATTAGGAGAAAATATTTGCAATGTATACTTCTGATAAAGGACTTGTATCTAGAAAATAGAAAGAACTCTCAAAGCTCGATAAGAAAATAACCATATTAAAATTTGGCAAAAAGATTAGAATAGACATTTCACCAAGGAAGATACATAAATGATCAAGAAGCACACACAAAGATGCTTAATATCATTAGTCACTAGAGAAACAGAAATGAAAACCACAGTGAGATAGCATTCCATACCTATTAGAATGGCTAAAATTAGGAAGACTGATTGTACTAAGTGATGGAGAGCATGTAGAGGAGCTAGAACTCTCATATACTACTTGTAGTAATGTAAAATGGTACCACACTTTGCAAAAACAATTTGGCAGTTTCCTGGAAGTTAAACCATACACTTACCATATGATCCAGCCATTCACTCCTAGAGAAAAGAAAATATATATGTCCATAGAATGACTTTTAGACAAATGTTCATAGCACCTTTATTTGTAATAGCCCCAAACTGGTAACAACCAACTGTCCATCAACAAGTGAATAAATAAACAAATTGTGGTATATCTATACATAGTATCACTTCTTTCATGCCATAAGCCTGGCCAGATTCAAGGGTACCTTACTTCTCACTGGGAGGAGTGTCAAAATTACATTGTAAGAAGAGGCCAGGCATCCCAGATACTTGGGAGGCTAAAGCTGGAGGATCGTTTGAGCCTGGCTGCTTGAGGCTGCAGTGAGCTATGATCATGCCACTGTACTCCAGCCTGGGTGACAGAGTGAGACCCTATTTCTAAAACACAAAACATTTAAAAAAATTACATTGTAAAGGCTGGGCACGGTGGCTCATGCCTGTAATCCTAGCACTCTTAGGGGCCAAGGTGGGTGGATCACACAAGGTCAGCAGTTTGAAACCAGCCTGAGCAAGAGCAAGACCCTGTCTCTACTGAAAATAGAAAGAAATTAATTGGGCAACTAAAAATATATAGAAAAAATTAGCCGGGCATGGTGGCGCATGCCTGTAGTCCCAGCTACTTGAGAGGCTGAGGCAGTAGGATCGCTTGAGCCCAGGAGTTTGAGGTTGCCGTGAGCGAGGCTGATGCCACGGCACTCACTCTAGCCTGGGCAACAAAGTGAGACTCTGTCTCAAAAAAAAAATTACTTTGTAAGAAGAGAAGAAGGTCTTAGATGAGAAAGATTGTTGCAACCATTTTTTTGAAAATAAAATACAGTGTATGCTGTATGTCCCTTGGAAATACTAATCCTTTAAAAATCCCTACACCACATGTCAAACTCTAACACAAAGAATCATTGTTCCATAGTGTGCTTTTGCTTAATGAGAGCTCTTTTCTGAGAAGCAACAGAGTGTTCTATCATGAACTAAATGCTCTTCAAGAACTGCCTGTGCTCAAAGAAATGCAGTACAGGCTGTAACTTGAGCATCAGATGTGAAAACTGTAGTTAGCTTTGGCCACTACTTCTCATCATGGCTACTGCTTCCAGTGGAATATTTCTGGTTGCCAATCACATCTGTGAATAGTGTGGCCAAACTTTTTGGCATTGTTCATCTCCTATAACCATTAGTCTTTTCTAGAAGGTGCTCACTCTCTTGATGGAGATATTGCAAATAATTTGGACCCCAGAAATTGGGCCCAAGTGGCTATTAAACTAGCTCCATAATTTGAAAATGGTAATTCAAGAGAAAGATAAACATTGAACTTGCTTTTCCAATAGGAACTGTGTTTCATGGTAACCAAATAGTTTCAGATGATGAAGAAAAATCTCTATTCTACTGAAGAATATCTGCCAATCATGTAGAAGGATTGAAAGAACTAGCAAGTGAATACTCTGTAACACTCTGAACTCTAGCAACCATTACCAATGGTATCAAAAGCATTAGGTATACGGTTAATGGAAAATGGAATGCTTATATAGAGCGAAAGCAATACCATACAGATTATTTCCTAGTTGTAAAAACAAAAATGTAACTATCCTGTCATGGCATTAAAGAGTCATCACCCTTATCCAGTGGTTGATCTTACAGTCACTAATTGTGGGTCAACCAGACATTACATTTTTCTTGATATGATACAAATATGAAATAAACAACATTACCTATAATGTATAGCCAAACTTGACTCTATCAAAATTTTAATCTAATTTCCAGTTGATAAGAAACACATAAAATAGTTGACCAAACTAACACTATAAAGAAGTGTTCTGAAAAAAATCCCAAAGCTAATAATACACCTGGCCTAGCCTATTAACAAGTCAATATGGGAGAGAAAGAGAGAGAGAGAGAGAGAGAGAGAGAGAGAGAGAGAGAGAGAGAGAGAGAGAGAGGTGTGTAAGGATAGGGATTGGAGAGGGTGAGAGAAAGTTGTATTAGTTTAGAAGAGAAACTATTATAATGCAATGTGTAGATTGATTAAACCAGATGTATAGAATAGTTTAGGGATAACTGAGAAAATCTGAGTATGGATTGATATTAGAAAAAATAAAACTTTATATGGAAAAATAGAAATTATTAAATAAAAAATTCAGATTATAAAATAGCATTACAGTACGGTCAGATTTCAGTACAAAAAATACAGAAATATATACATGCAAATTGATTGCCTAAACTGAACACTTATGAAGATAAAGGGAGGCAGCATTGATACTTATGCCAGGAAAACATGTATAAATGGGTCTTCCAGGTGAGTGGAGAGGAGTGGCCATCCTACAGGCAGCTGCTCTCAAACCTCAGTATGCAGCAGAATTGCCTGGGAGTGGGGACTATGGTGAGGCGAGTTAAATGAGGATTCCTAGGCCCTATCCCCAGAGATTCTGACTCAACAGGTCTGGGGTGAGCCCAAGAACCTGCCTTTTTTGTAAGTGCCCAGGTGATTCTGATGCTGGACTAGCAAAGAGACGGAGCTTAGCTAAGAGCAGTTTCTGTTGACATCACCACTAAGTAGGGATTGGCTAATCCTTGTGGTTATGTTTAACTGAATTTTCCTTCTTTTTTCACTTAAGTTCATTGCTCAGAAATCCATCTGTTGCCCATTAAAAGAGACAGGAAAGCAAAGTAGTTAAATGAATAGCCTTTGCAGTTTGGTAGAACTCGGTTTGAATACCAGCTTTAGCACTTAGTAGCTGTGTAACACTGGGTGTGTTTATTAACATGTGTGTTTTCGAGCCGGGCGTGGTGGCTCACGCCTGTAATCCTAGCACTCTGGGAGGCTGAGGCGGGCGGATTGCTCGAGGTCAGGAGTTCGAAACCAGCCTGAGCAGGAGCGAGACCCCGTCTCTACTATAAATATAAAGAAATTAATTGGCCAACTAATATATATATAAAATTAGCCGGGCATGGTGGCGCATGCCTGTAGTCCCAGCTACTCGGGAGGCTGAGGCAGCAGGATTGCTTGAGCCCAGGAGTTTGAGGTTGCTGTGAGCTAGGCTGACGCCACGGCACTCACTCTAGCCTGGGCAACAAGCGAGACTCTGTCTCAAAAAACAAACAAACAAACAAACAAAAAAACACAAAAAACATCTGTGTTTTCTTATAGGTAAAATAGGAATATTGTTATAGTTGGTATGAGGATGAAGTAGGATAATACATTTAAAGTACACAGTCTTGATAAACCCTGGTTATGACTGTTATTATGGTCGTTGCTACTATTATTGAATAGGCATCGGATACATATGCTAACCCTGGAAGTGCTAGAGTGTCACCTGTCTTTCAGATATTATAGGGTGTCTCCTGGAAAGCAAAACCAACATCTCTTACCTGACCCTCACGGATGATTCATAAACACTTGGTGAGTGCTTTTGACTACATTTGTTCTTTGACGGCTGCTTAGAAGTCTGTGGAATAGTTGCCTGAATCTTAGGGCATGGGAGATCTACACCACACAGATGCTTCAATACTGTGCTCTGAAATCTAGCCTCTGGTTACTATGGAATGAAAAGCTGAGAACAGGGACTAGAAGGAGTTTCTCCCCTAGTCTTCTGAACCCAACTTGTCCATTCCAGCTAAATTTTATTTCTTATCTGACATAAGCCTAAGAAGGCAAGATTTTCTTTGCAGCATAATTATTGCTACCCAATAAGGGAAAATAATTTATTTCTAAAGATTTTTGCTGCTTTCTTAGCAGGTGGAAACTTCTAAGCTCTGCAGCTGCTGGGTGCTGTTGTTGTCCTTCCTGGGTTTGCTTTTTCCATTCTAAGGTGAGAAACAAAACATCCATAGGGAACGATTGGTAGTTCTATCTGTATTTGTACTCATTTTGAGGGGTTGGTTTTGTTTTTATTCTTTTGCTTTTTCCTTTGTACTTCCATTCTGTAGATATTATCACCTATATTTTTTGAAAAGTCAAGATCCATCATTTGATACATAATAAAAGATTTTAAACAACAAGGAATGTTCTGGAAACTCTGAGATGTTAGGTTGCTGTGTGTACTACAGACAGCAGGTAGGGATCTGAACAGCTCTGTCCATCTACAAATGAGGGATCAGAGAGGGTGCCCCAGGTATGTCTTTCTTTACTCCATATAAGGCCCTGGAGCAATTTTACCCTGAAGGTAAAGGAAATTAAGCTTCAGTAGCCCCACTTGTCAGGGCCTGGCCTAAGATAGCACGAGGGGGCCTAGCAATGTGTGTGTATGCTTCGCATAAATGGCAAAAATATGATATTTTTTGTATTGTTTTTCATTAAAGATAGTCCCCCAAATCTTATAAGTTTAGGCTCTACAAATCTGTGCCCACCTCTGACAAGGGCTTCCTCACTGGTCCTACCTCATGGACCTTCACATAACCAGATAGCAGCCTCAACTCCAAGCCAGGACACACTGGCATGCCAAGGATCGTGAGGGAACGCAAGGAAGGAGGAGCATTCACAACTCGATTATTAACAGCTGCTGGATGCAGAGAAAACCGCAAGCTGGAGCGACAGCCGCACTCTGGGGACAAACAAGTTACAGACTTGGGGTCTGGAGGAAAGACTTCCTTCTTCTGATGAGTGGGTACTAAGTGGCACCAATCAATTGCCTGTTTCAAAGTCTTTAAGAAAACAAAAACTTTAAAATCTTCTCAAATAAAAATACCATTGTCTATGTGCTGTGCTCCAGTCACCCCCACCCCCTGAAGAGCTGTGTCCTGGAGTACAGTAGGTCCCAAACTTTTTGGCACCAGGGACCCAGGACTGGTTTCACGGAAGACGATTTTTGAAGGACATGGCGAGGGGAGGGGGCAGAGCTCAGACGGTGGCGCCAGCGATGGGCAGTGGCTGTAAATACAGAGGAAGCTTCGCTGGCTTGCCCGCCACTCGCCGCCTGCTGTGGGTGGGGGCCACCATCCCAACTTTCATAGAAGACAATTTTCCATGGACGGGGGGAGAGGGAAGGAGGGGAAAGTGGTGGCCGAGCTCTGTAGCCTGGTCCCTAACAAGCCGCTGGTACCAGTGTGGCCCGGGTTGGGGACCACAGATGTAGTAGAGATAGCCCCAGACTGGTCCTAGCCTCAGCAACGCCACTAAGTAGACACATGATTTTGGCCAAGTTATGAATCCCTCCAAACCTCACTTTGTTCATCTTTAAAACAAGGAGCCAGGCACGGTGGCTCACGCTTGTAATCCTAGCACTCTGAAGGTCAGGAGTTCGAAACCAGCCTGAGCAAGAGCGAGACCGCATCTCTAAAAAAATTAGAGAGAAATTAATTGGCCAACTAAAAATATATAGAAAAAATGAGCCGGGCAGGGTGGCACATGCCGGTAGTCCCAGCTACTGGGAGGCTGAGGCAGGAGGATCACTTGAGCCCAGGAGTTTGAGGTTGCTGTGAGCCAGGCTGATGCCATGGCACTCTAGTCCAGGCAACAGAGTGAGACTCTGTCTCAAAAAAATAAAATAAAATAAATAAAATAAAAAATAATAAAACAAGGGTGTTGGATTAGATAGCATCAATCTGAAACTTAAACCATTTTATGATAAGGAGGTGGAATTTAAATGATTTCTGTAGTGATACAAGGGTATTGCCGAGGGAAAATATGATGCATGTGTTGGGAGGGAGCTTGACATATGGAGGAAAATTGGACCATATGGGATTAGGAAATTAAAAAATTATCTCCTCCTGCTCAGTAAATGTGCCAAATATGAGTCTCTCATCCTAAGAACCGTCTTCCGTTTAGCAAATGAGAAGAAGATATTATGAGCATTCCCATTTCCAAAATTAAAAGGATATTCATGTCATGTCAAATACGTGACGTGTGTAGGCAGCAATGCGTTGGGTTCTAGGAAGTAAATTTTGTATTTAAGACATGGTCTTTGTTATTTAGGAGATAACTAAAATAGGCCTAACTCATCTGAAACAATTATCGAAACAAAGCTGATAAGCTATAACCATAACCTGTGATTAAGGCTGGGTTTATTTAATGAATGATAGTGCATCTATCCTGTAGACTACTACGCAGCCATCAAATGGAACCAACCACAGTTATGCGTACCCACTTGGAAAGGTGTAGAAAATATTCTTAAGTGAAAATAATCAAGTGGTAGAATAATAATGAAGCATATGATGTTTTCATAAAAAGCAAAAATGAGAGCCTAAATACGTGGCTCTGTGTTTGCATAATCATAGGAAAAGTATGGAATGGGGCACACCAAGAGGCTAATGCCGGTTACTTCAAGAAGGTGCGATTAGACAGGGGAGGAGAGAACGTATATTTTACCTTTCTGTAACTAAGTTTGTTTAAATTGTTACAACAAGTGTGTATTATAATTTTTTAAAAGTGCTTTTTAAACAAAAAAAGCATAACCTTTGTTTCCTCAGCCTCACCATTCAGTGGCTGCAGTCCAGACAACAAAGCCAGGCCTTGGGTTTTACTGCGAAAGTGCCCGCCCAGGTTTCTAATCAGGTCCGTTTATGCAAATGAACGGTCGAAACTTGTTTTGTTCTGATTGGTTGATGCAGCTGGGTTCTGGTTGGTTAATATGGCTGAGCCCTGATGGGCCGAGGCAGGTGAATTCTGAAAGTCTAAAAGTTAAAAAGGTGCAGGTTTCAAGCCAGCGTGGTGGCTCACACCTGTAATTCTAGCACTCTGGGAGGCCAAGGGGGGAGGATCTGCTGAGCTCAGGAGTTCACAGACCAGCCTGAGCAAAGAGTGAGGCCCGCTACTGGGGAGGCCGAGGCAGGGGGTATTGCTTGAGGCCAGGAGATCGAGGTTGGGGTGAGCTATGAGGACGCCACTGCATTCTACCTGGGGGACCAGAAAAAGAAATCTAAGGAAGGTTCTTTGCCTTGTTTTGAAACATTTTTACTTCATGTGAGTGCAGGTTTTCAGGGAACTCAGAGTATGAGTGTGACCTCTTTGGTCAGCCGGGCTCTGTTTTAAATTTCGGCCCAGTTAGCCGCTTGGGATCCGTCTTGAAGGACTGGCTCTTTCAGGGTCATAGTTGTTCACAACCATGACAACAGCAACATTGAGAAGGCGAAGGAGAAAAGCAGCTGGCCAAGCACTATTGCCTAGTCTGTGGTATACTTTTGTTAAACATAAATAATTTCACAGAACATCCACATCCGACAAGGCCACTCTTGGTCACTCTTGTGACCTGGTGGATCAAGACAAAAACAAGACCACTCTGCGATCATGTTGGATCATAATCAAAATCAAGAAATTGTCCAAACCACAGAAACGACCAAGAAATGCTCACCTGTGCTGGGTAATAGGCTGATTGCTGCTTCTTTACCAGTGGCAGCTGTAGGCTTGCTTCCTTCCTCCTGCCTTCCAGATAAGAACTGAGGTACCAGTCATGCAATCGTGAGTCATCCCTGCTTCCTGACAACATCAGAGCGAAGTCCCGCTTCCTTGAACCCTCCCCACAATCACTTCACATGAGCCCTGTAATAAGCCGTCGGTGATACCTTCCTACTTAGGCTGTGTGTCTCCCTCATGGCACCAAGTAAGTAAATCCAACTGTTTGACTACACGTGTGTTCTTGGTGGGCTCAGGCTGGAGGGCTCTGCCAAGAGGCGGGCACTGAGGTGGTCCAGGGAATGGGGCTGAAGGCAGAGGAGTCTTCACCCTGCCATTCACTTTCCCAGTTGTTGTGAGAAGGTCATTTACATATTTGTACATTTTGTGCTTCCTGATAGACAAGGATTTATTCATTGCCTGGATGAGCAAGGTGTGTGAGGGCCTTACAGAGAAGGATCTGATGGGAGCAGAGTATTTCTCTGGAAAAGACTGGAAGCTGAGGGCATGTTGGCGAAGTGGGGACAAATGAGGAAATGTTTGAGCTCCAGGATGCCTTACCAATCTGGATTCCACCCTCCAGGCAATTGGTGAGGAAACGTGGACTTTGGGATCAGTCCTAGCTCTTCTGCTTATAAGATGTGTGACTTGGAGCAAGTTTCTTGACCTCTCTCAGCTGCAGGGTCTGCATCTGACGAATGAAGATACTGTCACCTCACCAGTTTGAATAGAGTATGTAAAATCACTGAGCACCGAGCACTCCCTGCTACAGAGAGTAGTGGGCACTCAACAAGTTATGTGCAGTCTCTTTCCTTCCCAGGAGGCAATGGACAGCCACCGTAGATTCCCCAGAGAGACGTGGCTCGAGGAGAGTGGGCATTTTAGGAAGACAGACCTGATGGTGGTGTGCAGCAGGACCTGTGGGGGGACAGGGTAGGTGGTCCTGGGAGATGCCGGGCCGCTACAGCTCGTGTGGTGCTCCCTGAAGCCTGCAGAAATTGCTTCATGTCCTCACAAGCAACACAACTGTCCTGGCTGGACACGGGCAAGGAATGAATGATGGTGACATGCCACTGCAGCATATCCTATACAGCAAGGCTTAATGGGATATGCTAGAAATGCAGCCAAACTCTGGGCCGGTTGGGGCAGCAAGAGAAACAGATCCCCTGGGAGCGCAGCAGTTAGCAATGGGATGCCTGCTTCTCACAAACGAGTCAAGGGCTGTAACATCTTCCGCTTGTGCCTCATTGCCAGGGCTTTGCAGTCACACAGAGAAGGAATAAAAAGAATGACGTGAGCTCTGAAGGTCAGCTCGTGCTTTCTTCTTCACACTACTTGGAGGTCAGTGAGCAGGGCGGGCCACTGCACTTCAGCCAGAGGGCAAACGACTCCAAGGAGAGAAAAATAGGTGAAAATGATATTAGGAGGTAGGCCGGGCGTGGTGGCTCACACCTGTAATCCTAGCTCTCTGGGAGGCCGAGGCGGGCTGGATTGCTCAAGGTCAGGAGTTCAAAACCAGCCTGAGCAAGAGCGAGACCCCGTCTCTACTATAAATAGAAAGAAACTAATTGGCCAACTGATATATATATAAAAAATTAGCCGGGCATGGTGGCGCATGCCTGTAGTCCCAGCTACTTGGGAGGCTGAGACAGAAGGATCGCTCGCTCGAGCCCAGGAGTTTGAGGTTGCTGTGAGCTAGGCTGACGCCACGGCACTCACACTAGCCTGGGCAACAAAGCGAGACTCTGTCTCAAAAAAAAAAAAAGAGCTACATTTTGCAACCGCTCTTTCCTCACAAGCTCTTCCTCTGGTAATTTCTAAACTCTCTAGTTCAGGGGTCCTCAAACTTTTTAAACAGGGGGCCAGTTCACTGTCCCTCAGACCATTGGAGGGCCGGACTATAGTTTTAAAAAAACTATGAACAAATTCCTGTGCACACTGCACATATCTTATTTTGAAGTAAAAAAACAAACGGGCAGAAACACCCGCATGTGGCCCGCGGGCCGTAGTTCGAGGACGCCTGCTCTAGTTAATAGTACCCCAAGGAGCATCCCAGGAGCCTCACTCAGCAAGGAGCCTTTGGATCTGGGGCATTTGTATTAAAAACAAATAAACTAAACCTCAGGCGATTTGTGAAAATGTAAAAAACAAAATCAAAAACACGTAAGTTAGCTGCAGATGATATAAATGAGAAGAAGGTTGTGGCAATAGCAAGTGGCCTCAAATCAATCAACATTGATTGGGCACCCACTTTCTACGAGGCTGAGCACTGAGGAACTTGAAGATGGACAGGCTGATCTCCGTCTTCATAGAGCTCCTCATTTAGCGGGGAGGCTGATGGGTGTGTCAACAATTCTGGTACAAGGGCATAGGAAATGTGCCCAAATCGTCACAGTGATGTGGAGAAGGGGGAGATTACACATTACTAGAAGGATCAAGGTTTTAAAGGAAGAAAAGGATTTTAAGAAGTTCTGGATCTAGGCTTGATCTAGTTCTTGATCATTGGCCAATAGTCACAGACTTAAAGTGTGTGTGTATGTATGTGTGCATTTATGGACTCCCTTGCATTTTAGTTTTAGTGTCCTGCTTTGTAAAATGGGTATAATACCAACTTCACAGGGTTGTGAGGATTAAATACAGTCTTTTTGGTGAAAGTGTGTTATTAATAGCAATGTAAATATTATCTGCTACTGTTACACCAGGAAATAAGAAGCTCAGGCCAGAGTACTGCCTGCTACTGCCGCTCTCATCACATTAGCATTGTCCCTCAGGCAGGCCCTGTGGGGCGACATAGCTGTAGTGCTGAATTTTAACAACATACTATCCAGACCTGTAATCGTAGCACGCTGGGAGGCTGAGGCCGGTGGATTGCTCCAGGTCAGGAGTTTGAAACCAGCCTGAGCAAGAGCGAGACTTTGTCTCTACTATAAAGAGAAAGAAATTAATATAATAATTTCCAACTAATTTATATAGAAAAAATTAGCTAGGCACATGCCTGTAGTCCCAGCTACTGGGGAGGCTGAGGCAGCAGGATCACTTGAGTCCAGGAGTTTGAGGTTGCTATTAGTTAGGGTGATGCCACAGCACTCTAGCCTGGGCAACAAAGTGAGACCCTGTCTCAAAAACAAACAAACAAACAAAACAACATACCATTGAATGAGGGCTTTATTATTTCCCTGGTTTCCGTTTTTCTCATGTCTCAACGGGCTCTGATTGTAGGGAATATTAGGCAGGGACGCGTGTGTGTCTTAAGTCAATCATTTAAAATGTTAATGTAGTTCCAGAATTCCTTGAGGAAAAAAAAGTGTAGTTAAATCTTTAGTGTGACAGTGACAAAGGCAGTGCGTAAGGACACTTCAGACAGACAGTGCTTTACCCTGAAGTACTGGCTGTATATCCTAAAATCTTCAAGTGTCTGGAGAAGTGGTTTCCTTCTTAAAATGGATCATATCCTTCTCTGAGTGCAGGAATCTGACTAATTAGGGGAAATCGCCTTCCCTGGAGTAGTAATTTAGCACGGGGCATATCACCATGGATAGAAGAGCATCCTCTAGATCCTCACTAGGAGGGAGCCCTCGGCTGAAGGTAATGTTCCCTCCCTCAGGGAGAACACATCTCTTGAGAAGTGGAAATGCTTTTCAGGCAAAGAAACCACTGCTCCAAAATTTTCATAATTGGTTCAATAGTCAGTTTCAATTTCTGTGTGAAATGCTGGTGTGGACAAGATTTCCAGTATCATGGAAATCTATGGGCTGATGAATATAACAGATTGTGTGTGGAGGCAGTATTAAATAAACATTGAGCTTTTAAAAAGTACTGTATAATAGTCATGTATTTATGAAGGAAATTATAGGTAATCTGGGATTTGCTTTAAAAATAACCCAGCTGGCTGGGAACAGGGGTTGGGTAGAGAGGAAAGAAAATTGGCCATGTGTAGATAATTACTGACACTGGGTGATGGGCTTGGGGCGGGAGGTGGGGTTCATTATACTATTTTCTCAACTTTTGTAAATGTTAAAAAATTTCCATATAAAAAGTTAACCAAAAAACCCCCAACTGGCCAGGCGTGGTGGCTCACTGTAATCCTAGCACTCAGGAAGTCTGAGGCAGGATTGCTCAAGGTCAGGAGTTCGAAACCGGCCTGAACAAGAGGGACACCCATCTCTCCTAAAAATAGAAAGAAATTAATTGGCCAACTAAAAATATATAGAAAAAATTAGCTGGGCATGGTGGCGCATGCCTGTGGTCCCAGCTACTCGGGAGGCTGAGGCAGGATTGTTTGAGTCCAGGAGTTTGAGGTTGCTGTGAGCTAGGCCGATGCCACAGCACTGTAGCCAGGGGAACAGAGTGAGACTCTGTCTCAAAAACAAAACAAAACAAAAACAAACCCCAACAGTGTGACTTTTTCATCGAGATAAATGTTTTTAAAAATTAATACTTCATAGGAGTTATATAATGAAATATAAAATATAGCTAACATTATTGGTGTTTACTATGTGCTAGTAGTATATTACTATGTACATATATAACATACATATAATTTCATGTGTACATATGATAAATATATATTTAAAACACACACATATACATCTATATGGTATATCAATTCACTTAATTCCTGTCCACAACCCGTGGCGTAAGTTCTAAGTATTAATAAATCATCCGCATTTGCAGATGAGACAATGGGGTTACACGGGGTTAAATAACCGCGCCAAGGTCATTAAGCAGGATTTGAACTCAGCCATTTGGACTCCAGAACTCACGCTCCTTTTTTTTTTTTTTTTTTTGAGACAGAGTCTCGCTTTGTTGTCCAGGCCAGAGTGAGTGCCGTGGCGTCAGCCTAGCTCACAGCAACCTCAAACTCCTGGGCTCAAGCAATCCTCCTGCCTCAGCCTCCCAAGTAGCTGGGACTACAGGCATGTGCCACAATGCCCGGCTAATGTTTTCTATATATATTAGTTGGCCAATTAATTTCTTTCTATTTATAGTAGAGACGGGGTCTCACTCTTGCTCAGGCTGGTTTTGAACTCCTGACCTTGAGCAATCCGCCCGCCTCGGCCTCCCAAGAGCTAGGATTACAGGCGTGAGCCACAGCGCCCGGCCTCACGCTCCTTCTTAAACTGCTGTCTCCGCGCTGCTCTGTACTATTGTCGCCCACAATTTTCCCGTCACAGTTTATTTTTTATTTTTGAATTGATTTGGGGAGTGGGGGTGGGGAAACTATCTTAAAAAGACCGTCCGGCAATTTTGCAGAAGCCGCGTGTGCACGCTGGCCCCCGGGTCGGGCCTTCCGGGCACGGAGCCGGGGTGCCCGCGCCCCCGCAGTGAGGGCGGACGCGTCTGCTGCGGTGACCCACACCCTCCGTCCTCCGCCCGGCCGCCTCTGACCGGCGCGCGGGCAGCCGCGTGGCGCCACCTAGTGGCCGGGAGCCGCGTAGGCGGATTCTGAGCAGCGCGTGCCCGGGCCTGGGCGGCGGGGGACGCGGCCTCGCCGGTGGGGGCTGAGACCACCTGCGCCCTGCTGGGGCGCTCCTGCTCGTGCGTGCTGCGCTCGGCCCGTGGGCCTGGCCCTCCCGCGGGACCCAGCACACAGGGCCTGTCCGGTCCTCACCTTTGACCTTTGCCCGGGGGCTCTTTGTGGCCCCCTCGCAGGGCCGCCTGCTCCTGCCTTGCTCCTCTGAGCCGCAGCTCCACCTTTGACCAGACGAATTAACTTGAGAAGGGGGTGCTTTTGCTTTGGGACTTTAAAAATGAACTCTTCAACATTTCCAAGTACCGAAAAGCCATGCATCTATGTCCATAGGTATATGGATATACCGTTGTATTCGCAGCTCTTTCCAGAAAGCATATGAAAGCTGGACTGCTGTATTTCCTCACGACAGCCGTCCTGGCTTGGGGAGAGCCAGGCGATGGCTCCCGGCGCCAGTCCCGCGGGGCAGGCCGGGCAGGACTCCCCGAGTGTGGCAGGGCATCGTGGCCAGGGTCTTGAGGACCTTCTCCGCAAGGTGTGAGACTCTTTGAAGCTCGCAGACCGGCCCTTCTCGCCTGTGCTGGAGGAAGATGGCACAACTGTTGAGACTGAGGAGTATTTCTGAGGCCCTGACAGGGGGCACAGTGTTCATGATGCTCAGGAAGCTGTGGTCCCCCATCAGAGCAAGGGGCTGGTACCAACTTTCCCTCTCCCGTAAACATGCCAAGAAGATCAGGGAGGCCTCCGGAACTTTCTACCTGTACCAGGTGAACCTGCAGGACTGGATTTATTACCTGAATGTGAAGGCAACTCTCCACCATGAGGGCTCCCTTTCCTGCGGTCTGCACTGCTGTGGGCTGGGCATACCTGAAGGCAGCTCCTTGCCGAGTCTTTCAGCATGTGAGCCACCTGCCATGTGCTGCTCTGCACCTCCTGTCATTACAGCAGGTCCTCGGTGCCACACAGGGCCACTCCTCCAAGGCCAGGCCTCGTCCCTCATCCAGACCTGCCTGAAGATGCTGCAACAAAGGCTCAAGTCCACGGGCTCCTTTCCTGGCCAAGCGTGAGATTGGCAGTCTAGTTTGCTTTGTGAATCCTGTGTGCTTGTGCTTGTGGACACACCTCTCCGTGAAGAGGCCAGGCTCTATCTGAGGGGTGAGGTCATTCAGTATGTCAGTCAATTAAGGAGGAAGACAATTTCCCAAATTTGCACCTGAGATCTGAACAGGAAAACTTGGGCAAGCCACAGAGTGGATGGTCTCACTTTGTCTAAAGGTTTAGGATGTCAAGATTGTCCATGAGGAAGCTGTGGAAAGCTGGGCTGGAGGATATTGCCCTCCACGTAGGAATGAGGAAGCCAAGGAGAATGCCTGTAGACTTGTGCCAGATCCTTTGGGTAACTGTATTGGTCTTTCAGATAGTGAGTGAGGTGGGTTAGGGTCTGTGGACTCTGGGGACAAGTTAGCTATGTTGGAGCCAACCTCCATGCTGGAAAAGCCACTTGGGCTTAACAGAGCCAAGAGAAAACCAATGGACCAGGAAAGGGGTGATGTCCATGCTTAGACTATGCTATGGTCTGATGTTTGTGTCACCTCCAAATTCACACATCAACATTCTAACCTTCAAAGTGATGGTATTAGGAGGTGGGGTGGGGCCTTTGGGTGGTGATTAGGTCATGAGGGCAGAGCCTTCACCAATGGGATTAGTATCCTTATAACAGAGACCCCAAGAGGTCCCTTGCCTCTTCTGCTATACAGGAAGAGGTCTATCTATGAAGAAGCTGGCCTTCACTAGACACTGAATCTGCTGGTGCCTCGATCTTGGACTTCCCACCCCCCAGAACAGTGAGTAACAAATTTCTGTTGTTTATAAGCAAGCCACCTAGTTTATGATATTTTGTTGTAGCAGCCCAAATGGACTAAGGGTACCATGGTAACAGTAGCTGTAGCCCCTGACTACTTGTGTGGTGTTGACTTGGTAACTAAAGTGACAGAATTTGAAGGTTAGTGATAGGGACAGTCCTCTTTTCAATATTTTGCCCATGACTATATATCTATGAACAATCACATGGTTCTAGGAACTCCAATATGCCCACATTCACGTCCCTTCCCCCCGCCAACAGGCCTGTTGTTTTTGGAGACAGCATAGAAATGTTTTGTCAATCACATCCTGATTTGTGTTTCAAGAAATATGGGCAAGATGCTATGATTCCATCCAGCTCTGAAGATCTGCAACTCCACATTTATCAGATGAGATTAAGCAATCATTTTAGATTACCTAGTGCAGTGGCAGCAGAATGGGAGCTAGACCCAAGGCCCTGACTTCTCTCTGGATGTTATTTGAGACTCAAGAATCCTGGCTCAAACGGTGCCGGCCTCTGTGATGAAATATAAGACCCGTCTCTTGATCTAGAGCAAACTTCCCCTGTTTACCTCTGTCTGCCATATGAATCCTCCCCTCCCCTGAACACACGGTACTGACTTTATCTGTGAGTGAGGGATGCCCTGCACAGTATGAGAACAGACAGCTCACTTCTGGGTTGAGCTGGTGTTTTTCTGGAGATGAGCTCTGTCCTTTGGCAAGGACAAGCCCTGGTGTGCGCTAACGTCCCGGTGCTGGTTGTATATTTGGAGAGCCTGCTATTGCCTTAGTAAGTCCTGAGGGCAAGGAGCAGGGGCTCATTACTCTGAATCTCCAGGCAGCTATTTAATACTAGGGTGTTTCGCCCTGTGGGCATTTGATAGATATTTGCTGTATGCCTCTCTTCTTCTCCCACATAAAATCTCAAGATTCCATCCTCCAAGGAGCCAGTGCTCCCTTGTCACTGCTCCTGCAGGCTCAGCTTTGGAGGTAAGGGTTCAGAAGAGGAATGCGTCTTCCCACATACCGCTCTGTTTTAAACTTAAAAACAGATTTGATGTGAGTACCTGGATACCATGGTGATAAGTGCCATAGAAATAGAAAGAGCAGGGAGGTGAGACAGAGGAAGGGCGGGCCCAGAACATCAGGGCCTGGAAGCAGTGTTTGGTGACACGGATGCTTACTTTAAGCTAGTGATATTATTGATCACGTCCTCTCTGCACAGCCTCTCTCCCCCAGAACAAAAGAGCTTTCTGCTTCCTTGTGCACTGTCCTCTTGGGGTCTCGGGAGGAGTAGAAATGCCTCATTCAGCGTGTAAAACTATACATCATCATCACTACTTCTTACACGTGTGGGCCCCTTGCCACTGTTTAATGCACATTTGCGCATATTACCTCCCTCATTCAATCCTATGTCAGAGCACACCGTCCTCATTCCTATGTTTCTGATGAATTTGGGGTTCGGAGACTGACGTGTCCAAAGTCACGTGCAAGTGAGTGGCCAGAGCTAAACTGCAGCTCCTCGTTTCCTTGACTGGGGCTCCTTACGCAGCAGTCGTGGGATTGCAGGGGCTGGACAGATGCACCCAGTGCATTGTGGGCAGTGTCATTCAGGTTGGAATGAGCTGTGTGGAAACAGCTGGCGCTTCTGCATGAAGCCCACAGGAAAACGGGGTTGTCTGCCCAAGAATTTTGCTAATTTTGTCTTGAGACAAAACCAAAACACATAAGCCATAAATGTACACTCCTTTCCAGACTGACAGCCATTCCAAACAGCTCCTTGCCAGCACAAGTGGACTCCAGTGTCCTCAGCTTCGCCTGTCTGTGCTACGCCAAACACGGTCCTGGGAACGGTGCACAGCCGTCTCTACCCTTTGCAAAACATCTTGGGTCGGACTGCGCTCCGACTGGGCCAAATGCAACATGAGATGGAATCTCGGGTGCGTGTGGGCATGTACCCGCCTCATTTCTATGGCCACTCCTCATGCACGTCCCACCGCCCTCAAAGGTGCCGCGCTGCAGGGGGGACAAAGATGATGGGAACGCCGCTCAGTGTGATGAGCGCGCCCTCCGGTGTGTGGGAAAAAGGGCGAATGCAGCTTCCCGGAGGGGGCGGTGCTGAGGTCCTTTTGCATGTAGCCTGGGGGCAGCCTATGCTCCCCACTCCTCAGGCCCTGGGGTCCCCACCTAGGCTCCACCAGGAGAGGGCCCATCTCTGCAGGGGGTGGGGAGGTAACGCTCCGTCGCGTTCTCTGTCCCCGCTAGCACACGCACTATTTAAAGGTGCGAAAATAATTCTAGATGGCTTATTGAAGAATCCCAATAAACTTCATTCCTCTTGGAAAACTAAAGGGAGCAATATACAGGGCTGGTAAATTTATTCTAAAAATTAAATGCTAAAAAACCTGATTTATTGTATTCAGTAAACATACTGTGCTTCATGTGCGCCAGTCACTGTTATAAGCACTTTCCCTGTCTTCAACTTAGTTATTCCTCACAACAACTCTATAAGGTAGGTATTCTTTTCACCCTTCTCCCTTTTGAAAATGGGGAAACTGAGGCACGGGGAGGCCAAGTAACTGGCCCAAGGCCAAAGAGCAGGAGATAGGAGAGCTGCAATCCAAATTCAGCTGCCTGGCTCTAGAGCCTGTGACACATTCTGCCTCTGATGGTTTGATTGTTACATGCCAAGGTTTTTCCACTTCAATCAACTTAATCAAACAATATTTGTTATAAGGCCATTCCTTGCTTGCACCTTCTGAAAAATTCCCTGTTGACTCAGGTGTTCCACGTAGAACTTAGTGTCCCAGAGCCCTAGGGAAGTCTACAAGGGGTTAGTGACCACTTAGCTTCTGTGCCAGATGCCTGGGAACTTTGCTTAAAGGCACACTTAAAAAAAACCCACACACAACTAAAAATAAATAAATACACCATAGGAATAAGGGGACTAAAAAACATCCCTGAGAAAGAATTTAAGAGAACAAAAACAAAACATAACTACAATACTTAATAAAAATAAACCATGGTAATACATAATAATAAATTATAACCATGATAATAAATTGTTATCAGATAAACCAGGTAACTCAATAAAATCACACCCCAGCATTAATAATAATTCCCTAATATCGTCTATTTCAAAACTCTCTTTTCACAGTTGCATTTGGTCATTGGTCTCTAAAGTCTTTTCTCTTTTTTTTTTTTTTTTTCTTTCATCATGAGTTGTAGCAAGTATAAAGTCTTTTCTCAAGATTTCTTTTTTCTTTCTTTCTTTCTTTTTTCTATTTGGAGACGGAGTCTATCTCTGTCACCTAGACTAGAGTGCCGTGGTGTCAGCCTAGCTCACAGCAACCTCAAACTTCTGGGCTCAGGCGATCCTCCTGCCTCAACCTCCTCTGCCTCAACCTTCCGAGTAGCTAGGACCATAGGCATGCGCCACCATGCCCGGCTAATTTTTTTCTATATATATTTTTAGTTGTCCACCTAATTTCTTTCTATTTATAGTAGAGAGGGGGTCTCACTCTTGCTCAGGCTGGTCTTGAACTCTTAAGTCTTTTCTAATCCATAAAAGAATGTCTTCCTTTTAATTTTTGTACTTTTTATTTATTGAAAATCTGTGCCTTTGTGGAATGACTAGAAAGACTAACAAAAATGGCTTAAGATTTCTTTGTGGTTCTCTTTGTCCCTGGGCTCTTTCCCACTGGGGATGTTCAGTCAAAGTACTGTGTTTTAAAGTCACTGGAAAGTTTTCTTCTCCATGTGATTATGAAATCAGCTTGATGTACTGTTAGCTTCATTTGGCTCAGTTTGTTTTTGATCAAAGGGGGTTGCCTTTTTAAAATATGGTTTTGTTTTTTAATACTCTAAGACATTTACATGGCTGAAAGTAAAATTATAAAAAAGAGCTAAGCAGAGAAGTTTAGCTTTCATGTCTGCTTCCTTCCCCATTTAACTGTCATCCTCTTCCTCTTCTTAGAGATAATATTTTATTAGTTTTGCTCCCATTGTTGTTTATACATACATATACTGATAGTCCTCCTCCCCTTGTAACAAAAAAGCTAGCACACTGTATTTACTCTTCTGACCTTGTATTTCTCACTTACCAATCGACTCTGGAGGCCAATCTTATTCCTTTTATAGCTGCACGGCAATTCATTGTGTGCGTACTTCATAATTTATTCAACCAGTCCCCTCCTGACAGACATTTGAGTTGTTTTCAGCCTTTGCTATTACAAATGGTGCTGCAATGAATAACCTTGAGCATATGCCATTTCACAATTGTGGTAGTTATATTTGGGATAGACTCCAGAACTGTGGTTGCTGGGTCAAAGGGAAAAGGCACGTGTAATTTTGCTGGAGATTATGAAATCCTCTTCCATAGAGATTGTACTACTGTGAACTCCCAACAGCAACGTAGGAGAATGAGTATTTCGCCAAAGCCTTACCAATAGAGTACATTGTCAAACTCAGAGAGGATTTTTGCCTCTCTGAAAGATAAGAAATGACATTTCAGTATACAGTACTTTAAATTTGCAATTCTCTTATGAGCAATGGTGAATATATTTTCAGTCATTTCATTTGCTTTTCTGTTTCTGTGAAATGCTTGTTCATATATTTGCCCATTTTTCTGTCAGGTTATTGGCCTTTTTCTCCTGAGAAGTTCTTTATTAAGGTTATTAAGATCATTAAAGAAGTTTTTTATTAAACCTTTTGTCTGTGATACAATTTGCAATGATTTCTCCCAGCTTTTCATTTGCCTTTTGATTTTGCTTGGGATGTTTTTGTATTGCCATGGAGCCAAGTTTGTTACTCTTTTATTACTTTTATGAGTTATGGATTTTATGAATTACAATTAGGAAAGATTTTGCCTTTCCTACGTTATAAAATATCACTAATTTTTTACGTTATTTGTATGGTTTCATTTTTTTTTTTTTTTTTTTTTTGAGACAGAGTCTTGCTTTGTTGCCCAGGCTAGAGTGAGTGCCGTGGCGTCAGCCTAGCTCACAGCAACCTCAAACTCCTGGGCTCAAGCGATCCTTCTGTCTCAGCCTCCCAAGTAGCTGGGACTACAGGCATTCGCCACCATGCCCGGCTAATTTTTTATATATATATCAGTTGGCCAATTAATTTCTTTCTATTTATAGTAGAGACGGGGTCTCGCTCAGGCTGGTTTTGAACTCCTGACCTTGAGCAATCCGCCCGCCTCGGCCTCCCAAGAGCTAGGATTACAGGCGTGAGCCACAGCGCCCGGCCTGTATGGTTTCATTTTTACATTTAGATCTTTGATCCATTTGGAATTATCCTGGAGCTTAATGTGAGGAATGGATCTAATTTTATCTTTTCCATATGGCTATCAAATTTATAGTATGTGAATTGTATCTCAGTAAAGCTGTTTACACACACACACACACACACACACACACAACCACACACACATTTGGAAGGATATATCCTAAAACTTAAGCACTGGTTGACCCTGGATGGTAGGATTATCAATGTTTTCCATTTTCTAGTCTTTTTTTTTGAGACAGAGTCTCACTCTGTCACCCTGAGTAGTAGAATGCAGTGGCATCATCATAGCTATAGCTCACAGCAACCTCAAATTCCTGGGCTTAGGTGATCCTTCTGCCTTAGCCTCCTGAGTAGCTAGGACAATAGGCATGTGCCACCATGCCTGTCTAATCATTTTCTTTCTTTTTTTTTTGGTCATATAAACAGGTAAGCTCTGTGAATATTTATTTCTGAGAGGATATAGTGCAGGCCCACTAAAAAAATGTTCTTAAACAAGTTCGTCCATAATTCATACCTTGCAGGCCAAGTACTCAAGTGTCTGCTCGTTGAACTGTGTGTGCTGTGTGCTGGGGGAACACACAAAAGCATGATCATTGGGACAGACTCATCTAAAAAGCTCAAGTCAACTCGCCATGAGGGGAGTGGAGGTCATGCGGAAAGCCAAATGAGAGGTGCAGACAGAGAGGCAAGGAATTCACGGGAGGGAGAGATCTCTGTGAGCTGGATAACCTGGAAGGCTTCAGGGAGGAAGCATCTTCCAGTTTGTCCTTGAAGGATGAATAGGATTTAGACTAATGGAGCCAACAGAGGTGCAACAACTGCAGGACAGCGTTGTGAGTAGCAGTGAATGGGAACCCCTGAGGGCGTTTGAGGGACCAGGTAGGCAAGGTGGGTCAAAGAGGACAAGCCCTGAGCAACTGATGCTGCTCTCTGTGACTGGCGTGCAAAGCCGTCTGCTCCTGGAGGTGAGGTTGTCCTCAGTCGCAAGGGGCAGGGAGCCTCTCAGAGGATCTGGTTACAAACAAAGACCCTCCCCGGGGAGCTCATTTCTGGGGGTGAACTGCTTGTGGATGTCCACAGGCAAAGAGATTACTGAGCTTTGGATTTGCTTTTGCTTTTAATCATTGCGTCCTCAGCTGGCACCCATGGTCTGAGGACCCTTGAGCCTGCTGTGGGACACAGCCAGCCCTCCACAGATGGGAACACAACAGCCTGGCAGCGCCATGGGCGCAGACACACACCCAGGCTTGGATGGACTTCTCCTTAGAAGGTCTTCTAGGCACCAACTTTCCTCCTCCTCCTCCAAGCAGTCAGAATAAGCAATGGTGTTTATATCGAGCAAGGAAGAGTGTCATGGGAAGGGGCAGGCAAGTCTAACAGCCAAAACCAGCCACCTGACCCCCTCTTGTACACCAGAGCCTTGTTTCTTTGGGTATTAAAGTAAAAAAAAAAGGCCCCCAAATTTTCAGCTAATCTTCTGGATTTTGTGTGTGCATATTTGGTGGGGATAGGAGCTTCTGCAGCTCTCCCTCTGCTGTGACCACCTGTAGGCCTCACGTCCATGCCTTTTCCTCTGGGCTGCCCCTGGATTGCCAAGGGTCCCCCTTCGCTTTGTGTTCTCCCACTTCAGGGCAGGGTGATGCTGCAGAATCATCCCCCAGAGGGAGTTCTTTAATTCCTGAGACAATCCATCTCTGTTTTTTAGCAACTCCCACTTGTGTCTAACCTAAGGCTCTCATGCTGCTGAAATAGAGAATGCCTGAATGCCACCTTTCCCCCGTAGTTACAGACTCTGCTGCCGTTCCCCGTTAGACGCTACCTGGTGGGATGGGCAGAGCATGGCTCTCAAGCCAGTGGAATCATGGCTCTGTCGCTGTCTGCTCTGCCGAGTGACCTCGGGCAAGTGACTCATTTCTGAGCCTATTTCTACACCTTCACATGGTTGCAGTGAGGATGAAACAACACAAGCAAAGTGCCTGGCTCGTGGGCAGAATGCTACAAAAATTAATTTCTTTGATATGTTCAAAAGCTTCTTTTGATGTGGCCCTATAACCTTACCTGTCCTGTTTTTTAACACTTTCATCAGTCTCCCTCTTTGAGTATATCACCGTCCACAAAGGCACTGAGCTTACCCAGAAGCCTCTCTTGAGCCTGCACAATGGAAATATTCCTTTCCAGGTGAGGTTTCTATACCAGGAACTGACAGCCAAGCCCAAGGAGTCTGCTCCAGGGGAGAGAGAATCCCCTAGACAGATAGGTGCCTGCAGAACAGGAAGGGACAGATGCAACCGTGTTTACAATCTTGTCCTCAGTGACCTGACACCAGTCTCCATGGGAATTAGCAGGAGGCACCTCAAATTTCAGGGCACACATTTCTATCTGAGGTTGAGCTGCCTCTCATCTGCCTCCATGGACCTGCACCACATCCTCCCAGAAATAAGTGACCCAGCCTCCTTGTGGAATGGCCTATGCAGAAGGCATGCCTTCCTGGGCACAGGAAGAGAACTGGGACAGTGCGTAAGGGACAGGAGAGGCTCTTGTGAATTAAACAGGGCACACGGGACTGGCCAGGAGCCAAGTCATTAATGTTGCTGCTGATTTCCTTTGGGAGCAGCCGGGAGCTGTCTTTCTCTCACCTTTAGCCCTCTCTCTTGCACCCGATAACCCCTTTGATAATCAAGATGGTGCTACGCAAAAGTAGGTACCTGTGCCTCCCATAACCTTATTTCCGTGTCTCCTGCCTCCTCAGACCCTAGTCTTCAGGCTGCCTCCCTGTCTCATTTTAGGACCTGGGCTACTTTGCATCTCACTGCCTCAGCTCCAGAGTGTTGACGAACTAATTTAATTAATGTTTCCAAGCTAAATGAGAGAAGACCAAAGGCATTCCAGGTTCCCCGTTGAGTTCCCTATGTAGGTCTAGACAAATCATCCCTAACTTTGTGAATTTGATGCTGGAAATTTCTCACAAATAGGGAGGTGGTTTGGGGCCAATGGGTCATTCAAGTACTCTTGTGTTATATCGGATATGACAGTTCTCCATAAATTGAAAACAAAATTAGGAGATGACCATCATGCTCATAAGCAGCAAACTGAATGCTATGCACCAGTGATCAGGATCAGTACTGTAATCAAGTGTGGCACAGGAAAGGAAGGTTATCTGATACCTAGTTAGTGATATTTTATGCTTCCTTTCAGCCCCTATTACAATTAGCCATTGAGAAAGAGTATCTTTCAATTTGATTTTTCTATGATAATGTGTAGCTTCTGATAAGTCATAGTTTCTTTCTCCAGTATATTAAGTAGTGGTCTTCAAAGTGTCTTCCTGGAATCAGCGGCGTCAGTATCACATGGGAACTGGATAGACGGGCAAACTCTCCGGCCCCAACCCCCAGACCTACTGGATCAGAAACTCAGGAGGTGAGGCCCGGCCGGCGGCTGTGTTAGAATAAACCCTCCAGGTGGCTGTCATGCACTCTCAAGTTTGAGAATCACTGGTGTAGACAACTAACCAGTTAATAGCCTATTAACCAATTAATAGTCTATTATGTGCTCTAGCTCTGAGTCCTGGCCTGCTCCTTTTTAGGAGGCCTCCTAGAGAAAATTAAATTCTTGTTAATCTCATTTCTTTTTCTAATTAATTTGCCTTGGTTTTGCCTGGAGTAGCAAGCTGAGGTGGGGAAGAGGCAACCAGCCTTAGGAACAGTGAGAGATGCAGAGAGAAACCCTGAGAGGAACCTGTTTGGCCCAACTATAAGCAGATGGCACGCCTGGGATTAAGTCCTGAGTTTAACCTGAGCCAAAGGGTGCGGGGGTGGGGGCAACAGGCAACCGTGAGAGCTGCCGGGCCCCACCGTCCTGGGAACAGCTTCCTTGCCTGCTCTACCTGTCCTCATTCATCAATGGGATGAGCAAAACCATAGGAACATCTATCGGTGTGTAGTCCAGTTTTAAAGTAGATCAGAGACAAGACCCATCATCATAGGGTCTTACAGCCTTTCCCTTGACTAAGGGGTGATAAATTAGATAGAAAAAGTTGGAGTAATTTCTGCCAAAAGGAGGTGTTCAGAATCAGTATGGCTCCCGTGGACTGAGTGCTGCTTGGTGTCTGTGTGGCCGCACCAGCTGAAGAAGTCTGGAAAATACCAGCAACCTCGCTGCATTAGCTACTCACAACCCTTTGAGGCGGATACTGTTATTAGCCTATTTATAGATGGGGAGACTAATGCTCCAATTGGTTGAGTGAACTGCCTGTTAAAAAGGGGCAGAACTGGTGCTTAAACTGAGTAGCCTCAAAAGCCCATGCGAGGCCCGGCGCGGTGGCTCACGCCTGTAATCCTGGCACTCTGGGAGGCCGAGGTGGGCGGATTGCTTCGAGGTCAGGAGTTCAAAACCAGCTTGAGCAAGACCCCGTCTCTACTAAAAATAGAAAGAAATTAATTGACCAACTAAATATATATATATCAAAAAAAATAAGCCAGGCATGGTGGCGCATGCCTGTAGTCCCAGCTACTTGGGAGGCTGAGGCAGGAGGATCGCTTGAGCCCAGGAGATTGAGGTTGCTGTGAGCTAGGCTGATACCACGGCACTCACTCTAGCCTAGGCAACAAAGTGAGACTCTGTCTCAAAAAAAAAAAAAAGCCCATGTGACTCACCACCAAGCTGGGCTCCCTCCATGGGCCAGGGGGCCACCAGCGTCCTTTATTAGTTTCCTGTGAACTCTCAGCTTTTCTGGTCCCTGTCCCCATTCTTTATGTTCTTGCCCCTCTCCTGCTCAATCTCCCTCTTCTCCTTTAGTTTCTTGGCAGCCCTCCCTCCGTCCCAACTGCACTTTGTTTTCAGAGGTCTCCATGGGCTGCCCTTACCCAAACCATCCATTATAACCCTAAAAAATAATCAGAAACAGAAATTTTCATTTGGAAGATTTCTCTTGTCGTTAAAAAACAATAGATTCTGAATAACATTGCTTCACTGAATGGAGGACTAGCAAGCGGGCCTTTCTTGCATGTCGATGGTATTGGGCTGGGTGGATATGAGAATTAAACCAGTGGTTTGTGGAGCCCCCGAGCAGCAACTCCTAAGTGGGTTTGGTGGAGTGGGCCACAGCCCCCAAGGGGTTGCGTCCGAATCTGAGCTTAGCTTTTGCAACTATTCTCTCCTCCTTTGATTCTTTTTTTTTTTTTTTTTTTTTTTTTTTGAGACAGAGTCTCGCTTTGTTGTCCAGGCTAGAGTGAGTGCCGTGGCGTCAGCCTAGCTCACAGCAACCTCAAACTCCTGGGCTTGAGCGATCCTTCTGCCTCAGCCTCCCGAGTAGCTGGGACTACAGGCATGCACCACCATGCCCGGCTAATTTTTTATATATATATCAGTTGGCCAATTAATTTCTTTCTATTTATAGTAGAGACGGGGTCTCGCTCTTGCTCAGGCTGGTTTTGAACTCCTGACCTTGAGCAATCCGCCCGCCTCGGCCTCCCAAGAGCTAGGATTACAGACGTGAGCCACAGCGCCCGGCCTCCTCCTTTGATTCTGAATCCCTTGGAGTAGGCACCAGGAAATTGGTCTTTTTAAGAGGCCCCCAGAAATACTTAAGGTTAGGCCAGTTTGGGAAATGCCAGCTCGAAGGAGTAAACCATTGGTTTTCTCATTCTCTTGACTTCTGCATCACCTATCTCAGAAGCTCCCCCAGGACATCCTACAGCTTGGGGTCCCAGGACCAAAATTTGAGAAAACTGCTCCAGAGCAGATGTCCTCAAACATGAGCATGCACTGGAATCACCCCAAAGGCTCGTTCAAACCCAGAGTGTGGGCTCCACTCCCAGAGTTTCTGATCCAGTTAGTCTGGGATGAGATTGGGGGATTTGTATTTCTAGTAGGTCCCCCAAGTGATGCTGGTGCTGTTGTTCCAGGAACCACAGTTTGAGAACTCCTGGGCTAGATCATTCTGTTGCATTAAAGCATGCATCCTCAAACTACAGCCCTAAGGCCACATGCGGTGATTTTGCGCTGCTGCCTGTCCTGCTTAGCAGCCGACTCATCCCGGGCCCACAGTGCGCGTGTGTGGAATGTGCACTGCACTCCAACGGCCCTACAACGGTCTGAGGGACAGTGAACTGGCCCCCTGTTTAAAAAGTTTGAGAACCCCTGCATTAAAGAGTAGACTGGCCCTCAGCCCCAGACCAGAGAGAGCAGTAACACCTGACATGCCAGGGCTTCCTCATAAATCACCAGCTTCCTTAATTAGTGCTGATAGCTCTGTTCTTGCGATGCACAGTGGGTCTTCTATTTACTGTTAAAACTAGGTGTTGGGGAAACTTAGGTTCTAGGATTCCTGCTTACCACCCACACGCTGACTTTGTGAACGACTACAGTGAAGTCATTTACCTCTCTCTGGCCTGATTTCCCCCTCATTTGTCAAATGAAGTATCTTGGGAAGATAAAATGAGAGAACAAATTCAAACACATTCAGGAAAAGTTTGAAGTTCAAGGTACAAATAGTGGCCATTGCCCTCAGTCTCTGAGTGGGGAGGTGAGGAATGTAGTTCCCGGGTCTTGGTCACTAACTTAGGGGAGATGTGGGGCCAGTGGTCAGGCCTCCTTTCCTTCATCTACAAAATTCAGGCACTGGCCCGACTGTCCCAAACGTCACTTGCAGCTGGAAGATCCCTGGATTTTAATCCTGACCCAGAACTGAGATTGACTTCATTTCTATGTCCGTTTCTACAGAGGTCTGTTTCTACTCTTCTTCAGATTGTCATCTAAGTTCAGGGCACCAAATATTCCATTGAAAATCTCTAGGATGCTTGGAGCAAGTGGGAAGAAAAAGTGTGAGGGTCATTGAGCACAAAACAAGGCCAAGGAGAAACAAAAAGAAAGCAAAATGTGGGCTACGGCCCTCTGCAGAGTGGCCCGGCTTATGAACGTGTTCTCTTTGAAGCCTGCCAGAAGAAGAGGCATCACAGTGTCTCAAGAAATCAGATCTGTAACTTGAGAAAAGATGAAATTGCTTAACTAGCCCGACTCATGTCAGTTTTTATCTGGGAAGAGACAAAACCATCCCTTTGAGTAAGAGAAGTATAGCAGTCCTTATCTGTTTAACTCCTATACTCTATGTAAAAAAAAAAAAAAAGAAAGAAAAAAGAAAAGGCAGCTCCTAAATCTTACCACTATTTTTTTTTTTTTGAGACAGTCTTGCTTTGTTGCCCAGGCTAGAGTGAGTGCCGTGGCGTCAGCCTAGCTCACAGCAACCTCAAACTCCTGGGCTCAAGCAATCCTTCTGCCTCAGCCTCCTGAGTAGCTGGGACTACAGGCATGCGCCACCATGCCCGGCTAATTTTTTCTATATATATTAGTTGGCCAATTAATTTGTTTCTATTTATAGTAGAGACGGGGTCTGGCTCTTGCTCAGGCTGGTTTCGAAGTCCTGACTTCGAGCAATCCGCCCACCTTGGCTTCCCAGAGTGCTAGGATTACAGGCGTGAGCCACCGCATCTGGCCCCTACCACTATTTTTTTTAAAAAATTATTAAAAAATCCAGTAAACTAATTTTGGAATTAGGTGTGCAAACTTATTTTACTAATGAGCTGTGTCATCATAGTAGTTTGGAGCCCAGTGTTCTAAGTGATGGGATTTCTGCGGCCCTTATTTTCTCCTTTGCATATTTCTCTTAAAAAAAACCTTAAAAAATATAATTTATATTTTAGAGCAGTTTTAGGTCCATAAGAAAATTAAGTGGAAGGTACAGAGACCTCGAATATACACTCTACTTCCACCCAGGCATAGCCTCCTCTATTATCGACGTCCCTCACTAGAGTGGAACATTTGTCATAACTGAAGAACCTGCATCGACACACCGTTATCACCCAAAGCCCATAGTTTACATTGGGACTCACTGTTGGTGGTGTACCTTCTATGGCTTTGGACAAATTTATAATGGCATGTATCTGCCATTGTAGCATCAGAGTGGCCTCCCTGCCCTAAGAATCCCGTGTGCTCCTTCATCCCTCCCGCCACCGTAACCCCTGGCAACCCTCATCTTTTTACCACCTCCATGGTTTCGTCTTTTCCAGAATGCCATGTCGTTGGAATCATACAGTAAGTAGCCTGTTCAGATTGGTTTCTTTCACTTAGTAATATGCATTGAAGTTTCCTCTATGTGTCTTTTCATGGCTTGATAGCTCATTTCTTTTTAATGCTGAGTAATATTCTACCTTCTGGATTTACCACAGTATATACATTCACATACTGAAGAGCATCTTGGTTGCTTCCAAGTTTTGGCAATTATGAATTAAGTTGCTAACAACATGCACGTGCAGGCTTTTAACGCTTTTGGGTTAAAACCAAGGATTTAATTGCTGCATTGTATGGTAACAGTATGTTTACTTTTATGAGAAATTGTGAGACTATCTTCCAAAGTGGCTGTACCATTTTGCATTACCACCAGAAATAAATGAGAGTTCCTTTGCTTCACCTCTTGCCAGCATTTGGTGTTGTCAGTGTTCTAGATTTTGGCCATTCTGATAGGTGGATAGCGCTATCTCACTGTTGTTTTAATTTGCATTTCCCTAATGTCATGTGATGTGGAGCATCTTTTCATATGCTTATTTGCCATCTGTATATCTTCTGTGGTGAAGTGTCTATTAAGATCTTGGCCCGCTTAAAAAAAATTTTTTTTTTGAGAAAGAGTCTCACTCTGTTGCCCCGGATAGAGTGCTGTGACATCAGCCCAGCTCACAGCAACCTCAAACTCCTGGGCTTAAGCAATCCTTCTGCCTCAGCCTCCCAAGTTGTTGGGATTACAGGCATGCGCCACCATGCCTGGCTAATTTTATCTATTTTTGGTGAAGATGGGGTCTCACTCTTGCTTAGGCTGGTCTCGAACTCCAAGCTCAAAAATCCGCCCACCTTGGCCTCCCAGAGTGCTAAGATTACAGGCGTGAGCCACTGCTCCTGGCCTTGGCCCACTTTTTAATTGGTTGTTTTCTTATCGTTAGTTTTTTTTTTTGTTTTTTTTTTGAGTCAGAGTCTCACTCTGTTGCTCAGGCTAGAGCGAGTACCGTGGCGTCAGCCTAGCTCACAGCAACCTCCTGCCTCAGCCTCCCGAGTAGCTGGGACTACAGGCATGCGCCACCATGCCCGGCTAATTTTTTCCATATATATTAGTTGGCCAATTAATTTCTTTCTATTTATAGTAGAGACGGGGTCTTGCTCTTGCTCAGGCTGGCTTCAAACTGCTGACCTTGAGCAGTCTGCCCGCCTCGGCCTCCCAGAGTGCTAGGATTATAGGTGTGAGCCACCGCGTCCGGCTATGTCTTCATTTTTTGAATGTGGATGTCCAATTGTCCCAGTGCCATTTTTTAAGAAGATTATCTTTTCCCCATTGTATTGCCTTTGCTCTTTTGGTCAAAGATCAATGGACTATTTATGTGGGTCTCTTCTGGGCTCTCTATTCTGTTCCATTGATCTATTTGTCTATTCTTTTGCCAATACCATATTATTCTTGATTGCTGTAATTTTATAGTAAGTCTTAAAGTCAAATAGTGTCAGTCTTCCAATTTTGTTCTTTTTCTTCAATATTGTGTATCATACTATTTTTAAGAAACTTTCCCAAAAAACTGCCCTCTTTTCCAACCCTTGCCATCACTCTCGCACTGTGCTCTAACTCAGCCTCTGTCTCTTACTTTTCTTATTCACTGGGTGATCTTAGCTGTTCTCTGTTTTAATGAAGGAAAGAATCACCATTGTGTAATTATCCTGACTTAGAGCTTATCCTGACCACAGTGGAGCCTCCAGGATGGAAATGAACATAGAGCAAAGGGAATCAGGTATCCCAGCAGAAGATGAGTGAGTGAGCATGAATCCCTCTCTCTCTCTACACAGGGCTGTATACTTCACAAGGCCCTGAGCCTCACAGCCAACCTGGGATAAAGGCAGGACTGATAGCAGAATCCCAATTTCCCCAGGAAGAGAACTCTGGCTCTGAGAGGTCAAATGAATTTCCCATAGTCCTTTGGACAGGACTATTATGTGTCTGGCTTGAATTCAGTGGCCTTTTATCTTTTATTGGAAGGTTAAGAGAACCAGAGTCTCTTTCTGTGTAAATCCAAGAAGGACCTGGATCATGAGCATCTCCTCTGTGAAAGGAGAAACCCTGGCTTGCACTCAGGATGGAGGCAGGTAAAACAAAGGATTCTCATCTGGAGCTAGCACAGAGATCCCGTGTCTTCAGACACGTAGAATTCACGAGTCCTCATCAGTCTCTAGTAGGAGTTTATTAAACTGAATCCTGAAGTAAGCTGGGTGATCTCAGCTAAACAGAACCAGACCCTGTTAGAGAATGTGTCTCTACAAATTTAGCTACTTCCGCATAATTGCTTGTCATTTGCAAGCTGCATTAAAAATTGCTGATTGCTCTAAGAATCATTCTCATTTATGTGTCTGTTTATGAGTTCTTTCATTTATAAGGGGAGAGCTCAATCCCAACGGCTGTTGCCTGGGTGGAAGCAGCGGGCTGGGGCCCAGAGGGCTGCTACTGCACCAGCCTTTATCTGGAGAGCAATTTTGGGTTGTTGAGGAATAATGATATGACAATTAATGAGATGTCACTAGAGTACATAAAATATAAACAGCTATGAAACTAATTTTTGCAATAGTTAGGGACTGACTGATAGTAAGAATATTTAGTGATGATTACTAGAATTATAAGGTGGCTGACATGAAATTATATTGTAATTGTATGTTACCTGTCCACAGCTGTACCTAGACTGTAAGGTATACTTGAGCAGAGCACATCTTTTTCTTTTCACTGATGTCTCATTTTTCATAGACTCAGCCATTTAAAAATTATTTGTTGAATTACATTATAGAATGCAATTGATGATAGAAATGAGTTAACCTAAGAATGTCAATCTTTTGGACTGGGCGCAGTGGCTCATGCCTATAATCCTAGCAATCTGGGAGGCCAAGATGGGAGGATTGCTTGAGTCAGGAGTTTGAGACCAGCATGAGCAAGAGTGAGACCCTGTCTCTATGAAAAATAGAAAACTTAGCCGGACATGGTAGCCTATATCTGTAGTCCCAGCTACTTGGGAGGCTGAGGCAGAAGGATTGCTTGGGTCCAGGAGTTTGGGGTTATTAGTGGGCTATGATGATACCACTACACTCTAGCCAGGGGTGACAGAGTAAGACTCTGTCTTAAAAACAAACAAACAAACAAAACCCCAGAAAAATATTATCTTCTGGATAATTGGTTTTACCTTAAGTCCATTTTTAAACAAAAAGTAACATAAGTATGTTAATGAATGACAGAATAAATAAATGATCAAAACAGTAAGTGAAACAAATATATCAGTAGCCTCTTGGCCTATTCTGGTGGATTTAAGCTCTGGAATGATCCCTTGCTCTGAAGAACATTTTGGGCCTCTCAGAATTCTGTGGTAGTCCATTCCAATTTTTTTTTTTTTTTTTTTTTTTGAGGCAAGTCTTGCTTTGTTGCCCAGGCTGGAGTGCAGTGGTGCAATCATCGCTCAGTGCAACCTCAAATTCCTGGACTCAAATGATCCTCTAGCCTCAGTCCCTGAGTAGCTAGGGCTACAGGCACATAGCACCATGCCTAGCTTATTTATTTATTTATTATTTAATTTCTGTAAAGATGGGAGTCTCACTGTATTGCTCGGGTTGGTCTCGAACTCCTGGTCTCAAGTGATCCTCCCACCTTGGCCTCCCAAAGTGCTAGTATTGCCGGTGTGAGCCACCGTGCCTGGCCTCCATCTGAATTTTGATGGAGATCAAAGGATGAAACCAAGGTCATTGTTTGACTCACACAGGAACCAGCCCCAAAACAAACTAGTCCTGACAGAATGATGGTCTGAGCAATGTTTGCTTTCTCAGGGATCCTAATTTTTCTTCCTTCTTTCAAGGGCTGGAGCCGTGCTTCATGTCCAGGTGCATATCACCATTTGGGTCCCTCATAGGAATGGCAGCGTCCCATGTGTCAGTTTTTGTTTGTTTGTTTTTTGAGACAGAGTCTCACTCTTGTTGCCCTGGCTAGAGTGCCGTGGCATCAGCCTAGCTCACAGCAACCTCAAACTCCTGGGCTCAAATGATCCTTTTGCCTCAGCCTCCCGAGTAGCTGGGACTACACACCATGCCCAGCTAATTTTTTTCTATGTATTTTTAGTTGGCCAATTAATTTCTTTCTATTTTTAGTAGAGAGGAGGTCCCGCTCTTGCTCAGGCTGGTTTTGAACTCCTGACCTTGAGCAATTCTCCCGCCTCAGCCTCCCAGAGTGCCAGGATTACAGGTGTGAGGCACTGCACCTGGCCTCCATGTATCAGCTTTTCCTTCCACTTTCCTCTTCTAAGGCCTCTTCCCACAGTCTCCTGCTCTGCTCAGGGGACACTGTGTATGACCGGTTAACTTAGTTGAAAGGAACAGTTTCCAAAAGTCAGAGACTCTCATGGTGACAATGTCAGATACAACTGAAAGCTGGAGGAGAAGCCATTTCTGGGAAGATGGGCTGCCAATTCCTTCCTTCCCTGAGTCAGTTGTTTACATGCTACATACTGGGCCAGGTGCTGACGAAGATTAAACACAGACACCGACACACACACACACACACACACACACACACACTTTTCCCTCCAGAACTGCACAAATGAATGGAGGAACCAATCCAAATCATTATATTAAAGACAATATAAAAAGGACAATCAGTTTTTGTTTAAATGGTGATTGGCTGATTTCTATAAAATGTCTCTTTTCTTCCCATGAACCTTGCTTTCCTTTCTACCGTTATCTGATTGCACTTTCCAGCTTGTGGACATTTCCAGAACGGCAGTTCCTAGGAAAAACAAGAACAAGAAAAACAATAGCTTTTCAGTAGGTTCCTGTGAACGCTGGAGACTGGAAGGGTCATGTAGGTCATGAACTGTTGCTCCTGGCAACTGAAATAATTAAATTATCCTCTGAAAAAGAGAGGTCTGGACTGCTCTGGAGCAAGGTTAAAAACTGTGGGGTTACCTGAGGCCTGGGAGTCGGTTGTCAGGACAGAAGTGCAATGACCTGGAGGAGGCCCAGGACAGCAACTGCTCTGGGAAGAGACCTTTTTTTTTTTTTTTGGTCTGTTGCTGGGCTAGAGTGCCGTGGCATCAGCCTAGCTCACAGCAACCTCAAACTTCAGGGCTCAAGGGATCCTCCTGCCTCAGCCTCTCAAGTAGCTGGGACTACAGGCATGCGCCACCACACCTGGCTAACTTTTTCTGTTTTTAGTAGAGATGGGGTCTCACGCTTGCTCGGGCTGGTCTTGAACTCCTGACCTCAAGGGATCCTCCTGCCTCCCAGAGTAGGGAGCACAGGTGTGAGCCACTGCGCCCAGCTCTCAAGCAGCTTCTTGTCTCTGCTCTTCTGTATCCTGCTCCTGACTTCAGGAGGTCAGGGTGCTGCTCTGAACTTTGGCTTCTTCTTTTGCAGCATGGCTGTAGTATCTACTCTGTCCATCTCACAGGGTCGCTGAGAGGATACAATGAGTCGATGCATATATGTCAGCTCCATCCCGAGCATACAACATGGTACTCATCAGCTGCCTCTCATTTCAGGGGAACCCACATTTCTTAGTTCGATGCAGAAGTGAGATTGGCAACTATCCCACACCCATTAAACTAGAAAAGTGACTCAGCGATTTTCCTGCTCTCCTTCCAAGGACTCAAAACAGCTTTATCAGGCAGCAGCTCTGGTGTGATGTACACGATTTAATTTTAACTTAATCATCTCAACGCCCCTACAAGGAAGGTATTTTCTTCTCCCTTAGACAGAGGAAGAAACCAAAGATCAGAAGAGTTGACTACTCCGTGCCTGAGTTCACATGGGGATTTGAACTCAGATCTGTCTGACTTGAGGCTCATTAACTTCTCACTGTGCTGGACTGGCTCTCCAGTGTGATGGATATAGAAATAAAACCTAGGCCTTCACACCCAGCCATGAGGGCCCATATACCCAAGTAGGCTGTGGAGAAATGAGGGAAAAGGTCATGGGACCTTGGGAAAAGTCACCTTGCCCCACCTTGTGGGGGCAGCTGGGGTCCAGGGAGAGGCCTGTGCCCAGCAAAGGGGCATCTGCTCTTCATCCTCTGTCTCTCTCTGTCTGTCTTCCTCCAGTGTCACTTAGAATGACCCCAAAGCCAACAGTCCACAGGATATATCTTCCTGGCCTCTCCGTGGTGGTGGTGGGGTGTCTCTTGAAGCTGCCCATCTGCCCCCAGCAGTCAGCCAGGTGGACACTCCAGGCCCAGTTGGGGAGCAGCTTGCGAGCTGAGCAGGGGTGTTAGGTGGGCGAAGGGCAGGCTTCGCTCTGACTCCCTCTCGCCACGCAGTGCCGCCTCCTTCTGGCCTGCTTTCTGATGTCCCCAAGGCCTTTTCAAGTAGGGGGAGTGGAAGGACAGAGTGGATGTGGCCAATCAGGAAGCGCCATCCTCTAATCAGGTCATCCAGGCAGCCCCTAGTCCAACCCAGCTGGCTCTGAGCCTTTGCCTGGGGATCATTCTGTTTTGTAACAGTAAAGCTGACCTCCAGCTAGGCCTTTCAGTAGGATCTTCATTGGATCTAAACAAGCACAGCAGCTATCTCCTGGCAGAGTTCTGTCTTGCTGGCGGGTCTCCAGAAGGGGGCGTTGCTGTTGTATATGTCAACGTGAGAGTAAGAGGTTTAGGAACAAGCGGCAGCAGTGTAGCCAGGGGCTGGACTGCTTGGGTAACCAAGGGTAAGCTCTTGCTGATGACTTTTGCTTGGGTACAGAAGCATCCAAACTTTCTAGAGATGTATAAAAAAGAGCTTCACAAAATGTATAGGAGAATGCATCCTGGTTACTAGATAGACGATTGTTATACAAAACTCAATTTGCATTTTTACATACCAACCATAGGTAGAAAAGAAAAAAATTTAAAGCTAACATGTATAGGAGAAACAAAAGTTATAAGATACCAGAAATAAATCTAAAGAGATACAGACATGATTTTTATGGAGAAAATTATAAAACTTTACTCATTTTGGTATTCTTTAATAGATAAGTTATATTCATAATATGAAGATTCACTGTCGAGGTTTCAATTCTTCCCAATTTAATCTATAAATTAATTAATGTATAAATTCTATGTGACTCCAGCCAAATTCACATAAGGTTTTTGTGGGATGAGACAAGATGATTCTAACACTGTTGGGAGAAAGGGCCAAAATACTTAAGAAGTTCTGAAGAAAAGAAGATGAGTGACTCACCTTATAAGATTCTAAAACTTATTAAATTAAGGTCGTATGGTGTTAGCCCAGAAAGAGACAAATAGACCAGTGGAACAGAATAAAAAGCCTCCCAACTGGTCCCTGTACATGTGAAGACTTGATATATGGCAGTGGTGACGCATAAATCAGCAGAGAAAGGATGAACTATTCAATGAACGGTACCAGGAACTTGATAACCCATATTGGAAAAACAGCAGCAACAACAATATTACATTCTAGGTGAAAAAAATTTAAAGTAGAACTTTCAGACTTCTAGAAGAAAATCTATAAAACTTCCAAGATCACAAGATAGGCAATAATATCTTAAAACACAAAAAGAAAAAACCCTAAAGAAAAACAGTGGTAAATTTGTGTGCATTAAAATGGAAAGCTTCTTTTCCGCAAATGACACCATAAAAAATAGACAATAAAAAATAGACAAACGCAAACTGGGAGAAGATTGGCTCCTTTCGACAGAGACACGCCTGTGGGGTGTGTGATTGGCTGACAGCCTGGAGCTGCCCCACCTTCGAGATCCCCCACTGTGTTCCAAGTTGAGGCCGCATTCCCCCTGGCCGGATCCCAGCCAGTGACTGGGCACAGAGGGAGTACCAGAGCTGAGCCTTCCTGCTCAGTGTGGGACGTCTTAAAAGGCAAGCTTTCTTCTGGGGTTCTGCATTAGCCAGGCTGAGGCTTTCCCAGAGCCCCCCTGCAGGTGTAGGCTCTTCCTACCCAACCTCCTCTCTCCTTTCACAGGCATCGAGACCTGCACTGGGGTCTGAAATACCCACCCCTCAGCCACACCAGCCCTCTTCCCCATTACCCCCAAGTACTGTCTCGCACTTCCAATTCCATTTTGGTGTCTTCTGGGAGGACCTGGATGGACATAGTCTATACGTAACAAAGGACTAGCATCCAGAATGTAAATGTAAAAGCAAACTATAGATCAATAAGAAAATACAAACAATAGGAAATTAGGCAAAAGATATGAACAGGCAATTCACAGAAGAAGAAATTTAAAAGGCCAATAAATATGCAAAAAAGATGCCCAATCTCAGTAGTGTGATCGAACAGAACTGGGGGCTGTTCGCCCAGTACAGTAGAGCCAGACACTGACGCTGAGATTTGCAGGGAAAGAGGCGTTTATTACATGGCACCAAGCAAGGAGAACTGCCAGCTAATGCTTAAGACCTGAATTCCCTGATGGTTTACAAGCAAGAGGTTTTAAAGGCAGGGGTACATTTCAGGAAAGCAGAAGTTGCAGGCAAAATCATAAATCAATCCATGGAGGTTATACATTGGTTTGGCCCCAAAAGGTGGAGTATCTTGAAGCGGGGGGCTTATGGGTCATAGGTGGATTCTGAAAGAGGCGGCCTTGCTGCCATAACAGGAAAATGTCTAATCCCACAATTTCCTAACAACAGCTAAAGATCAATCAGGAGCCCTCAGCTCTTTCTCTCTGCTAGCTAGCAGACACCCCTCAGGGACTCTGTTTTCACAAACATCTGAAAAGAGCCAAAGACAGAAAGGAAATGTTAATCTTTCTCTTTACATTGGCCAGAAACTGTCTTTAGAGTTTGTTTTATAGTCTGAAGGTGTTCCTGAGAAGCTCTGGGATGGACAGCAGGGGGGCAAACTCCGGGCCTTAGTTTCCTGCCCCAAACCGTATCTCAGGTGCAAAATCACATCCCCTAGATGAGGCTGACTGCATGTCAGAGATAACTGAGTCTCCAAGAGCAGAGAAATCCTGAAAGATGACGTCTCACAGCTGCCTCCTGCCAATTACTCCACAGCAGCTTCTGTTTCAACTGACAGCAGTAGCTATGTTTTTTCCTTTCTCGAACTTTTTTTTTTTTTTTTTTTTTGAGACAGAGTCTCGCTTTATTTCCCAGGCTAGAGTGAGTGCCGTGGCGTCAGCCTAGCTCACAGCAACCTCAAACTCCTGGGCTCAAGCGATCCTCCTGCCTCAGCCTCCCGAGTAGCTGGGACTACAGGCATGCGCCACTATGCCCAGCTAATTTTTTCTATATATATTATCTGGCCAATTAGTTTCTTTCTATTTTATAGTAGAGACGGGGTCTCGCTGTTGCTCAGGTTGGTTTCGAACTCTGACCTCAAGCAATCCGCCTGCCTCGGCCTCCCAGAGTGCTAGGATTACAGGCATGAGCCACCGCGCCCGGCCTTTTCTTTTCTCTTTGTCCTCATAAAATCAGCAAGCCACTTGGCCTCTGCGCTGGCACCCCCTTCTCGTTGTTTGGGATGCCACGCTGTCTCCCTGCTCTCCCTCTCTTTCCTCTCTCTGTCTCCCTCTCACATTCTCTCTTCCCTTCTAAGAAGTTAAAATAAACTTTTTTACTTTTAAATATCTTAATCTCTGCGTGGGAGACTTTTCTCCACCCGTGCCGTGAGCACCTACTAGGCTTCCCACCTTAACAGAGTCAGAGATTCTTCGGGTAGCAACTGGTTAAGGAAGGGAAGGCCTTGTCTAAAAACTTGGGGTCAGCAGAAAGGAATGTTAAGGTTTGTAGACGTGACTCTGGGCCCCTCAGGAAGAAATTTAGAAAAGCTGTGGGTTAAAGTTCAGTCCCCAGTTCCTTCTTATCTGAGGTCTTCCATCTGGTGGGGGTTTCTGAAAACCAACTCAAGAACATATGTTATGATGCTGTCTTTTAGTTTCTGTTGAGAACCAAATCCCTTGTGACTCTGGCTTGCTTGGGAGACCATTGTTACCATCTTCTTGCTTATGAATTTGCTTATTTACTTTTCAAGGCTAGCTGGGTGCCTGGAATTTCCCTCGAAGGCACTCAAGATTTTTCCTTTATGTCCATGCCTGGGGGCCCTGGCAGGTTCCTAAGAGGGGTCCCTGCTCGTCTCAGTAGTCATCAGGGAAATGTAAGTTAAAGCAAAATGAGCTGCCGTTTTATGTCCACAAGACTAGTAAAACCCAAAACCCAAAACATTTGCTAAAGTATCTGGAGCGACATGTACACTGTTGGTGGGAGTGTAAATCGAGACAACCGTTTTTGGGTAGTAACTTAGTAAGCACTCATCTAGCAAAGCTGAGGAAGTACCATCAGTTCCACTTGAGACTCTTCCACGTGCACATGAGGATATGCAGAAGAATATACTGTAGAACTATTTGAAAGAAGAAAAAACCCCAGAACAACCTACATGTTCACTGAGAGAGAAATGGATGACTAAATTGTGGAATGGACATAGAGCAGAATACCATATAGCTGTGAAAATAAAAAAACCAAAGCAAAAATTTCCATAAGGAAAGGAAGTGAAAAATTGACTTTTGGCTGTGAAAAGTCCTATAATATTTATTTGTTGTTAACAAGTAAAAATAATGAAACAGAGAAAGATACTTGTTTATCTTCTAGCCCACAGGAACTAAGTTAACAAGTAATTTTGACACAATTACTATTTGGCTAATTCCTAAAGGAGACAAATTACGATTTTCTAAATCCTCCATCTATGGAAAACAGATGGAGAAGAGTCATTTGTTAACATTTGTTTCTCATCCAGTCCCAACAACTGTTGAAGGTGCTGGAAGTTGATGGGACTCTCTTAAATGTCTGCCTTGCTGGGACTGGCATTTGGAAGAACAGCTGGGAAGGGAGGGGGCGGGGAGGTGGGTTGGGGTGGAGGGGAGGAGTGTTGGCCCCCTGGCGTGCACCCCTGGGGGTGGGGGACTGCCTGGCCACACCGACCTGACTTAGTCCAGCCCCAGGCAGACTCCAGCTGCTGCCTCCTGTGCTGTCCTGGAATTCCCATTACATCTCCGGAATCCGACTCTGGCCAGTGATGAAATTACAGACAGCAGGGTCCAGCCTCACCTATGTGACCGGAGAGGGGAAACCTCTCTTCTGGATCCCAGCTTTGGAAAACCTCCCAGGTATCTGTGCCAGGGCCTTGTCCCCAGCTGCCTCCCTGATCTGGGACCAACTGACAAGCCCTGTTTACTGACCCTTCCCACTGGAAGGCGGTCACTGACTTTTGTCACCACATTCCCAATCAAGGTGACAGTAGGTAATACTTGCTAATACAGAGCTAGACCTGGGGCTGGTGCCGAACAAAAGCCAACCAGGTCAGGGCTGGCACCCAAAGAATATTCAATAAAGAGAAGTGTTATTTTTAAAAATCTTATTCAGAAAATATTTATTGAACCTTACAGTGTACTGAGGGGACAACATGTAAGGAGATTCAGGTGTTCTCAAGGTGTCAAAAGCTCAGAGCAGAAGACAGACAAGTGAACAGGCAATTACAAAAGGACAAGGTAAGGGCCAAGACGGGTAAGAGCAGGGTGTGACAGTGCCCACCGGTGTGGCAGTGCCCACGAGAGACACCTGGAGACCTAAACCCGAGAGGCTGAGCAGGCTTCCTGGGGAAGTGACACTCCCAGCTGAGACCTGAAGGACCAGAACTTGGCTGGGTGCTCCATGTAGGGGTTGGGGTGGAGTGGCGGTGACTGTCAGGAAGCAGAGAGAGAACTTCCAGACTGAGGGAATAAATAGCAAGGGTGACGACGTTTCGGTGACCAAGAGCAAGGCCAAGAATGGTTTGGAGGAGAAACACTGGGGTCAGAGACCGGGATTAAAAGGCGCCCTTTCCCTCAAGGAGCTATGGGAAGAGGCTCCCTTCCCTTCTCTCCCTTCTCTTTCTTTTCTCCTTCTTCTCTCTCTTCTTCCTCTCATTAAAAACTCTGTGATTCTCCTATGCACTTGGGAATGAACTGGTGACTCCACATGAGAGATGATGGTGGCAGTGGTGTTGGGGTGGGAAGAGGTGTTGGTATGTAGAACAATCCTGCCATGTGTTCCTAATCCTCAGAACACATGAATATGTTACCTTACAAGGCAAAAGTAAGGATCACTTAAATTAAGGATCTTGAGATGGAGAGATTATCCTGGATTCCCTGGGTGGGCCCAAGGTAATGGCAAGAATCCTTAAAAGATGGGAGAAGGCAGAAGGTCAGAGTCAGAGGGGTGTGACGATGCCATGCTGCTGGCTTTAGGATGGGGGAAGGGGCCACAAGCCAGGGAATGCAGGTGGCCTTTAGAAGCTGGGAAAGGCAAGGAAATGGATTCTCCCCAAGTGCCCCCAGAAGGATCCTGCCCCTGCCAACACCTTGATTTTAGGACTTCTAACCTTCAGAACTCTAGTATAATAAACTTGTGTTATTTTGAGCCACCAAGTTTGTGGTGGTTTGTTACAGCAGCAACAGTGAACTAATACAAGGTGAGTAGGTTCAACAGTGACTTTGGAAATAATTTGAGGGAGGAGGTGAGAGAGAGGCTCCCCGGATTTCTGGGTCATGTGTCAAGGTGAATTGAGGTGCCTGAGCTAGGGCCACATGGGGAGGGCATGGGGGGAGGAACAGTGATGGCGTGTTCTGTTTGGAACATGTTGGGGTTGAGGTGTCCCTGGGGGTTCAAGGTAAAGTGTCCAGTAAGCACTTGTCCGCTGTGAGAGAGGCTGGCCTGGACACCATGGCTGGTAATTGAAGTCACAGCCCAGGTGTTGGAGCCACAGAGAGTGATGCTGAGAAGGAAAGAGCTGAGGACAGAGCCCAACATTGAGGGAAGATCTCTTTGTAGGTAGGGGAACAAGAAAACACGCCTCCAGTGAATTCTCCTTTGCCCTATGAACTTTTCCTTATTTTTTATTTATTTATTTTTGAGACAGAGTCTCACTCTGTCACCGCGGGTAGAGTGCAGTGGCATCATCATAGCTCACAGTAACCTCAATTGCCTGGGCTCGAGGGATCCTCCTGCCTCAGCCTCCCGAGTAGCTGGGACTACAGGTGCACACCATGACACTTGGCTAATTTTTTTATTTTTCATAGAGCCGAGGTCTCACTCTTGCTCAGGCTGGTCTCGAACTCCGGAGCTCAAGCCATCCTCCTGCCTCTGCCTCCCAGAGTGCTAGGATTATAGGCCTGAGCCACCACGTCCAGCTGTCTATAAACTTTTCTACTCTTATATCTTCTTTGCCCCCCAGGGGCTCTTTTAAAACACCCTCTTGGGTGCAAATGAGCAGATTTCAGTTCTCCATGTCTTGATTCTCCCTCTCATTCCTGTACTTGTCATCCCAGACACAGGAGGCCACATTGGGGGCTTTAAATCATGGCTGTGCTACAGCTCCCACTCTCTGTACAGCTGTGTTCGCAGGGCAGCGGAGGACCTGCCATCTATGCTAGCCAGTGCCTCTAAGCATCACCTGCCCTGGCTCACAAAGACAAGCCTCAATGCCAGCTGATTACCTGGGCGACCTCCCTGACCTGTTCCTATGTCTCTACCTACTTTCTCCGCCAGTTCTCACACTCAGATTTTGAGCCTTGTTGTGGCCCCGGCAGGAGGAGGCAGCCGTCCCGACTCTGTACCTGGCATTGGAATCTTGGCTTAATTTGACTATTTCAGGATTTGGGAACCCCTGCCCAGCTCCCCCTCTCCCCTGCCAGCTTTTGCATATACTGTTCTCTCTGCTTGGATGCCCTTCTGGAAGGAACCTCTGGATCTGCCTCGGTTTTGTATACCGGAAATAGCTCCTTTTCTGTATCTCAAAGATTGTACATGACTCTTAGCTTGCCGTGTCCCTCTGCTTGCCCACAAGTTCCTTGTGAGCAGGGACCTTGGTTTTTTCATCTCAGTAATATTACATGGTTCAACGCATTTTTTGGTTGGACTGAGCCCTTCTAGACTGTATCATTGTGTCTTCACCCCAGCAGCGAGGTGAGCTGGCATCAGCAAGCGGATTTTTTCGTTGCCTGATTCCTGACAGGCAGTGCACTAGTTAGCAACAGGTGAACAGGAGTGCGCAAACCCACGTGCTTTGCTTACATAACAGCCTTCTCCTGCTCCCCTCACTGTCTCCAGGCTTTCACAGGGCTCAGTCGCCGCCACCTCCTCTGCTCGTGCCAGAGACTGCAGGGATCACACATCTCTGGCCTCCCCAGAATACTTGTCCTTGGCCTCACATGCGTGCTAGACAGCCTGAGCCAGCCGACTGGCTGGAAGGACTTGCCTTTGTCCTGGACTGTCTCGGCAGGCCTGGGACCCACGTGGGGACAGCCCCAGTCGGAATGTGTGGCAGAGGGGGAGGAGGGTGGCTAAAGGATAATTGCGTAACTGAGCCTCCAGGGCTATAAAATCCCATTTTTCCTGGGGGTGGGAAGGAGAATCAGGGTGAGAAATGCTAGAATAAGGGAATTTGAAAGGAAACTGGAAAAGCAAGTGAAGGATCCAGCTGTTGCTGGCCTGTCACATGTGGCCTCTGAGCTCTTGTTTCCAAAAGCCAGAACCAGCTGGTGCATGTCTTAAGGACACTTCTCAGTAGCTTCACCAATTCAGACAGCTGCAAGGGGCCAAATGCAGCCAGAGTCCCATCTCCCCACATCTCTGTGTACTGTTTTGCACTTCCCTCCACCTGGAAAAAGGAGGCAGATTGAGTTGATCAAATTACGTGCTGGCAATGGTTTGCTTCCTTCTCACCCGCAAGGTTAAAATAGTTGATTCAATAATAAGCGGAATAACCCTGGGATCTGTGACATAGAAACCTTGTGTATTTCTGCAAAGGAAGTTTAAATATAAAAGCCAAAAATAGACCAATAAATAGCAAAAGGGTGAAATATTGGAGACTTTTATAGCACGATGGGCCTGCTCTTTTGCTAAAGCAGTGAGTGGTTTTCAAACAAGCTTGCATCAGCATCACGGGAAGGGCTTGTTACAACGCAGACTGCCGGCCCCACCCCTGAAGTTTCTGCTGCTGCAGGGCTGGGCGGGGCAGGGCATTTGTGGGGCTAGCAAATTCCCAGGTGGTCTGGGGACCCTGCTCTGAGAACCACTGTCTTTGTTTCCTTTCTCTTTCTCTCTTCCTTCTTTTTTTTTCTTAGCAGCTAAAGAAACTTATTTAGAGACAAGTAAATAAATAAAACAAACAAACAGACACAAAAGGTACTGTGTGAAAACCTGGCCTCAGGGCAGTCCAGACACTTTCCATTGCCCCTTGGGCAGTGGGTGACCCTCCCCCAGAGGATGAGGAGAGATGGCTTTTCCGAAGAGGGTGCCCTGGGATTCACAGCCTTCCGCCTTTTGGGCTCCTGTGATGCCCCTCCTATATAGCGCCTATTGCATCTGATCTCTTGGTGCACAGCTATGAGAAGACAAACCTCAGCGTGCAGTCCTCCAAAAACTACGGGATTTGCAGTTTAGAAGATTCAGCTTGTACCACTCAAAAATACAACCGAGTTATTTCCAAACTTTTTTAGTTTCCTGCTTCCCTCTACACCCCGAGCCTCTTTTTTCTTTTTTGAGACAAGGTCTCACTATATTGCTCAGGCTGGTCTCCAACTCCTGGCCTCAAGCAGTCCTCCTGCCTCAGCCTCCCAAAGTGCTGGGATTATAAGTGTGAGTCACCACGCCCAACTCAACCCCATCTTTGAGTCTAGCATCTTTTAAAGCAGCCTTGAAAGCCAGTATTTCTCCTTGAACAATTTTTCCACTCTCTTTCCCCAAGAGCACACATTTCTCTATGGAAACTGAGTTATTGCTTTTGCCCTTAATTTCCTGAAAGAGTCAAGATAATTTTCTGTGTGGGCTCCACATCTACCCTTTGATTTCACTGCAAGATTACTCTCAAATAGGCTCTGACAACCTCAGTTTTCTTCCACCAAGACTTCTCGAGTTAGACCCTGCCGTCCCTCCCCCTCTGAGATTACAGCCTCAGGCCTCCTCTCCAGAGAGTTCTCAGTCCACTCCCAGCTAGCTGCCATGGCCTACTTTAGATCACTTTGTGGTGTTAGGAAGTCTCTCTCCCCTGGGGTTGAGCTCTCACTTTCCAGCCAACCTCACACCTGTCACTCAAGTGCACCCCTCCACACCCCCTGCTCCCCTCTGGGGGATGAACACCTTGGTAGAGGGACGGTGACAGGGCGAGAATAAGGGGGTGGGAGGATGGGGGTGGAGATCACTTGCTATCGAAATATTTATCATGGGAAAAATCCGAGTCTTGATCGCTTTCCCTTACACTTAAAAAAAATTCAGTTTGGTGTTTTTATTTGGGGTGAGGTTCCATAATTGGCTCTGTATTCAGGGTCACTAAAGGTCTTAATTGGGCTCTGACTGCCATGGCCCAATGCTAGAGTCTTGTGACAACAGGCTGTGTTTTAATGAGAGAACCCTGTGCATTGCTGAGCAAGCTGTTTTAGTTTTATACTCTCACATATTTGTTGAAGGAAAGAATGAATTACACTCATGTGATTCCATGGGCCTTAGCTTAGCTGTGTAATGGGATTCGCAATAATATAATAGTATCGTACTTTATGCAGACCTCACTTAGAAAACATCTTAAGTTTTAAAAAATATATATTTTTGAAGTCAAATATAGTAAAATCTGCAAAGTGTTTATTACCACAGAGAAAACCTCACTGCCTGTTCCCCTCAGGCAGGTACAAAGAGAGTAATTTTCTCCTTAAGGAGGATGACATCTGTCATATGACAGGGCCTGTGTGACCAGATAACTGGACGTGAGCCCTTGTCAGCCTTTTCCCGACACACAGGCGTTCTGGGCTCGCACGCTGGCGTCCTCGGTAAGGTTCGAGGAGGGCGTGGTGCTGTTTCTTACCTTAGGACTTACTCATGAGCAACTTAGAAGCCGGGGTGGCAGAGTCCAAGGTTTGGAGTGGGGTCTACTTCAAGGACAGAGGCCTCCGTGCCATCTGAGCACATACCGGGAACCGGTGACTGCTGCGTGCCACTCACAGCTCACATCTGGGTGTTAGGAAATCCAAACTCCAGAGCCAAGGATGTCCTTCCGGCTGGATATGAATGTGTCCTTGATGAGACGCGGCAGCCAAGCGTGGAACCCAGCCAGCCGCCAACCCAGCACACAGAGTCACTCAAAATGCAGCGGCCACGCTCTTCCTCTCCAGGTCTCTGCTCCTGGGGGGACCTTGTGGGGGCCACCCAGATGATCGTCTCTGGACGGTTTGAATTAGAACCGCTGCAGAAATGACTGAGTGTGCGTAGCTGAAACCACCCCCCCCCAGCAGCCCTTTACCAAGCAGACTGGTCAGCCCAGGGAGCTCCCAGGGCCTGGGCCACTTTGGTCAGGTTGCTCCCTTGGAAATGGCAGAGCAAGGTCACCGCAGGCTGGGTGCCTGCCCTCCTCACCCCTAGGTGCACCAGTGGAGTCAATGATAACTGCTCCAATGAGGGCCTTGCTGGGAAGAACAGACTACATTCTGGAAATGAAACTCCTTTTACAAATGTCTACTTCATCCTGGACTCAAGGAGGGGGATTTCTGTGTTCTAAACAGGGAAAGATAAAGGCAAAGGAAATTTGGGTAGTGCCTTCTTTAAAGATATTTAAAGCAAAAAAATAGTTCTCCACACCCTCCCAAGGGAGCTTCTCAGGCGCCCAGTTCTTTCCTCTATTTCTCTTCCTGATCCTGTGACACGTGTGTGCCTTCGTGCCCCTCTGGAGTAGGGTGGACATCCAGGAAATCATGGAGCAGGGGCTGCTTCTGGGATACCACAAATGAAGCCATCCAAATGACTGTTTGTGGGACAGGTCGTCACGATTGTCTTTCTTTTCTGGGGGAGGAATCTGAGGTTCTTGGGAAGGAGGAAGTTGGGTGTGGTCTCACAGTCACCTTCGGCTGAACAGGAGGCCAGGAGCCACCTCTGTTGGAGGAGGGTGCTGGACCCCCCTCAACATCACTCCTTTGCACAGGAGGGCTTCTGGGGCCAGAGGAACGTGGTGTTCTTAATGATACCAGACATATAGCAAGCACTTACTGCATGCGAGGCACTGTTCTAAGCACTTGGCATATGTTATCTTAATTAACAACCCTATAAGGTAGGTGCTATTATTATTATTCCTATTTTACAGATGAGGAAACTGAGGCCCAGAGAGGCTAAGTAATTTGTCCAAGGTCAGTCTTGTAGAAACTGGCAGAACGGTGATCTGAACCCAATCAAAGCTGATTCCAGAGCCGGTGCTCTTAATTTCCGTACTCTGCTATCTCATCCCCTTCACTGTCTGCCTGGGTTTTAAGGACAACTATTTATCTAGTACATTGTATCCTCCTAAGTATATTCATGTACACGATTACATTTGACCTGTTTTCACAATAGCCGGAGGAGGGAAGTAGATTGAGCAACATTGTCTCCATTAGATGGCAGGAAACTAAGACAGAGGTCAAGTATCTTTCTTAAGGTCACCTTATTATTAATAAACTACTCAGGGCTCCTGATTTTGAAGAAATGCTTGCTCCTTTGACCCACATGGAGTAAATTCTGTGTGTTGGAGAATGAGCAAACAGTAATGCCCAACACCCAATTTATATCTCAGGTGATTTAAGACCCAGGCCTTACTGGTCATGATTTGCTTACAAAATGGAATGGAATACTTGCCTCTAGGTGATTTGAGGTTGCCAGGACAAGACAGGCCTGGCTGTCCTCAGGTGATGAGTCTTGACTGCAAGGCCACAGAAGAAAGTGAGGACAGCTGTAGCACAGCTGTGGTGGGGCCCATGCTCCCGGAGCTGGCCCGTGGGAGTGCCCGGAAGAAGCGGAACAGTGCAATGGCAGTCCTCGTTTAGAGTACTCTGCCTTCCTGGGTTGGCCCAGCATGTGCACTGTAAGAACCTCATTGTATCTTAGCATATCCAGGGTATAATGTTATAAAAAAAAAAAAAAAAAAAAAGAACCTCATGGTAACAGAGGTAAAGGTCTGGAAAAGGGCAAAATGTATTATAAGTTTTCTCTTTAAAAATCCCCCACCCTTTTTGGGAATTAAAACCTGCATTCCTGCCTGAGGTCAGTAATCAAAGGGGCCGAAAAATGTTCTTTGTTTTCTAGTATCTTAAACCACAGGAAGTGGCTCAATAGAATTGTCCAGAGGTCACGAGATCATCTTCACCAGACATAAGGTAGATGGAAACCGCCAACTACAGTTAAACAACAATAGCTCAAAGCCATGATATATAACAATGGTCACATAGGCCCGAGCCCCACCTCTGAAAATTCCTCTTTAAAAAGCTCTGTATTTCTGTTTAAAGGGGGACAATGGTTTTTTGAGACAGTAGTCTGCCGTCTTCCTCATTTGCCAGCAAATTAAACTTTTCTTTCCTTTTCCTCAAACCACTTGTCCTTGTTCTTTGTTTTCACTGATTTGACCTCAGGAACAAGTACTGAACTTTTGGTAACAAAATTTGGTGTTCCTGGGTGGGCCCATTGATGCCCCAGTGGAATGACACCCTGTGATCAACTGCTACTGTGGCTTGAAGAGGTGGGGAGCAGCCCCGGATTGAACCGTGGGTCTTCACCAGTTGTGGGAGCGTCATCTTTTCAGGGTGAGAGAGTGAAGGTCCGCAGCTGCTGGAGCCTGTTGAGCTCTGGGGAACTCCCATCCTCCCTCCCGGAATTAGACACAGCTCCTCCAAGCCTGAACCTCATTGAGGAAAAGGAAATGGATTTGGGAAGAGTGACAACACCTTGCATTGGGAACCCCCCAGGGTGTATGCTGTGACCCTTGGCTCTACCCATCTGGGGAAGGGTATGAACCTTCCAGCCCTGTGACAGGGCATTTGTGGTGCTGTCGGTGTAGGTGTGGAAGTCATGGTCAAGCGGGACTAGTGAAACTGGGGGTTCATCCCCTTTGGGGTTAGGAGAACTTGGTTCTCCTTTTTTGCAGTTCCTATTTGCTAGGTCTTGGCATTGTTAGTCCCCCAGTGTGTGCACTGAGACCCTTGATTCCACCCATTTCAGGAAGGTTGTGAACCTTCCAGCCTGTGACAGGGCATTTGTGGTGCTGTCAGTGAGGTGTGGAAGTCACCGTTAAGTGGGACAGGGAGCCTGGGGGTTTTGTCCCCTTTTGGGTTAGGAGAACTTGGTTCTCTTTTATGCAGCTCCCATTAGTTTGGCAGACCTTGGCATTGAGATTGTTTGGGTTGGGAATTCTGCGTACTGTCTACTTGTCAACTTGTATTTGTGGTTGTTGTTTGTGAGTTTTTGTTTCAACATCAGAGGCTCCATTTCTGTTCCATCTGAAAGCTCCTTGGGGAGAATCTTGGCTAAATGGCCAACTTACAGCTATATGTCTGTGTCTAAAAAGAGAATGGTGTTTTATTATAATACTGCTTGGCCAATGTATGTGCTGGAGTGTGAGGAGAAGTGGCCGTTGAATAGAACCTTAAATTATTATTTATCAAAGGTCAAGTAAATGGGACGAGATCCCATATGTACAATCTTTCATGAGATTGCATAATAAAGAGGCTGAAAAGCCTGGGACAAAATTAATAGTACAAAGGAAACCTCCACCACCAGTATATGAGGCTAGGCAGACCCCCAAGTGATAAAATTGAGGAGGAATTAATCAGGTTGGATCTCAGGAACCCTTTCAGTCCAAACCTCACAGAACCTGCTCCCCACCACCAGCTCCCCTATACCCACCACTGCCAGTGGAGGGACCCAGGGTCAGGGAAGGTGCAACTGGACCTGATTCTTCAGTCCCATACCCACTGGGTTATGACCTGGGAGTGGGAATGGTCCCTTCTTCCAAGACCTCGCAGGGAACTCAATTTGGCCAGAGGGCACCCATGGCCGGGGCAGGGCAATTTCCACTGCGGCAATATCCAACAGGGGTCTTGAATGCACAAGGACAGCCAGCAGTATATTATTCTATTTATGCCCCATTTTCCACCTCTAACTTATTGAATTGGAAAAACTTAGACTCAACCTATAGAGAGGACCCTCAGAGAACAGAATTGTGCACAACCATCTTTGTGATGCCCTGCCTCACTTGGGTGTACATACAGACCCTACTGAATATATTACTTACCCATATGAGCACAGACTGGTGGTGGACAAGGCCAAGGAAGGGGCAGGATTTCAGGGCTGATGTCATTCGAAACTCAAGACACTACCTTAAGTACCTCCTGGCACTCAGAAGAGGGCTGAGGGCTTGCCAGGCAGGAACCATCAGTGGCCTGTTGAATACAAAGGTAGAGCTTAGAAGAGACCTTAGAAACCACCTTCGTGTTTTATCGAAAGTATGGGCCAAGTTTAGAGAGCCAAGACATCTGCTCAGAGTCACTGGAACCATTCACAGCAGAGCTGGAAGCAGAGCCTGGCTCCTGACCCCAGGTCCAGCACACTACCACTGCCCCCAGGAGATGTCAGGAGGTCAAGATTCAGACTGTCCTGCCAAACAAGCTTAGATTAAGTAGGAAGGAGCATGGAGTCTACTGTCAGCTCTGCTGCATGCTTGCTAAGTGCTACCAGTATTTTTTTTTTTTTAAGCAGGACTTTCTTGGGTATCACCATTGCCATGTCATCTCTCCTCCCCCAAATCCCTGCTGTGTAATTTAAGATGCTTTCCTGATCTTAAACTCAGCGCAGACTTGGTAGAGAAAGGCGAGAAGGCATGAGGAAACCCCAAACGACAGAGCCAGGAATCTGTCTGCGGGAGGGCGAGATGCTGGAAAGGCCAGGCAGGTGGGCAGGCATCAGATCCCACATGTCTGTGGCTGGGGACCCTGCCACCCAGCACCGACCCTGCTTCCTGGCACTTCTGCTGCCCCATCGGGGTGTCATTCAGCCACAGGGCACACCAGAACCTGTCAGGCATGGAACACCAAGTAAACAGCCCCTAGGAATGTCTCTGACTTGAATTTCAGCTCATTTACTTGGAAGCATCTGTCCTTCCTCTCTGGTTGAAGAAAGGGGGAGCGGGGGTGGGGAAGGCTCAGATTACAATGCCCTTCTGCTAAAGGAGGCTGGTGGTCTAGGGGTGCAGCCATTCTCAGGGTGCTTGGTGGGGTACTGCAGGGATAGTGGGTGGGAAAAGGGGTGCATTTCCTGCACCCCCACATCCTCTGGCCCTCAGCTATTCAGCTACTATCTGCTCTAAACAGTGCAATTCTAACTAAATTTTGTTTCAAGTGGAGATTCTGTGGCCAAAACTTTTTGAGAAGCATTGATCTAGCAGGGACATGTAGGATGACAGTGAACAAGGTTTTAGACCCATACCTGCCACCAGCTTCCGAGTGACCTTCACCCTGCGAGCCAGACCTTGGTCATTTCCACTGTGAGGAAGCTTTGCCAGGGCTCTGTCCTCTCTTCCTTCGTGGGAAGGAGGTCAGGCAGCTGTCTAGGCAGGCGACCCTTTCTTGGAAACGTTCTCATCTTCAGGGTGTTCTGGCCAGCCCTCCCCCACCATCCCATCCCTAAATCCTTTTGTCAGACATGCTCAAAGGTGTGACACTCACTGGAAAATATAATGGATGATTAAAAATCAAGGTATTATATCACATAAATTGACAAGGAAGAAGAAAGGTGGAGAGGGAGGGGGGCGATGGGGGAAGAGGAGGAATTCAGAATCTTTTATACCCATGAACACTTACTGTCCAGTCAAACTAGCTTCTTAGATTAAGTAGAAAGGGATGCAGAGCATTTGAGGCAGTTCCTGCTGGCTGTGGCTAGGTACAGCACGCTAATGAGAATAGGGTTGGAAGCCAGAAAAGACATAATTACTCATCTGGTTCCAAATGAGGCTCATTGTGCCATGGGAAGCTTGCCACTACAACACGCCCTGTTGGAAAGGTCAAAAGCACCAAACGCAAGCGGCAGGCAGGTCAGGAGTGTACTCTGATACCCAACCGAGGACTGACAGGTCACCAAAAAAAGGACCGGCACCTTTGCTGACTGCTGAATTCCCAAACACAAGCTTGCTCTCCAAATTCCATGACGAGCATAATATTCCACCTCCCCCAAGTGCCTCCTTGCTGTTCCGTGCAGCCATCTATTAAAGGAAAGATGACTTTTAAAAGCAACATTCCCTAGGTAGTAGGTGTGCAGGTGGGGGGAACTTAAGTGATCTGGGGCATAATGACGATGACAGTGAACACGAAGCTAAAGAGGGAAACATAACAAGATTATAAACAGGTTAACTAATCTGGATTATTCCACAGCTTATGGAGAATACCTATTCTCCAAAAATAGAGGTTATGGAAGAAAAAAGCTAGGCCTAATCTTTTCATTAAGATTCTTAGGAGCAGATGAATTTCAGCCCAAGGGGATGACAGCACAGTAATCCAACTCCCTTGTCCCCACGCCTAAAAATAAGGATGATTAAAGAATGGAATCTTAGTTCTCTGATATCCTAGACTGCAGGCCTTGTCCCTGGACTTGCAAATTGAGCAAGACAGGCACACTGGGGAAAAAGGATTGTCTTTATAAATATTGTGACTGTTTTCCACCCATTATTAAGGCAGTAAGGTTGAGGACCACAGGATCACTACTGGATCCCCATCGGGTCCTCCTCTGGCTGGCTGCTTTCTGGATGGGACAGTGTGCGTGCCTGAAATGACTCCTAAGTCATCTGCCCTCTCTCAGCCCATCCGCCCACATGTCCCTGGATCTACTGTAGCTGGCGGCGATTTGCATGTCCTCCAGAATTTCTTGGGCTGGATCTCCAAATGTCTGCTGCACTATTTGGAATGTCATCCTCACCTCACAGCCTCTTGTCTCCAACCAGGGATTTCTCCCATGGTGTTCGCTGCATTTACATGAGGTGCTCACGTTGCCACGGCTGGGCAGAGGAGACAGAGCCAGTGCATGCATGAAACTGTCCTTTCCTTTCCAAGTTCTCACACATGGCAAAATAGTTCTAGCAAACAGCAGAAACCAAGCAGTGTCTCCTTCATGGAGGCTAGTCGGTGGGACACATGAGTCCCTGGGGGCAAGGCGCTCAAAGAATCCTGATCAGGGTCGAGGCTAGTACTGTGGCCAAATGGGGCAATGAAAGACTGCCTAGGACTGGGAGAGAGGAGGAAGGCGAGGGATAGCAACACATCTGGAAGCATCCTGACCAGCACCAGTGAAAAACACAACCCCATGACTGTGTGTGTGTTTAAACCATTTTTTTGAATTACCCTATATTAAATTATCTGAGACTTTGAAATTAAACCAAGCTTATGGTATAAATTGCTGTGTTCCACTTGCCTTCTATCAGAGGTATATAGTTTATGACAGTCTTTGACCCACGTGGGTTGGCTATAACCAAACTGCACAGAATCCTGTGCAAGGCAAGGGCATATTTGTTTAACTCTCCTGCCAAGCTTTTCAACCCAGAACCCCAAATAGGGATCTACACACACACACACACACACACACACACACACACACACACACACATCATACACCACTGCACGTCTTTACTATTATCTGTGTTGAGTCACTGTTCCTCCAGGAAAACAGAGATGAGGTGTTGATGGTACCTGTACTTACTTGAGTGTGTACAGAGGGCTGCCTGAGCCCCTCCCCTGGCGTGGCTGAGCCCTCCGCCTCTGCCCTCCTGCCCGTGCTTGTCTGTGTTGGGCCCCAACCTATACCCCTGCCCTTCTTGTTAAAGAAGGAAGAATGCCAATAACCATGATTATTTTGAAACTTTAAAAAAATCTATCTTAAAAAAGAATCTGTTCTCAAGAAGAGCAACAGCTATTGAATTTGGAGCTGATGTTTGGCATGTGCCACAAATCTCTGATCTAGATAATTTTTTAAAAAGTTTGACCTGCTAAGCAAGTGGAAGTCATGGTGAAGATGTGGAGGGGAGGGTGGGACAGGCCCAGCATTTGCTGGGAAGAGGCCTTAGGCTTTACAAACCTGTGGATGTCTCGTGCAACTGCCAAGGACGTATCAGTGCTTCTCAGCCCAGGAAACTGTGGCTCAGACCGCACCTAGCTGACACTGAAGCCCATGGCCTGCCCCCAAGACACCTCCCTGGAGTGGGCAGGGGGGTCAGTGGTCCTGGGTGTGATTCCCAAAGGGGCGCACACTCTGTCTTGCTGCTACCCGCCGCTCCCCTGAAAATCCCCACGTGCCTTTGACCCCAATCCAGTGAGTTCTTTGACCATTCTCATCATAACCATTGTTAGGATAATGAATGTGACACTGAGGTAAGACGGTTAAGAAAACCCCATGAAATCAAAATAAACGGCAGCCCAGTGTTTACCTATGAGTGGTAAATCCAAGCAGGCAGCCCCCAGAGTGGCGGGTGCGCCTTTGGTCCTGATGGGGTCACAGTGTCCACTTTCCTCACTGTCAGCAGGGGGCCCGTTCCGCATCACAATGATGACGGTTAAACAGATGCCAAAACCAGCAGGTCACAGGCTGTATCCAGCCTGCAGACATGTGTTATTAGGCCTGGGAGGTGGCTTTAATTTTCTTTAAAAAAATCGAGATAGTTGCCAACAATAAAATAAATACTAAGAGATTTCAAATGAAAAACCTTATTCTTGTTTCTCTTGAAAGTTCAGAAACACCAGCAACCCAAGGCCATTTGCCCATGTGGCAGCAGCAAACCCCAGGCGCCGTCAGCTGTCACTGCTGGCTTACTGGCCACGTTCTCCCCGAGCTGGCTTCATTCACCCAGGTTTCTGACCTGCCCCTTACAGGCCTTTGAGGCCCTGACCCCTGCACGATACCAATCGGGTTCTGTAATTAATGATGGTGTTAGATCAGGTTCACTCTGTTCACACTTGTGCCATGTGGGATGCGCCTGCCCAGGACCTGGGGTCCAAGGCTTTGTGCATGGTGGTGGTGGGGACCGAGGGCCAGGGATCAGGGTGTGGGAACAAGGGAGGGGACGTGGATGCACAGAGCAGCAGGTTCTTGCACCTTAGTGCTCTGCAGCCAGTGCAGTAGGCTCTGCTGACAGAAGAGAGCTGGGCTCTGCTTCCTGAGGTCCTTTCTCTCACCTCCCCTGTACCTAGGACCAGCCTTTCCAAGGATGAGCCCTTCTCTCTTCCAAAGGCTTGAAAGGGATTAACAGCATTAGCGTCTGTTCAATGCCTGCCCTGGCCTGGGGGGTCTTCAGCTTCCAGACGAAATGACCAAGGCCCTGGGGGATTGCATTTGCCTGCAACAAATATAGAGTTTCGTGAGAAACTGCTGGAGACTGTGCAGCCCTGACAACTGGCTCTGGGTGCCAGAGAGAAGGAAGTCTGGAGGGAAACCATGGCCAAAAATACCACATCTCTTGGGCAATTATGGGTTTTTATTTTGTCTTTGAATTTATACAGCTCTTTGAATTTGACTCAGGATAATCACCTATTTTTTTAAAAAGCACTTTATTGAGATATATAATAATTCACATTTCATACAATTCACCCCCTTTAAAGTACAATGCAATAGTTTTTGATATGTTACAATATTAATTTTTTAACATTGTGGTAAAAAATATACATAACATAAACTTTGCTATTTTAACCATTTTTAGTGTACAATTCAGTGGCATTAAGTACATTCATGTCGTAGTGCAGCCATCACCACTGTCTCTTTCCACAATGTTTTCATCTCCCCAGCAGAAACTCTGTACCCATTAAGCACTAATTCCTCATTCCCACTCCCCTCCCATCCTCTGGGGACCGCTAATCTACTTTCCGTCTCTGTGGATTTGACTATTCTAGATATTTCATACAAGTAGAATCCTGCCGTAGTTGTCCTTTCGTGTCTGGTTTATTTCACTTAGCATAATGATTCCAAGGCTCATCCGTGTTGTAGTACGTGTCAGAACTTCATTTCTTCTTAAGGCTGAGTAATATTCGCTCGTTTGTTTATGTCGCATTTTGTTTATCCATTCATCTGCTGATGGACACTTGGGTTGCTTCCACCTCTTGGCCATCGTGAATAATGCTGCACTGAACACGGGTGTACAAGCACCTGCCCTGGGGCCTGTTTTCAATCTTTGGGTGCATACCTAGCAGTGAAACACCATCTACTTTTAACCACCTCCCCCTTCCTGGCTGCTCACACCAAGTCAGAAAATTAACTCTGATCCTAAAAATAGACGGAGATTTAGATGTTCTAGGGCAAGCTGACTGCAGTTTGACTACTTAGGAGTACCTGTGTGAGTCCTTTGTCTCTTCAAAGCCCTGTGTGATGCCACTCCTTCTCTTTGCAAACAGTCAAGCTCCATGGAGGGCAGCAGAGTGGAGAAGTGAGACACCCAGGAGGCAGGAATGTCCTCAAGGGGGTTCCTGCTGCCTCCCTCTTCCTGACTAGCAGAAAAAGGGCAAACACCCTGTTGTTCCTGAAGAGAGTGGGAATTAGCATAGTGAGCTTTTCCTATGGGCACTGGGGTAGGTGATTGAGTGTTTGCTCATTTAACCCCCCCAGAGTACTATTGATCCCACTTTATAGATCAGGAGATTGGCTCCGAGAGAAAGTACCTCCCTGACTCAAGGACCCAGTGGCCAGAACCGAAATCGCAGAAATGAGAAAATACCAGCAGATGATGCTTCCTGAAAAACGGACACACAAAATGCTGTGACAGTTCAGGACAGGGAGAGACCACTGCTGCTTGGGGCTTCAGGGGAGCTCTTGTGGAGCAGGTGGGCCATGCAGTTGCACCATGGAGGATAATTCTATTTCCTCAAGAAGATGGGGCGGGAGGAGGTGGCAGGAATAGGTGCTGTTGAGCAATCTATAAATTGGTGTGGAGTCTTTTTCTGTTGTACCTGGTTAAATCCCAAAGTACAGGAGCTCCTGCTCCATACGACAATGGGGTTTGTGTGTGTTTGTGTGTGTGTGTGTGTGTGTCCATTCCTGGAAGCCAACTCACATGGAGATTAGAGAGCAGGGTGTTTACTAGGGAGTGCCTTTAAGGGAAGGAAGGTGGACTGCAATTCAGGCCCAAAGAGGCAAAGAGGGCCTTGGCCAGCCTGTGCGGAGCTCTAGGCTCTTTTGTCTCATGTGGGGCAAGGGAGCCTGGCCTTTCTCCCTGCCTGTGTCAGTCATTGGCTACTGCTGCCTTTGAAAGGAGGCATGATCTTGAGTGAGGCAGTTATCCGCAGCCACAATAATTCCCAAGGAGAGTTGACAGCTGCGATCCATTAGCTAACAACCTCCCCAGCATCTGGGGCGATCAGCTTTCTGCTCCCAAAGGGGGATTGGGGAAGCACAGCACAGGGTCCCCCTGCCCTGCCGTGCATTCAAGGCTGAGGATAGTCAGACTCTTTGGGCCTCTTGTCTCCTCATCCAGGCTATGGTTTTTTTTGTTTATTGTTTTAGAGATGGGGTCTCGCTCTGTTGCTCAGCCTGGAGTGCAGTTGTGCGACCATAGCTCACTGCAGCCTCAAACTCCTGGGATCAAGCTGTCCTCCCACTTCAGCCTCTAGGTAGCTAGAACTAGAGGCATACACCACCACACCAGACTAATGTTTTAATTTTTTGTAGGGACAGGGTTACCCCCTGTTGCCCAGGCTGGTTTCAAACTCCTGGCCTCAAGTAGTCCTTCTGCCTTGGCCTCTCACTGTGCTGAGATTATAGATAGGTATGAGCCACTGTGCCTGGCTGCCAGGCTTTGGGTGTTTTTTTTTAAAGCCAGCTTGAACATGTTGAGTAGTTCCTATGTACAACATCTTTGATATTAGACAGGAAGACAAATGTATTAGTTCTTATTAATTAATTTGATTGATAAAAGAATGTTTATTAATCAAAAATGAAAATTTTTAAATATAGTACATATTTAAAAACAATAATGCATTCTAATATTAATAATTTCCAGTGGGATCCCCAAGGAAAGTGTTAAGACCTCTGTAACCTTTTGGAGCAAAATTAGCAAATCCTCAGCCCATGGGCAAGTCGGAGGCAGCGAGGTGTTTGTATAAGTGGAGAAAAGTGAAGGTTGCAGCTGTCTTTCCTGAAGCCCTTACTCAAGCTGCTCACATCTCTTCATCCCTCTGGACTTTCTCATTTTAGGGTGAGTAGTTAATACTTAAGGAGCTAGGGTATTGATCTCAATAAGCCAATGGCCACCTCTTGCTTTGACAATATTCCTGTATTTGATTTTCTTGCAAATGAGAATTCAAATTGACTTGCACAAAAAGAAAAGATACTGAGTCACATATGCAAAAAGCCCAGAGGGCTTCAGGAATGGCTAAATCCAGGTGTTCAAAGGTGTCATAAGATTCCAGCTTCTCTCTGTCTCTTGGCTTTGCCTCATCTCAGTTGGCTGCATTCTCAGATAGGCTTTTCTCTTGCAGTGGAAGGTACATATACCAACTCCAGACTTTTCATGTTCAGCTGGAAAGAGCAAGCCTCTTTTCTAGGAGCTTGAACAAAAGTCCTGAGGTTTGATCGGCTTGAGCAGCCCTAAGTCATGTGACTGCCTGAGCCAATTACCATGGCCAGGGGAATGAGATGTGTTGATTGTCACATGCTGCACCCTGGATTCTCCCCTTAAACATATGGACTTCACCCAAATTAAGGTTAGAAGCTATGGCCAGAAGAAGAGTCTGGCAGATGCAGTTATTTGTCGTGGTAGATTTGGTGGGGTTGGAATTCAGTGTCCTTAACCCTTCTGGTGTGCCTTCTTTTATTGCAGAAGATTGAGAGCTCACAACTACATTTCCCAGACTCTCTTGCAGCTATGATTTCTGCTGTGATTTTGTTCTGTCCATTGGATGCTATTCTGTGAAGCTCAAACTGCTGAATTAACGTGGGACCAAGATTCTTCCAGAAAATTTGATTGGAGAGGAGTTTGGTTTTTCTGCAGTGGCCAGAATGGAGATCTCAGTGTCCAGTCCCTGGCCTTGTGGGTGTCAGGAGGCAGGTGGGCCACTTGTTGAGCTGGTGTGGACTGCGGCAGACACTGCGTTGTCATGGAGCTGACGGCACTGCTGGTGGCTTCCTGAGTGCAGCCATGGCCGTGTGGCTCTGGAAACTTTGTCTTTCTGTGCACAGACCAAGCAGCAGCTTGCTTGGTGGCCCAGGTCTACGGGGTGACTTTAGGATTTCTTCAGCCCCTATAGTGATTTTGTAGGCCAATTAATACTCTGAAACAAATTCCTCTGGTTTCATTTAGCAAGAATGAACTATATTCTTGCACTGGAACTGTTCTCTGCATCCAAACCCTCTCCCTAAACCTACAGCTGTCTCCTCCATGGCCTATCCTTCTTCCTTGCTGGCAGGGCCCACTCTCTCCAGAAAAGCTGAAAATCTTTTCCAGTTGGGTCTACATGGAGCAGTGTGTGTGAGGAGGGGAACATTCCTGAATGTTTTCTGCCCTAGTAAACAGAGATATTTGAGAAAAATCTTTCCTGCTGCTTTTGGATGTAGTTGGAGGAGAATGCATTGAGTGGCACTGAAGAAGCCCTTGTGGCACCCTGTGACAGTAAGCCCAAGGACATCGGCCAGCAATGGGAAGATGGCAGAAAAGGAATTCAAAGTTCTGAGTCCTTCATGGCACTGACGTACCATTAAACCAACATATTCTGGAACTGGAACTAGTACAAGAATTTTCTACTGTTTAAGCCACTTGTAGCTGGGTTGTGTGTTTACCTGTAGCTGGAAGCGTCCTGATCATCTATACTTATATCCATCGATATCCGAGAATGAAGATGGGTGGACAAGAGGAAAACTCCAATTCTGCTCATGTCCTCTGCGAATTCACAACTTTGGTGTAGGCAGGAAGTCACAGCCTTTGGGGTTTTTTGGGAGATTCAGGCATGGATCTTTTGGCTTCTTTAGTGTTGAGGACACCAAGTTGGGCAGGAGGGACAGAAGGGACTTCCCTGCTGGCTGACAGGGCTGATCCCACCCTCACGCCACTCATTCTCATTCACAATTCATGAAATAGTATAGCTCCTGCACATGCATTTCCAAGGCTTCTTATGCCTATTTTTCTGCGTGATCCTCATACAAAATCTTCCAAGCAGGTAGGGCAAATATTTGTCCTGTATTTCTGATGAGAAAACTAGGACATAGACTTAAATGACTTGGCCAGTCTCACACAGCTAATTAAGGGAGGCACAGGCATGTGACCCTGCTCTAGTTTGATTTCTGCTGCAACACATTGCTGCCTCTAAACTTTGGCAAACTGATTTGTTAAGAAAAATAATAATAAATAATATTAATTATATATATATATATATATATATATATATATATATATATATATATATATATGTATGTATACACATTGCCTAGCAGAGAAACAGAACTGTAGGTTCACTCTTCGTTCTGCTCGGGACACATCATGCTCTCAGTCTGTCGTGCTCAGCAGAGGCAGGGGACCTCTTGCAAAACTGCCCTTTGGCTCATTTGTTTGCAGAATAGAAACTTTCTCAAGCACACTCAGGGAAGGGGGATTTTGGGTAAGGTTGGTCGTGACCCAAGCAGAGCACTGTGGAGCATTCCACAGATATCTAGGACAGGAGCCAGAGCGGATCGGCCCTCAAAGAGCAGGGGCTGGCAGGCGGCTCTGGGGCTGTCTGGCTCTGGGCACCCCGGAGTGGGATTGGCCACTTTCATTCCCGGCCCCTCCACGTGCCCCAGTGCACTCTGTGTCTGCTCCTTCCCTTCCTGCCACCGCTTCCTCCCTAATCACTTCCTCGTGCCTTTGGCTATCCATGGCCTGTCTGGCTTCCTCTAAATTACCAGGAGAAAGGGACATTCAACAGAGCAGGGGAGAAATAGCAATAGATGAACAATGATACAGTCTCAGTACCCAGCTAAGCGAGGCTGCTTCCTAGCCGCTCTCACTGCCATGAAAGAGAGGCTGAGTGCAGCTGTGGTCCACAGAGGGCCCGAGGGCCTGGATCACTGGCGTGGCAGATGTCCCCAACTCCAGACAGCTGTGGAGAGGAGGGCAGGGATGGCAAGAGTGCAGGCCCAGATGGCACAGAATCCAGGATCCCAGGCCTACCTGTCAGGGGCCAGTTTCCTCGGGAGGGCAGAGGGTTCTGATGCCCACACTCTCCACTCAACAGTGGGACTCCTGGGCAGCCGTGTCTTTGCCCGTCTTACAGGGGAGCTTTGAGTTTGGCTCTCGAGACCACTGCCCTGGGTGACAGCTGAGTGGATGTGAGCTTCTCCACATGTGGGCCTTGCTTCCTTCTTCATGTCCCCTGGGCCTAGCTATGCGTGCACCTGGCGCACAGGAGAGGCCAGGCAGGTGTTTGGGAATTTTATGGATAACCCCACTGCTGCTCTACTTACATTCATCTGAAGGGAGACAAATCAAATGTGGGATTTAAAAGACTTACTAACTTTCCTTCTAAATCACTCCCAGGTCGTTTTCAACTCCCAACAGCTCCATGTTCGACTTTCTCTTCCTGGTCCCCGAAACTCTAAGATCTTGGGCTCAGCTTCAGGTGATGCCGGGGTGTGGTTGAGTATAAAGATGGTGGAGGAGACCTTGTTCCCTCCCAACCTTGGCCCCATAGAGTCAAAGGAGGCGACAGACAGACAGTGTACCCAAATGAACTCGTAACCCAATAGAGTTTGGCCACCGGGTGGAATTCGACTATTTTTAGATGAACTATTTTAATATTATCCTCACCTGCTTTGCATTCATATTTTTAATACTTCCCTGAAACTCCCATTTGTCAATATTCTGTCTCATCTAATCCCAAACTGCTGCTGAAGGTGTGATGCAAACACGTGGCCTGCCCTCTGAGTTACTGTGGGGCCAACTGCTGACCCAGACGCCAACCCTGCTGCAGCTACGCAAGTTGGAGGTAGTTTTGGCTCGCTAATCCCCTTTGCTAAGCTTCCTGTTTTATACAGCTGCACTCTATACTAAGGCCAGAAGTAGAATTAAAGTGGGTATGTTGGAGATCCATAACTGCTCTTCGAATGAATAAGCAAATGGGGAATAGCTATAGTGTGGGCCTTCTGTGGCACTTTGCGCTCTCTGTACTCCCCTCTGCGGGTGGCCTCTGCCCTTGAACACCAGCGTCCTTGTGCTGCCCCTGGCCGCCTCCAGCTCTCCCCTTTGGCACATCATCCAGGCTTGCCCTCCGGGATCCTATTTTCAGAAAGGATTCAGAGAATGAAATGTTTAACCCAAAAGGAAAGAGGAAGGGATCCTCTAATGGTAGACTTTCAGATACTGGCAAACTGGTCAGAGGACAGTTGTGTGTGTGAGTGTGTGTGTGTACGTGTGGGTGAGCAAAGAAACCTTTCTGGGATTCCAGCTCTGTAAGGCTGGCCCTGGATATCTCAAACCCAAACCCCAGCTAGTGGAAGCAATGACACTTCTTATCCAATCATTTTCCTGAGTGAGCTGAGCAAAAGGAAAAATAAATTTATGGATGGGTAGATATGAGACCCAGAGAGCTGTCGCTCATGGAGAATGAGTAGAAGAGCCAGAAGATATCCAGTCACCGGGCTGCAATCTAGATTACAGAACATGCCTCTAAAGCTTAAAAACACATGGTCTAGGCCAGACATGGTGGCTCACACCTGTAATCCTAGCACTCTGGGAGGCCGAGGCAGGAGAATTGATGAGCTCAGGAGTTTGAGACCAGCTTGAGCAAGAGCGAGACCTTGTCTCTACTAAAAATAGAAATTAGCCAAGCAACTAAAAACAGAAAAAAATAGCCGAGCATGTGGTGGTATGTGCCTGTAGTCCCAGCTACCTGAGAGGCTGAGGCAGGAGGATCACTTGAGTCCAGGAGTTTGAGGTTGCTGTGAGTTAGGCTGATGCCACAGCACTCTAGCCCAGGCAAGAGAGTGAGACTCTGTCTCAAACAAACAAACAAACAAACAAACAAACAACACGTATGTTCTAGAACTTACATGCCCACATGAGGGCTCTTCTATAGTGGGGGCAGATCACTTGTTCCAGTGATTCTACCATGGTGTGTATATACACACATACCTATATATATTTCTCTATGTGTGTGTGTGTGTGTGTTTTTAACAAAGAAACAGCCATCTACAATAGAGAATTGCCTTCAAATCACTTTGAAATACATATAAGGAAAGTATTCTCTTAAATTTTCCTTAGAAAAGGGGATGATTCCTCAGTTTGGTGATGGACTTTAGCCACTACTCTTTAAAAATAGCTTTATCAAGGTAGACTTGACCTATAATGAACTACACATATCTAAGTGTACAGTTTGAGTTTTGACGTAAGTATTCATTCATGAAGCTATCACCACAATCAAGATAATTTCAAAGAGTGACCAAGGTTCTAAAAAAAAAAAAAAAAAAAAAAAAAAAAAAAAAAAAGATAATAGATCACCATCACCCCCAAGGTTTTCTTGTGATCCTTCTGTGTCCCACCCCTCCTAGCCCAGGCACCCCCCTACCCTGTCCCAGGTAACCACTGGTTTACTTACAGCAAATGACATGAATTTTCCCTAAATGGATGAGGATTTTCTAGCTCTTGGGATATGGGCACGAAGGGAAGTCTCCAAAGAAAATCAAAAGTTCTTAGCAGTGACAGCACCGTAGGAGCAAATGCCCAGCCTCCAAGGAAGGGGTAAGGCTCATTTGGATTTGTAAATCCTGGTATGGTCTTTAAAGAATTAACCACATTACACTGATACGTAGTACTATGAAAAAAAATAAAAAATAAATAAAAAAAAAGAATTAACCACATTATTTTACGTCTTATCTTGTATTTTATGATATTCTGTAGTTGGAATCTACGAACTCAAATTCACTACAGATCTGTAGCCAGATCTACAACTGCTGTGTTAAAGCCCTTTCCCCTGCACTTGTTTCTTATGCCCAGTGTCTAGCCCCTGTCCAGTCGATGCCTTTCAAGCCTCATACGTAGCCGTCAGTTTCATCCCACTCTTTCCTGTCTTCTCTCTGGCCCTCCGGGCAGGCCATCTGAATTTTCGCCAGCATTCCTCCGGTTCTCTCTTCTTCTTCCTTGATCCTCCCACCTCCAGCTCTCCCTGTTTTCATCCTCTGTTTTTCCAGGAAACCTTTATAAAAGGCTGATGCTATCAGATCATTCCTCTGCTGTAAATATTCGTATTAAATGTGTGACTTTTTGTGTGCTCCTGGCCTGAGCCTCCCCCCTCTTGCAGCACTCCCAGCTTCTCTGCTTTTTTGGCTGTAACCAGGAAGGATTTTAATAGTGTCACAGAGAGCATTTCAATAATGTACAGAGAACACAGTGGCATCCACATTTCTGCCCAATCTATCTCTTTTCTTGACACTTACCTCCTAATCAGACCAGACGACTAGAGGCCCTGAATGCACCATCCTGTCCCGGCTCTGTGCCCTTTGCCTGCTATTTCCTCTGCTTGGAACCCCCTTCTTCCTGTTCTGGAAGCCTTGCCTGTTGTTACCTCCCTCATTTTCACCATTCTCTTTTTGTCCGGAATATTACGGGGGTATAAACGTTTTGGTTACATGATTTGCTTTTGTACAGTTGCACCATTCTTAGTACAGTCATAGCCTGCCCAGCGTGGGCAGTCGCATTTTGATTGATCACTAATCTCAAGGGCAGGGGTCATCTGTATTTTTCATCATAGAACCCCTGGCACCTGGCACATATGCCTGCCGATGAACTGAGCCAATGCAATTTGTCTTATCCCTAAATCGATATCGAATGACCTTTAGGACTGTGTCATTGGCGAGGAGGACTTGATGAGTCAGAAATCACTGGGACTTGATGGAAGGTATTTGTAGCCTGACACGGTGCTGTTAACTTGTTGCCTTTTTTCTCTGCCAGGAACTCTCTTCTCCCAGGCAGTGACCTGCCTGTCTCCCTTGCTTTCTTCAGGCCTCTGCCTCTTGCTGAGCAAGGCCTTCTCTGACCACTCCATATGAAATAGTGACCCCCATCCACCCCCAGCAATCCCTGTTTACCTTCAGCCCGCTTTTCCTTCTCCCTTAGCCTTGTTGCCTCTGACTTTCCGTGTACTTACATGTTCACGTGCTTACTGTCTGCTTAGTCCTTAATATAAGCTTTATAAGGGCAAGGATTTTTCTGTTGTGGTCCCTGCTGCATCCTTAGTGCCTGGTATAGTGCCTGACACATAGTAGGCGTGTATGGTTCAACACATACGTGTGTTGAACCAGCAAATGTGCACAGAGAACGGTGCATGTCACTGGAGGACAGGGCTATGCACTTTGGTTCCCTTTGTTCTCAGTATGATAGAACTTGTTAAATACTAGCTTATAGGCAGAAATAGCAAACCGAGGTAATGGGGATGGTTTAGGGAGTTCCAAGAATGAAAATAGCCTCTTTCAGCTTCAGAAATGTAAAAAAGAATATATTTTAAAAAGGTTATCACCTTGTGTCTGGAATATCAATAATATATGTGAAGAAATAAGATCATATCAGAGCAAATAAAGAAAAATGAATTCTAATAAATCAGAAAGAGAGAGAGAGAGAGAGATGTTTGACCACACCAACTTTTTGATGCTACCCCAGATCTTTGGTGTTTGTTCTAAATTCTGTAAAACCAACTACACTGAGCTATGAGAAAAAGCAAATGGCAATAGACAAGCTGAAAGCTGGACTTTTATTTTAAGAAGCAACCCCAAGTGTTCTGCGTAATTTCACTAAGATTCAGCCCAATCTACAGGGGATTTGTGGGTCTGAATCTTGGCTTGTAAACCACAACCAGGCCCGGGGCCCAGGTCAAGCCACTTCCTCCTATGGGCCTCAGCTGCTGCCAGTGGGATAGTGAGGGAGTTGGTGAAAACTGATTTCCGAGGTCTTTTCCATCCATAATGTTCTATGACTCTGTGTCTTGACAAGGGGTTTCAATTTGTTCTCATTAATGAAGAGATTCAATTAACCAGGACATTAAATTCCCTGAGTGTTCTGGTTAATTGGATCTTTACTAAAATAGCTCCCAAATGTTGTTTACCACATTAAAAAATAAGATTATTTTTTGCATTGTTTTATACCTTTTGGGAATATAAAAGTGTTGAACTGTAACACCTAGAACTTTGTCTAGAAGTTATTCCTTAAAGCAGAGTTTTCAAAACATTTTGACAGCGACCCACTGCTAAAAAAAAAAAAAAAAAGTACATGTACACAATAACAAAGATTTTGTGAAATAGTACTTAACTTTACTATTTGATACAATGTGATTTTTTTAGTCTATCCGGAAATAATTATTCAACCCACTAGTTGATTTCATGACCCACAGTTTAAAAAGCACAGCAGTCAAGTTCCACAGGGCTCTGTCTGCCCCTTATGGGCCTTTTTGCTTATTTGCTGGTAAAACAACAACAACAAAAAACCCAAGATGTCCCAGGCTGTCATTTTTATAGCTGTTTTATAGTACTAATACTGTGGGTGCTGTGGCAACTTTATCAGTTTTACATTCAAATTCACACTATTTGAAATGCCTTGGCATGTCCTAGAAGTGATCCCAAGTAGCACAGTGAAGAGAAAAGAGTCCTAGACTAGACATCAGAGTTGCTGGCTTCTAGCCTGGGTTCTGTTACTATCTGGCTGTGTGACCTTGGATAATTCACTTAACCTCTCTGAGCCTTAGCTATCTTCAAACCTGGGAGTGCCTGACATATCCAGGTGCCCCTCTCCTGCACCCCTGTGACTAGGCGACCCAAGAATATTTACTATTTTTATTTAGGGGTTGGGGGGACCTGCTGATCTGTTCTGTCCACTATAGGGACCAGGATAGGGACTGTAACTGTGCTTTGTGTCCACCTTTAGGTGGGACTGGGACAGAGGAAATGCCCACAGAAGGCTTTTGATTTCTGTGGTTAAATGGTTTTAAAGCCCCTTTAAAAGAATTTATTTCTGGATTGAATAATCCTTGGAAAATTCTGGCTGTTTCTCAGAGCCTTTCACTTCCTCCTTCTTCCTACTTCCCTTTATTAGACGTATCCCTAGCCATCTCCGTTGCTGGTAACAATTCTTGGAGTTGTGTTGTTTAGCTCTTTTCCCTGCACTGACACATGCGTTCGGGTGTGGGAAGGCTAAACGCTCAAAGAGTGGCAGGTGGCTCTCTGAGTGATGGGCCAGAGCGGGAACTGCAGGGACAGATGGCCTCGGCAACCCCACGCTGAAGTCACAGGCGAGGCACATGTGGCCACGGGGTGCTCCAAGTGGAACCGTCGGGTTGATACCTGAGCTTGGCAGGAGAGACAGGAATGCCCCTTGCTATGATATGGCGACCTCAAGTCTCCTATTTGTTGGTGAGTGTTTGTTTGGTTTTGGTTTTGGTTTGATGTCTGCACCGACAGAAATCTGAAGGATTGACAACTGCTCTTCAAAAACATTCATACAAACCAGCTTTGTAGCTCCAAGGGCAACTCTGATTCTGGCTTTCTGCAGCTGACTAGGGCTAAAGTCTGGTTTATTATCATTTTCTTGCCAGAGGTGAAACAACAATTTCAACCAGCTTGGGCAAAAAGCAGAAGCCAAGGCTGGGCTGAATGGCCGCCCGTGGCCAGGGCAGGATGCAGCCGGCCTGGGAACCCCGACGGGGGGCTGGGGTGCTGCTGGTGTTTTGTTCCTGCTCGTGTTTCTGCTTGTTTCCTCTGGGCTCCACATTGCGTTCTCCCACCGCCCCCAGGGTGGTGAACAGGGCCACTGCCAGCCCTATGAGTGACAGCTTGGCTTTCACGCTGGAGATACACTGACCTCTTTCTTGGTTCCAGGATGAAAAAGGCTGGGAAGGTCTTTGACTCTTCCCCAGCTCTGGACAGATCAACTGGGGAGGGGCTCATGGAAAAGCATGGCAGCTCCCGAGGTGGATGTGTGGATGGGGAAGAACAAACCATTCATTCATTCATTGGTCAACAAATTTTTAGTGAGCAAAACTGAGAGGCTGAGTGAGGGGCCCAGGTCCTCCCTGGCTGAGGAGTCGTGACCCAGAGCGGGCAGATGAAGGTGAAGAGGAAAGGTAGAGGGCACCAAGGCGCAAAGCAGCAGAGGTAGGAGGAGTTGCGGAGCTTGTGCCAGAATGTAAATCAACTGCTCCTTTGAAGGGGAGCCCTGCTGTGACAAGTGCCAGTTTCGCTAAATGGTGTATTTAATGCTGCAGTGGCTGTATGGTCTGGCTCAGGCTCCCGATCTCCTTGGAAAGTGGTACCAGTAGGGCAGCAGGGTGGGTCTGCAGGCTACACCGTGAGGAGCTCTGCGCTGGGGGATTCTTGCACACACTCTACAGGAGGCTTCACTTATATTAACTTAAAAAAGGGAAAAACCTAGATGTCTGTCCATCATAAATAGAAAGATTTTCACTGTGTCCTCACATGTAAAAAAAAAAAAAAGTAGTAATCATGGTATAATCATACACTGGAATCCTATATAGCAACAAAAGTGAATAAACTGTAGCTATGCACATCAACGAGAATGAAATTCAAAAATAATGCTGAGCAAAAAGAGCGAGTTGGGAAGACTACAGTTAGCATGGCTTAGGGACCCAGGACAAAAGGATTAAAACTGAACAGGGAAGCGAGGGAATGAGCAATACCCGGGTTGGGTCAGTGGCTTGCCCTGGGGGTGGGAAGGGACAGCGAGACAGTTGGGGAAGGTAGGCATAGAGGGGGCTTCAAAAAAAATCGGCAGTATTCTCTTTCTTAAGCTGGGCTGTGTGGACATAGTGTTTGGTTTTTCTTTTTTTTTTTTTTTTTTGAGACAGAGTCTCGCTTTGTTGCCCAGGCTAGAGTGAGTGCCATGGCGTCAGCCTGGCTCACAGCAACCTCAAACTCCTGGGCTCAAGCAATCCTCCTGCCTCAGCCTCCCAAGTAGCTGGGACTACAGGCATGCACCACCACGCCCGGCTAAGTTTTTCTATATATATTAGTTGGCCAATTAATTTATTTCTATTTTTAGTAGAGACAGGGTCTCGCTCTTGCTCAGGCTGGTTTCGAACTCCTGACCTGGAGCAATCCACCCGCCTCGGCCTCCCAGAGTGCTAGGATTACAGGCGTGAGCCACCGTGCCCGGCCCGGTGTTTGGTTTTTATTATTATTCTGTAAGCTGTACATATATGTTATGCACACTCTTTTGTAAGCATGGTCTATTTCATGATGAAAAAAAATTAAAAATATGTTTAGCCAAAGCCAAAGTTCCTCCACACACCAATAAAAGGTAGAGTGGGGTGTGGTTGAATAGTCTGAGCCTCAAAGCAATCAGAACTTTTCCGGACGAGGTGCCCTAATGGTGTGCAACAGCGTCAGGGAGAAAGGAGGACGGCAGGAGCCACTCCTGCCCTCGCCCCCGGCCTTGGCATCAGCAGCTGGACTGAGGTGTGCCCTGGCGCCCCCAGGACCTCCTATGCATGCAGCTCTGGGACTGCGGCTCTCCTCCTGCACCGCCATCCTCAGGATCTGGCCTGCTTTTCAGAGTTGCCACCAACACTTTCTTGCTGCTACCTGCTTAGTAGGATGCAATAATCCCAACTTCTCATTTTTGAACCTTAAACCAGTGTAACGGCTCATTTGGAGCTCAAAGTGTGAACACATATTTTTTTTAATTTTTAATTTTTTAAATAATTTTTAATAAAAAGAATTGATCATTTCTCTTATATTCTTCTTTCCTTATTTTCTTAGCTCCTATTGAAGCAGAACATTTTGGACAGTGTAGAAATCTTTACTAACACCGATTCCCAACTGTGGTGGCTCACCATCTGATTACCTTTTTAGGGAAGGTTTATCGTTTGCCTGCTGAAGTTTACTTTAAATTCCCACTGGTTTGCAATGCGTTCTTCGTTTGACAGCTCTAGTTTGAAATGTTTGGGCTCACTTTGCTCCGAGTAAAACACGTTGTCAAGTCTTTTTTTAACTACTCGTGTTAGATGGTTTTTCTTGGCCTGGAATTCAGTGTCCGTTAACCTTAGTGTCAGAAGAGCTTAGAGTTAGAAGGAACCTTGGAAATCACCCACCCAACTTCCCACCCAGTAGGAGAATTGTTTGTGAAGCACGCCTGCCTCTGATAGCTTGCTTTTTAAGGGCATTGCTATAGGGACACAGAGGACCATAGTTTACAAATTTCTCATAACATTTTACATAAATTTTTATTAATCTTGGAGAATCAGAAATCAGCATGAACAATTCCAAGTTTGTTGATTATATTGAAATAAGCACAGACTCTTGCAAAACCAGTGCTAGGGATACAGAAGACCTTACATGGTCAAAGATACTTTTCATCTACTTAATATAATCCCTTCCTGGATTAGGAGGGAGAGAGAGGGACAACAGAGGAGCTGGACACATCTACATGCTTGGGAGTAGAAGCAATAAAGGCAGGAAGATTCGGCTAATTGGTTGGGGGTTCTGTGTGTACCTTTTCTTCTGTCCCTTTGTTTTTGCTTTCTTGACTCTTTAAAGGTAGAGAAATGAAGAACACAGACATTGCCCTGCTGAAGGGAGCAGGACTGGTCCCTTATCCCCCCACCCTCACCCTCTGTCTTCCCAACCTAATGGTCCCTGGCTGCCTTTTCCTGTTAGATTGGGCCCACCCCAGTTTCTGAGCCCACAGAGAGACGGTGTGATGCATGTTAACAGTGGCCCCTTCTGCCTGTGTCCCTGCTATTTGTTCTGCTCTGGTGGAGCTTGGAGCCAAGCCATGACCTCTGGGGCCATCGAGGTTAAGTAGGCTTGGGTCTTGAGCCATGCTGGGACCTTGGTGGCCCAGGCCCTTCAGGGTGTGGGGAGGCAGCCAGCCTGGGAAAGACCAAAGTAAACCCATGGGAGCAGCAGGGTCAGTTGTTCTAGTCTTAATCCCTCTATCATGCAACCTGGGGAGAGTTTCTGGGCTAAAGAAGGTGGCTGAAGTTTTTTTTTAAATTTTTATTTGTTTTTAAATTGGCTAACACCTGGATGTTTTAAAGAGGCTAACGCATGGATGAGGGGGAACAATGCAAAGAGCTAGCCCAGCCTGGACACATAGTGTGCAAGGCCCAGTGGGCATGCGAGGCTCAGGTGAGGTTCACTAATGGCTGTGATGGGGCCTGGTTGCTGAGGCAGGCATGGTGCAGGACATGCACCAGGGACACTGAGTGGAGGAGAGGGGCATTGTCCTCACGCCCCTGTGCAGCAGAGCACCGCTCTGGGCGTGAGGATGGCATGGCAGGAGCATAGTCCTTGCTGGACCCCACCGCAGACAGGCGCATTCCTGGGGGGCAGCCTGAGTGCACACGAGAGTCCTTCCCAGGCCCGGAGCACTGCCGAGCTTTGAGTGGGGTTGGAGGGCAGGAATCAGTGACGTCCTGGACACGCCTGTTATTTTCACCCGGTCGCTACCCACAGCCCAGGGAGGCCTGGAAACGCTCCAGTTATGGGAACTAACAGTCTGTCTCAGCACTTTACTTTTCACCTTTATGACAGCTTGAGAAATGCCACTCCCTACCTTTTTAATTTCATAGAACTTTTCCGTCTCTATAATTACCTTGTTTTTCTTCCTTTAGTCCAAAGGTCAGCAAATTTTTTTTCCTGTAAGGAGAGAAACAGTAAGTGTTTTTGGCCTTGTGGGCCATATAGTCTCTGCCACAACTGCTGCACTCTGCCATTGTAGCATGGAAGCAGCCAGAAACAATGTATAAACTAATGAATGTGACTGTATTCTAATAATTATATGATTTTTCACAAGTTATAAAATATCCTTCTTTTTTATTTCTTTTCATGAACCCAAAAATATGAAAAATATTTTTTAATGTGCAGGGTACAAAGATAGCCCATGGGCCATAATTTGCCAATCCCTTTGAGGGCAGGAATGGCTCATTGGTGTGTCCCCAATGAGCCCCAGCACCATGTCCCTAGCACCATGTCAGGCGTATATAAACATGTGCTGGAGGAGGGACAGCCACTTTACATACAAGGAAACCACAGCTCAAGGGGTAATCAACTCCTTCAGGTTCTCCTTCTAGAACTCGCACTTTTATGGTAGTTGGAGAGTTAGGTAGTTGGTAGTTCATTCAGCTCCAAGTCCTGCACTCACTCCTTCTTCCAAACCACAGCATCAGCCTTCCCAGGACAATATTGCCATATTGTCTGCAGAGTTTGGGATTGAGAATTTCACTTGAACAGCAAATCACTCAAGGAGATAGAGTCTGTAGTGTCACCTTTCAACATGGTCAAGCTGGGGAAACTTGACTTTAATTCCTCAGGTGTTTTTGTTGTTGTCGTTGTTTTTCATCTGCCACATGGGGACCATGTCATTGCTCATCTACCTTGGAAGATGGATGTGAAGAATAAAAGGGACTTTGCAAGTATTAAAAATTCACCACGAGGGCTGAATCCCACAAATATTCTTCAGATTGAGCATTTTTTTATAATCAAAATTAGTTTCTTTTTTTAAACCCAAAACTAATGGCTTTGTGTGAACTGGCAGCTACCTAAGACCTTAAAAGTCCTGCTTTTATGCTGTTGAAGTTTTGTGACCAAAGAAAAAAATAAAAATAAAAATAAAAATAAAAAAAAAAAACGTCCTGTTTTTGGTAGAAGTAAAAATTGGATCAGCTCTAGAAGGCAATCTGACCCTAAAAATGTCCAGTTCCCTGGTTGAAAAACTGATTCTCTTTCAAAGTCAGCCCTTGTCAGGCTGCATCTCCGCCCTCCTCTCTGTCAGCTCCTACACTGGGTTTCCACTTAAGTGTCTGTCTTGATTATGACACTTTTTTTCCCATCATGACTCACTCCCTGCCCTGTTCTCGCCTGCCCTGTTCCTCAGGCTGTGAGGTTAACCACAAACCACCCAGCATCCTAGGAGGTGAATATGTGAGCTCCTCTTCTTAGAAGCTGCACCTGTGTTTCTCCCTCAGCCTCGAGTGTGGGTGGCTTCTTATATTGCAGGCTTTCCTGGGGCCTTGGCCATGGGCCGGTCACCACCATGATGCCTCCTAACAGGCCACCCGCACCCCTGCACAACTGCCCACTGTTGCCTGAGGGTGTGGTTTCACAGTGGGTGGGCAGTTGACAACATTCCCTGGGGACTCTCCTTCGGAAGGCCTCATGTCTAATGGGTCTTGCTTGTTCTGATCCTAGGAAGCATAGTTAATGTCATCACAGGTGCCCCCTCCCATTTATCAAAAAGGTAATATACACTCAGTGTGAAAAGTTTGAAAATATCTATAAGCATAATGAAAACAAGATCCTCTTGTAATCATTCCACCCAGAGTTAAACACTATTAAACATTTTAGAGTTTACCCTTTGAGTCATTTTATATTCATAATTTTCTAAACATATTGTATCATATTGCAGTCCTGTTTTGTCACTTGATTTATTATAATTACTCAATACAGCATGAACACATTCCCATGTCCTTAGTATCTTTTTATAGTTGTGGTGAGTTCGATGATAGGTGTGAGCACAGTCTATTTAATAAACACTGTTTGTTGGACATTTACCTTGTTTCTGGTTTTTCATGCTGGGATGAACATCCTTAACTGTAAATGCTTTTATGCATCTCTTGCTGCTTCCTTAGGATACATTTCTAGAAGTGGAATTAATTAGGTCAAAAGCTCTGCACAATTTTTAAGGTCAGATTGTGTTCTAGAGATGATCTGATTTTTCCTCCTGCCAATAGTGCAAAAAGTCCCTGTTCCCCAACCCTTGCCAACATATTATTGGTTATTTAATAACTTTTAATCTGGTAGTAAAAAACATTGTTTGAAAGCGGATGATGCTTAAGTTTCCAATGTGTTTTTTAGGCCTTTGTATTTCTTTTGTGATTTATTCTTTGTGAGTATAAATCATTCTTTTTGCCCCTTCCTTCCTCAAATATAGTTATTAGGCACCTCTTAAGTTCAAATTTGGGCTCTACCAATAACTAGCTTCATGATCTTGAGAAAATCAATTCCATTGAACCTCAGTTTTATCATCGATGGATTGAATAACAATCCCTAAAAAGAGTTCCTATTAGGATTTAGTGAGATAACACGTATAAAGTGATTTCCACTAACTTCGGCACGCAGGAGGTACTCAATTAATGCTAATATTTTGTCCCTTCCCCTACCATGGGCAAGGTGCTGTGAGGAACACAAATATGCATAAGACATTCTATTTGTCTTTGAGAAACACACAATCCAATAGGGGCAATAAAATATACGCAAATATTTGGCATAGACTTCGTAAAGTGAGTAGCATTTTGACAAGGTGGGAGGAGTTCCAGGGAGAGGAAGTGGCCGAGCTGTGTTTGGGGAGTGGCAAGTAGATTAAATTCACTGCAGTGTAGGGTCACCCAGATAAGCCTGGACTTTAAATCCCAGGCTCATGAATCTATGTCTTGCTCCCAAGGCAATGGGGAGCTATTGAAAGTTTTTGGGTGGTGGAATAACACAATAAAAAATATACCGAGTGCTAATATGACAGAGACTGGAGTTGGAAAATCAGCTATAAAAAATATAACTGTGATCAAAATTATACCATATATAACTATTGAATTCAAGAGACACTGTGAGGCCAGGCACAGAGGCTCACACCTATAATCCTAGCACTCTGGCAGGCCGAGATAGGAGGATTGCTTGAGCTTAGGAGTTTCAGACCAGCATAAGCAAGAGCAAGACCCCTTCTCTACTAAAAATAGAAAAAATTAACCAGACGTGGTGGCACATACTTGTTGTCCCAGCTACTGGGGAGGCTGAGGCAGGAGGATTGCTTGAGCCCAGGAGTTTGAGGTTGCTGTGGGCTGGGCTGATGCCACGACACTCTAATCCAGGTGACAGAGTGAGACTCTCTCTCAAAAAAAAAAAAAAAAAAAAAAAAAAGAGACAACATGAAAGAAGAACAAATAATACCAGGCCAGTGAGTGGCATAGAAATCAGAGAGAGGTAGAAGTCAGAGAGAGGTGTGTTGAAGCCTAGTGACTGGAGGACTAGCTCTACTAGATTTTATCATTGTTTAAAAAGTTTGCTTAAACAATTAGTTTAAACAATCTGCTGCCCTTTTCCAAGGTCCTTCCCTTAGAAAGAATATATATCCCACCTCACGAAGTCAGGCTTCACCATAAGATTATGACCAATGCAATGTGAATAGATGTAAAATGTGCCCCTTCTTAGAAGTTTGAAGAACCACAGGTTGGTCCACCACCCTGTCTCTTGTCCCTCTGCCATGAGCTGCCACCAAGTCTCAGATTGGTGCCGTTCTGTCAGCGAGGCTTCCAGAAGGAAGAGAGCTGATCTACAGGGCATATGCAGCAGGATAGGAAAACAAACCTTTGTTATTGTGAACCACTGAGATTTGGGACTTCTTTGTGCCAGCAGATTAATTTAGCCTAACTAACCAATGCAGGTACCTCGAGAAAAAATAGAACAGTTAGGAGAAGGAGGAGTTGTCTGGGGAGAAAAGAAGATGATTCAGTGTGAAACATAATAATTCTGAGGTGGCATTGGAATACCTCAATGGGGGTGTCGAACAGGTGACTTATAGATGATGAAATTGAGGCTCGGAGAGGTAATTTGCTTGAGGTCACATAGAAGCTGGAGACGGAGATTTGGAAACCACATGTGTAAATGCTGAAGCACTGAGAGTGGACAGTCACCAAGAGCAAGTCTGTGGAGAGGAGGATGGGGAGCAAGTAGGAGCCAAAGCCGGGTCTGTCGGAAAGGTGAGAGGGGAGCCAGGGTGGGTGATGACAGAGGGAGCGGGCATGTTAAGAGGTGATAAAATGGGACAGAAGTTTCTAGAAACTGAGAAAAAGCCTTGGGATACGGCAATTACAAAGTCACTGGTGACCTTTGAAAAAGTCATTTTTGTAGAGTGCCAGGAGTAGCAGCCAGATAGCGGACCGTTGTGGAGAGACTGTGGGTTGAGAAAGGGAAGGTGCTTTTCTGGGAAGTTTCTCTGTAAAGATGAAAGACAAATGGAATACTCGGCCAGCGAGGTCATGTGAAGAATTTTTGAAATGGACATCTGTGCATGTCTCTTGGCAAAAGGAGAGAAAGGGAAAAACGTGAGGGACTAAAGACCCTGGAGACCCCTTGAGGATGCCTGGCCGGGATGCGAGCCGGAGCACCAGCAGTCCCGGTGGACGGCGGTGTGACCCGAGGCTGGGCACACTCTGCTCCTGGGAGCGAGGAGGGAACGGGGACTGCTTGGGAGGCGAGGGACGTGTTGAGGAGGACAGGAGGACAGAGAGGAAACGTGGGGTGCGCCTAACAGCCGTGGCTTTCCTGACACAGCTGGAGCGGGGGCTGAGGGTGGGAGGGCAGGAGCGGGTGGGGACGGGCTCAGGGGCGCTGGAGAAGCTGTGCTGTTGTGGGCAGCAGCCTCAGATCCAACAAGAGGAGAGCAGCATCGTGGGCAGAGCTCAGTCACCGTCTGAGAAGAGCATGCACGTGTAGTCAGGCGCTGTGGTTTTTTTCTCCGAGAGGAAAAAAATGTGAACACAAGTAGGACTCCTCTTGGAAAGTAGAAATGGGTTGTGAGCACAAAGCAGCAGAGGTTCTTGGAATAAACTAACCTAGAGAGTGGAAGCACCGCGTATACATGAGAAGCAGAGAGAGAGTGAGGAGGGTGACCTTCTAGAAGAGTCAGTGGGAATGTAAAGAAAACTGGCCTTTCTCCCTTCTGGGGAGGGTGAGTGAGGAGGGCAGTGTTAGGGCAGTGATGTTTTTCTTTTCCTTCTTTTTCCCCTCCAATTTCAAGTTTGTTTCTGAGTAGGTAATATATTCACAGAGAAAGAAACTCAGAAGGTACAAAAGGGTGCACAGTGAAAATTCCTCCCTTATCTCCAGCCTACAAGGTCCCCTTCCTGGAGGTAATCATAGTAACAGTTTTTATGTCTCGCAAGAGCAGTTCCCTGCACCAGCAGCAAAACAATCACCTGGGAACTTGTTAGAAATGCAAATTATCAGGCCCCACCCAGATTTACTGATGAAGAAACCTTGGGCACAGGGCCCAGAAAGCTGTGTTTGAACAAGCCCTCTGAGTGATCCTGATGCATATTGAAACTTGAGAACCACCACTCTAGATATATTCTATGCACATGCACACAAGATACATCAACTTCCCCTCTTTTTTACATAAGTGCTTTACCTTATGTTTTTGGAGATCACAGACCACTTTAAAATATTTTTATTGCTATGTTCAACTTTTAAAGTTTCACAGATATTTTCAAGGAGCTCACAGGATTCTTTGGGAGGTTCATGGAGTTGGTATTAAGAAACTTTTACTGGGTGGGGAGAAGGGGCAAAAGAAGATGTGGAGAAAGTGTATCAGGCAATATAGTGTGTTCTGTCCACGGAAGGTCAGGTTTTGGTCAAGGCTGAAAGGAAGAGAATGGAGTGAGCAAAACAAGTTTAGGGTGAAGGGACGTTTTCTTTGAGGTGAAATCCTTATAAATACAATGAACCATTTTAAAGTATATAATGTAAATATACATGAGGTTGTAGATAATAAAGAATAGGAAAGCCGGCTGGGCTCAGTGACTCCGACTCATGCCTGTGATACTAGCAACTCTGGGAGGCCGAGGTGGGAGGATTGATTGAGGTCAGGAGTTCAAGACCAGCATAAGCAAGAGTGAGACCCCATCTCTACTAAAAAATTAGCTGGGCATGGTGGCATGCACCTGTAGTCCCAGCTACTCGGGAGGCTGAGGCAGGAGGATGGCTTGAGCCCAGTAGTTGGAGGTTGCTGTGAGCTAAGCTGATGCCACAGCACTCTAGCCTAGGTGACAGAGTGAGACACTGTCTCAAAGGAAAAAAAAAAAAAAGGAAAGCAGACATAACCAATAGAAGAAGGCAGTCAGTACGGTGGAGTAAGTGTAGGCTGGAAGTTTGAATACTTGATGTGATGTGTATTTAGCTTTGTGACCACGGGCAACTTTGTTAACCTTTCTTATGTGAAATGGAGACTGTAAGATTTCACTATTAGAAATTAATGGGAAAACAATCTAGCAATTCCTCAAATGGCTAAATACAGAATTACCATATAATCCAGCAATTCCACTCCTAGGTATACCACCCCCCCAAATAAATAAAAACGTATGTCCACACAAAAACTTGTACACAAATGCTCACAGCAGCATTATTTACAATAGCCAAAAGGTGGAAACAACCACATGTCCATCACCTGACTAATGGATAAACAAAATGTGGCATATCCACACCACGGAATGTTATTTAGCCATAGAAAGGAATCAAGTACTGTTACATGCGACAGTGTCAACGAACCTTGAAAATATAATGCTAAGCGAAAGAAGTCAGTCACAAAGGACCACATATTGTATGATTCCACTTACGTAAGGTGTCCAGAGAAGGTAACTCTCTAGGGACAGAAAGTAGATTAGCGGTTGGCTAGAGCTGGGAGAAGCATAAAGAAGGGTTAGGAGGTAGGAAGTCCTGAAAGGAGTGGGCAAGCGTCTCTTTGACTTAGCGTATCTGAGAAGGCCTCGCTGAGAAGCGGGGCAGGGCGGAGGTGAGGCACGTGGCAAAGGGGACTGGTTGGTATTACAGAGATATCTCCTGTGGACATTCTTTCCAAGCCCCCCTTGTCCCCACCGAACATACCTGTTGGGCACAAGCCTACTTGTGGGGACTATGAATGAAATATTTGGAGGGAAACTCCGGGTCATGTGGGTACCTCACGTTCTGGCAGGTGGGGGTTAAGAGCTTCCTGAGGTGACCTGGGCCACCCAGCTGGACGAGGTCAGCGGGGCAGGGCTTCCCAGAGGAAGTGACTTTCAACGACGGGAAAGGCAACCACCCAGCCATGCTCTGGGGCAGGCGAAGCCTCCTTTATAAACTTTAGGATCTTACTGACGGCAGACACCCTGCCGATGAGACAGGAAGTCCCGTCCTGTATCGGAGTCTTTCTCCCACAAACAGTAAATCTACAGATGGCGCTGAGAGACTTTCCCTCGTCTTACTGCTCTACTGAAACACACACACAGCCTCACACTGGATTGTCTGTCTGAGATCCTGATTCTCTCAGAGTCATTGCCAGCCAGGCCGGGCCTTTGCTTCCTTGTCAGGCAAGCTGCTCTTTTTACACACCCGCCCTGGACTGTAATAACCCACTCACACTCCTCTGCCGCTTGCCTTCCCCAAGCTCCCATCACCACTGCCGTTCCTAAGAGAGCAGAAGGGACAAGCACAGGAGACATTCTCTGGAATGCTGACGGAAGGGAATGCAGATAGCTCCTGGGTCGTTTGGGCCTTGCAGATTTTTATTACTGAGGGACTCTGTGCCTTAGAAACTCTATATTACAGACTTTTGTTATCAAGAGTGAAGCCTTGTACACACCACTGTACATGATCTGACCTTTAGTACCCAGCAGCAATTTGTAACCAGATTTTAATGTCTCTTCTCTCATTATCCAGGAGAAACTTCCTGAGAGCCTGTGGCAGGGAGCCAGAAAGAAATCCGAGGGAAAGACAGACCCTTGGATATGTCTTTGATTACATTCCAGAGACTCATTTACTGTCTTCCCAGCCAGGGTCCTTAATTTGTTTGCCTTGCATATGACTATTGCTGGGGGACTTTGTGGCTTCAAAGCCTTTTGAGAGGAACAGAAATTGAGAGGCAAATTGGTGTGATGCATCTTTTTTGCTTTGCAAAATGTTCACGTGCAGTCTAACCTAGTCATGCAAAGCAGCAAGGTCTAAAGACTTAGGATTTAAGGCCTCTAGAGAAGCAGGTGGCAGGTAAATATTAAGCCTCTGTTTCCCTATCCTTGGATTATATATTCCTAGGTACTGATACCCCTAAGCACCAGAACTCATATTCAACTAGTCAGTTGAAAAAATATCCATGCATTCATTCATAGATATTTACCGACTGTCCACTATGTAGAAAGACTCTGCTGATCATTGGATCTTAATCCATGTCCTTTTTTTTTTTTTTGAGACAGAGTCTCACTTTGTTGCCCAGGTTAGAGTGAGTGCCGTGGTGTCAGCCTGGCTCACAGCAACCTCAAACTCCTGGGTTCAAGCAATCCTGCTGCCTCAGCCTCCCAAGTAGCTGGGACTACAGGCATGCACCACCATGCCCGGCTAATTTTTTTTTCTATATATATTAGTTGGCCAATTAATTTTCTTTCTATTTATAGTAGAGATGGGGTCTCGCTCTTGCTCAGGCTGGTTTCGAACTCCTGACCATGAGCAAACCTCGGCCTCCCAGAGTGCTAGGATTACAGGCATGAGCCACCGCGCCCGGCCTTAATCCATGTCCTTAAAGAGCTTTACTATTTGGTGGGAGCAGCAGGTAGATAACCAAGAAATAAGGAAGTAGGCACTGAACAGTGGGGAAAAAGGTGTGGGGATTTCAATCGGCAAAATTGTTTTCTTTCCAGTCTTCCTGGTGGATAGATAGTGGCTGTCAAAGGGCTATTACTCCCCACGCACCCCAGACCGACAACACATTGGTGGGCCATTAGTTGAGCACCACTGTGCTACACATTTTAATGTGCTCTCTAATTTGTCACATCAATTCTGTGAAGTGCATACTGTTATTAACTTCACTTTATAGATGAGAAAACTGACTCAGAAAAATTAAGTCACTTGCCCAGGATTGCATTGCTTGTAGTTGCAGGAGTGAGATTTATAACCAGGTCCAAGACTAAGTTCTGAGGATTAGGACCGGGTAGCTTAACTTTTCACTATTGTAAACACAGGCACAATGAAGAGCAGTGGAGAAAAATCTGTAGTTCAGACACTACTGCTGAATGGCTGTTGTTGGTCTCTGGAACTGCCCAGAACAGTGGTGCCCCATGCCAGGGGCCCAGGGGCCGAGGACCTGAAGACTGGTACCAACTGCAAAGGAAGGGAATAAAAATGCCTGTTTGTTCCTCTTGCTCTGAATATAATGACTCAGAAAGGCTTTGATGTTTCACTCAACCTTTCTCTGTTCCTTGGGGAAGAGGGAAGGTGAGCTGCTTTGCAATAATTTCTCCAAGTCTTCAGACTCTGGCAACCGGAGAAAAATGTTCAGAAACAAAGACCACATCTTCCCTACAGCAGCTCAGGGAAGGATGATCTCAGCTGCCTGCATCATTCTCTTAAAGGCACAGCTGCAGGATAGCTTCAGCTGTATCCATCTGGAAACCCTCAAAAGTGGGTCAAGAGGCTGGTTTTAGCACAATTGTTATTCCTGACCCCCTTCTGCAGGGAGAGGGCAGGTCATGAAGGCTGAAGTTGCAGGCTTTGGAGGGAGGAACAAACCAACAGATAGTGGCAGTGCCAAATGACAGGCAGAATGCATGGGGTGACTTGGCTTTCCCACCGACTGCGTCCTCCTCTTGCCTACCTTCTCTTCCAGGCTCAAAGGTGTGTATTTGTGCCAGGAAGAAAGTTGCAACAGAGTTCGGCTCAGTTGTCTCTGGGACAACACCCAGAAGTCTAACAACAGTGAAGGTGGGAAGTGAGGTCTAGAAAAATCCGAGGATATAAACAGTTTGTGAGCTTCTGGTTAAATCTATCTCTAAGGCCCAATGTCAGACTTTATGGTCAGTCCTCTAGTCCTAGCAGAGAAAAGAACCTTCAGATCTGGCTTCCTCTCTCCAGTCATTCTTTTTGCATTCCCAGTGCCCAGCTAAGTGGCTGGCACATAATGGCTGCTGAGTTACTGTTTGCCAAATTAATCCAGAGGGAGGCACTTAGGGGAAGGCTTCAAGGACATTTGGAAATGGGCTTTTTTTTTTTTTTTAATGGATCATGGCCTTGAAAAAGGAGGAGCTTCTGGGTAAGACCTTGGGTCCAGCCAAAACCCTACCCCTGGGGACAGTCTCCTTTGGAGGCTTTAGGTGGACACTGAATGCTCTGGGGTTGGGTCTGTAAGAATTTCATGTCAAAGTAGGAAAATTCTACAGCCAGATCTGGAGAGACAGAGGTAAGCACCTCCTGCTAAAGTCAGAGTGGAAGAAGTACAATCTGGAGACATGGTAGTATTTTTTAATGAAAACTCGAACGGTCTATGTCAAGGCCCCAGTTCAGTAATGCTGGCAGTCAGACTTAAGGTCTAGGGCAAAAGGAGTGTGGCCTTCAGGAATAGAATCAGATCGAACAGCCTGATGGAAAAAAAATTCTGGAGGCCTCCAAGCACTATCCTGAAGAGAGCATGTCCACCCATGTGAGCAGTAAGTGCTACAGAAACACTCCGGGTGGAGATGTTGTGTTTTTCATGTTGACTAACTTCTTCTAAACTCGCCCTCAGCATGATTTCTTTGCACCCTTTATTTGCAACTGCCTTAAAGGTGTTGAGCTCGCCCTCCACCCCACAATTCTGCTAGATGATTTAAATCTGACAGGTCTCCCAGGAAGAGCAGCTTTCCTGCTAGGAGATTCCTACCAGACCTCATTTCTACAGTCCTGAAGTCTGGCCTCGCCTGAGAGAGACAGGAGGGGCTGGCCCTACCTGTCCTGCCTCGCCCAACCTGCTTACCCTCTCCTTTGGCAAACGCATCTCCTGGAGAACAGCCAAGAGCTTCCTGCAGAGCAAAAGCCTCAGGAGGAATGGCCCTGCTTGGTGACGCCCTTCAGGTTTCTCAGGAGGAGTGCAGCCTGTTTGGAAGGTGTTCATTCTATCTGGTTCCAGCAAAGCACCTGCTAAAACTCTGACATAGGCGTGTGTTTAGGAGGGGCCTTTCCTTCTGTCCTCTTTCCCATCATTCTCTCCTCCCCCTCCTGCCCTCCCTTCAGCCCCAAGTATACACAGCCTGAACTTGAACATCATAGCTGCCACAGGGGAAAAAGAATGTGCAGAGAGACTGCTCCAGATAAAGTGGTTCCTTTTAGTTCCAGCAATGCTGCCCTCAAGCACAATTCTGACTGCTGTGCTGATTCAAGGTCTCTTCCCTCAGCTGTCAGCTCAGACTCAAGATCTGGCCTTCCTTGCCTGGGCGGACGGCTCACAGGGAGCTGGAATGTATCAGATACGCATCCCTCACGGCAAGGGAGCTGGTGGGCGCTGCTGAGACCAACATTTTTTCCCTCCAAATTGCTACAGCATCTGAGACTCCTATTAATCTCCCACCACTTTAAAAAGGTAACCTTCTGCGAGGATTCATGTGGCAGCCATGGGTGCATACCTTAAGCGTATCCATTAATCAGAACCCTCTTCGTAACACCCAGCCAAGACCCAAGATTCCTGGAGGAAAGGGTGCTTCTGGAACATGTTATTAATAGTGACCTGAGGGGGCCAGGGAGAGGGGCTAGTGCTAGGGAGAACTGCCCAGATGACAAGGACAAGCCTCACTTTCCTGGGCAGGACGGGCTTGACCCTACCTTCTGGTTCCCTCCTCCCCCAGCTTAAAGGCTCCTCAGAGGGAATGCCCCAGAAGCAGTTCCTAAAGTGCAGTTCTCAGCCTTGTGGTGATCCTAGGGAATCTCTCAAGTGGTGTTGTAGACTGATTCAGACTACATGGTGTGGTTCCTCAGTTTAAAACTCCACCCTTTTGACCCAAATGATGCTGGCCAGTGAAATCTGAGGTGCCTTATTCATGCATTCTATAAGCCTTATTGTTATTACAGAGCATTTAATAGAGTTTATGAATTCAACCGTCAGCATTCATTCATTCAGCAAACTCTTATCAAATGTCTTTCTGTGCATTGTGTTCGGACGGGAGACAGAATAAGAAGACAGAGCCTCTGTCTTGCAGAAGAGCGTACCCAGTGGGAGGGGCGTGGGGGCGGGTGAGTGGGGAGACACGTGTAAAGCAATAAATACTGACAGCGTGGAACAGTCCTCTCCACGCTGACAGAGGAACACAAAAGTGTTATGGGGACACACCCATGTCTGTAGGTGCCAAGGACCCCTTCCCAGAGCAGGCGACTTTCAGCAGAGTTTTCGTGCAGATGAGAAGACTATTCTCAGGAGGCAAGATGCCTCTTACCCTTGAGAACACGGAGCATGAACTTGCTGAACTTGACTCCTTTCATTAAGAAACCAGATTTTTGAGGGCAGTGGGGAGTGAGTTGCTCAGTTCAAAGTATATGGAGGGAAATAGGGAGAAGTTAGGGTAGAGTCAGACCTTCCCACCCCTTGGCCAACCAACCCTCTCGCCCTAGCAGTTCCACCTTCTAAATGCAACGGCGCAGGGGCAGAGCTCAGAACTCAGGTCTCATCTGTCTGCTGCTCCCAGCCCTCGTTGCTGCTTGGCTCATGCAGGCCCTCACCAGCTCAACTGGCCTCCCTGCCTCTGACTTCTTCCCCTTCCATTTCATTATCCACACCACCATTAGGGTTATTTTCCTAAATTACAGGTTTTACTTTGTCATTTTTCTTCCTAGCATATTTCAGTGGTTTACCATCATTTCAGGATAATCCCCGACCCTTAGAATGGCTTCTGTTATAAGGCCCTTGGTGATCCAGCCCTTCCCTCCTCCCTAGCTCCGTACCCACCGCTTCCACCTCGCACCCTGCCTTAGATGAACCCATCCGCACTCGTGCCCTATTATTTCATGCCTCAGGCCTTTGCACTTGCTGTTCCTTTTCTCTGGAAAACCCTTCTGTCCCCTGTCCTCTCAACAAACTCCTATTTGTCCTTTAAGCATGGACTCAAATACCTCCTCTCTCAACCTTCCCCTGTTGAGTTGCTCACTGCTGTTACTTATTTATATTGTTACTCTTATCACTCTGCTGTTGGAATGAGCTCCTCACAGAATGCCCTTCTGCATTCAGGGTAAGGAAGCAGGTGAGTTCGTGTTCACAGCTCCAGCCCCTTGCACAAGGCTCGGCTCATTAAGGAGCAGAAGGGAGCAGACCGCTGTGCCAGGCTGCACAGGGGCACTCTCAGCGACCATCACCTGGCGGGCTACTAAAATACGCCCAACCAATTTGTCCAGAATGCAAAGTGAATGGGTCTGAGAATCAGAAGACCCGAATTTCCAGACACTGGCCTGATTCATTTCACCATCTTGGGCAAATCAGTTTTTCCTCTGGCCTTGTTTTCTCATTTGTAAATTGGGAGTTCTGAACCAGAAGATTTCTAAGACCCGTTTCACAGCACTGACCCTTCTTGAAATGTCCTTCAGCGTTCCCACTCCCAGTCAGCACGGGGCGGTGGGTGCCTGGCCTTCGAGGCTTGGTTCTGCTCTTGACCTTGCAGGTGCTGCGGGGAATGAACACTTGTCCTTCAGCCTTTCTTGTTCTTCCTTGGCTCCTCCTTCTGCTCTCCCTTCCCCCTGCGGCAGGGGGTTTTCTGTAAACCAGCCTTGCCAGGAGCTAGGAGCAGTTCTGGCAGCCATGGCCTCTGCCGGATGGCTGGCTCGGCGTGTCACACTGCCGCGCTGAAGGGGGGTCGCCAAAAGACACGGGCTGGGTCGGGCTCTTATCCCTGGAGATGATTTCTTTCAGGAATGAATGGGCTGTACCTATTGCGTTTTCTTTTTGCAATGTCACGCTGCACTTTGGAGAGCACGGGTAGGAGTATATAATTAAAACATTAGCAGTAAATAAATAAATAAATATAAATGGTACCTCCCTTGTACTTTGCTGATTGATCTGGAGGAGCGGGATGGTGGATGGGAACCTTTGTTGCTGTGAAGTTCAGGCTTCTGCTTGGGCATCTGGAGATTATTCCAACACTTGTCACTGAGAACAAGAGCGACCTCTTGCAGCCCCTGCAAACAGTTTCTGTCAACGGCAACCCACCGTGTCCTGGTCCTAGGTGAGCCTTTGTCTCATGGTAATGAGCAAAAACAGACCCACTATGTCTCCATTTCCACTTGAGATGAATCGTGTCAGCCTGTCCCCACAGTCAACATGAATTTGGTGTCTCACAAATAAAAGCAACTCTAGCTCGAGCAGACACAATCCATTGCCCTGCCATCTGTTGTCCTGGTTTCCACACAGGGATAACAAAAAGATAGGGATTTCTTCAAAGCTTGGCACTTTGGGAACACACGAAAACACACTGTCTTTAAAAGATATTAAACTGGGTCTGGCAGATTAGATGCCTTGAAATCCAGCGTTGAGTCTTTGCAGTCCCCCAGTCGCTGCGTGTTCCCATTTCTGCTGTGTCGTATTCTCCGCGATGACAAGGGAAAGGTCACAAAATCCCTTTCCTTTCTCAGTTATCTCCATTGTTGAGGTTTATCAACTCTTCACCCTAGTTGCACATTAGAATCCTGGTTGGGGAAGTTTTGGAAATACACAGATTCCAGGACTGCCGCCTTCTTCCAAAATTCTGATTTCATTGGTCTAGGGTGGGGTCCAGGCTTTCATGACCTCGCAAAGCTCACGAGGGATTCTAACATGCAGTTGGGGTCAGTGGGCTAAGCATTGCAGCGCTCGCTCTGCCCTTATTTTACAAAAATCATTCAGAGAGGTTGAATATGCTCTTGTGACTTTTTTTTCAAATTCAACATTTATTGCACTATTGTAGGTAGACTTTTTTTGTGGGATACTGAGATGAACATATCCAAATCTTATTATTTTTCTTTGTCTTAGGAAGAAGCTATAAAAGTGGATCTTGGATGACTAAGGCTGGCCAAGCTTAGGAGTCAGGGGGTTCTCTGAGGAGGGTGAAATGTATTAAATATAACTGTTGACGTACTACAGTCTGGGAGAGCCGGGCTCCCACTCGGAATCACGACTTTGTCTTTGCTAGGTTGGAGGTGGCCTCAGCTGTCTCCTGCAGTGCCGATGTGCTGTCACGGGCTGCCTCTTAAAGTGAAGGGCGATTGCTTTGAAGGGTGGCTTCAGGATTTCAACACAGAAGGGCTTAGGGGTAGAGGGAAGGGTACGCAGGCTGGGGGCTTTCACTGAAAGACTGAAAACACCCCATTCCTTAGATTGTATTCTTTGGATAGGTAAAATGTTTTTATAGATAAGACTATGACAATATCACTTGTCTATGTTAAAGACTGTCCCTATTATTATCATGATTTTGAGACCTGGGGAGAGCAAAAAGATTGTGTCAGCCAGGGTCTAACCAGCTAATCAGAAATCATCCAGAGTATTTAAATAGAAGAAATTTAATGGAGGGAACTTGTTACACAGTTGATGGATGAGACTGAGAAACTCTCAGATTGCTATAGCTAGATGCCACTAGAGGGACAGTGGGAGGGTGGAGGCAGGTTCCACTCTAGCCCAGGGACTAGAGTCCTGTGGAATACAGGGCTGGCCACGGCTATAAATGCATCCAAGGCAGAACAGAGAGTGAAAAAGCTCCAGCTTCTCCCTTTCTCCTGCCAGCCAATCTTCTGCCAGTGCCTCCCATTGGCCAAACACAGCAGTCATCTTGAGCCACCATAGAGCCTTCCTGCCACAGAAAGCAGAGCAGAGGGGAAGGAACCGAGCCAAGGTCATTCAGGCCAGGACTGTGTTATATAAAGGAGCCAAAGGTGGCCTCTGCTCATTGGCCCCTGGGTGGTTTATTTCATGGCTGCAGGCTGAGACCTATTGGCATGAATGCAACACTAAGAGCTGCTCAGTTAAGCCCGTGTGTTACTGCTCCAGTGGGCAAATCTTCCATGATCAGCCTCAAATCCCTCAAATACCCTACAGATGGTCATAGAGGTTACAGAAGCCCTTCTAGTCATCCTTTGAAGCCACTCATCATTGGTCGTGAAGAATGTGTGACATTAAGACTTTATAATAATTACACTGATAGAGCTCAAATGGTAATGGTGTGGCTTTTGTTGATTTCATCATTAAATCAAACTGTGTGAATTGCCAATATTCATCCAATCGTGATCCACAAAAATGGCAATTTCATATTGTACTGCCTAATACTCTGGAGTGGACCTCTCTCTCTGTCCCGTCAGTCTGTAAAACCTGGTTATATTCCATTCATTCATTTACGCATTCGGTCAGTACTTATCTTGTGTGACGGGGACTTTGCTGACATGCTTCTTTACTGCATCTTCTTCGAAGTGCATGCCCTGTCTTCTCCTGCCCAGACAACTGCAATTTCCTGCTTCTTTGATTTCTGTTCCCAGATTCCAACTGTTTGCAGACTCTAGCGTGCCCCCAAATGACCAGGGAGTGGTTAGTTAAAAATGCAGATTCCTAGGTCTCCCCATGGAATTCAAATCCAGTAGGTCTAGAGTGAAGCTAAATGATGCTTATTCATTTAAAATAAGCATCCAAGGCCGGGCGCTGTGGCTCACGCCTGGAATCCTAGCTCTTGGGAGGCCGAGGCGGGCGGATTGCTCAAGGTCAGGAGTTCGAAACCAGCCTGAGCAAGAGCGAGACCCTGTCTCTACTATAAATAGAAAGAAATTAATTGGCCAACTGATATATATAAAAAATTAGCCGGGCATGGTGGCGCATGCCTGTAGTCCCAGCTACTCGGGAGGCTGAGGCAGAAGGATCACTGGAGCCCAGGAGTTTGAGGTTGCTGTGAGCTAGGCTGACGCCACGGCACTCACTCTAGCCTGGACAACAAAGCGAGACTCTGTCTCAAAAAAAAAAAAAAAAAAATAAGCATCCAGGGTGTTCTGACACAGGTAGGGTGTTCACCATCCTTTGCGAAGGCTACTCTGGTTTGGCTTCCAAAGTGCTGCCAGAGTGCTCTTTCTAAAATGTAATTCTGTGTCACTCCCAGCTTAAAGTACCATAATGGCTTCTCCTTGACTGCAAGATGAAGCCCCAGTTTCTCAGCTAACAGGAAGAACCCTCCGTGATTAGCTCCTGCCCCACTTTTTGAGCTCTCCTCCTGCTCCCACTTCCCCAAGAACCTTCTCTCCTGTTCTGCTGAATACTCACTGTTTCCCAAACACCCACTTCTGTGCCTTGAAACTTGTCTGCTTCGGCCCTGCACTTTTATTTATTTATTTTATTTTTATTTTTAAATTAAAAAAAAATTTTTTTTTTTTTGTTTAGACAGGGTCTCGCTATATTGCCCAGGCTGGTCTCAAACTCCTGGCCTCAAGCAATCCTCCCATCTTGGCTTCCCAAAGTGCTGTGATTACAGGCGTGAGCCAAGATGCCCGGCCTTGGCCCTGCACTTTTAAATGAAACTCTCTCACAAAGTGGTTGCCACCAATAAACAGGAGCCTCCATCTCCTTCCTCCAGCTCTCCTGTCAGTTCCTGTTCTGCCCACTCTGACCCTTCGACTCTGTCGCCGTCTGACCTAGACTTTGTCCCTGTTGACCTCCCAGCTCTCTAAAGGGCTTGGCCGGCACTCCTTTCTGGCTCTCCCCGCTCCTGTTCAGCTTGGCTTTAAGGTTTCCGGCCAGCTTGCCTTGAAGGGGCCCGCTTTGGCTCCTGGTGAGCAGGGACTCAACAGCTCTTGCTTGTCTCTTTCACCTGGAATGCCCTTTCCTCACTTCTCAGCCAGAGGAGCTTCTCAAGACTTAGCTTAAAAGCCACACCCTCAAACATATCCTTTCCAGCATTCCCAGGCAGAATTAGCCTCTCCTTTCTCTGGGCTGTCCTGGTACTCTGTGCCTACCTGGAACACTGCCGTTATCACGTTATTCATCTACACATCTACCTCCCCCTTGGGTCAGGAATTTATCTTAATAGACTGGCTGCTGTGCCAGGTATTCAGTGAGTGCCTCCTAAATGTTTGTGCAATGAACGAAGGCTTTCTGACTTCCACTCTGCCTTAGGTTTACATTCAGGGTTTCATATGCTGGTTATCTAGGAAACACTAACCACAAATTGGACTATTAGTAACAGTTAGGGATTAGTAAAGTTGAGGACTATGCAAATCCTATGAGGCTATGGTTTCTCCTTCCTGGGCTGGGTCATTGGAACCTCTTAGATGAGTTTATGGCTTTATTGCTCGTGATTACCTTGATATTTTATATGCTGCATGTTTTGACATGCCTGCTCAATGTCTCCTGCCTTTAGGAATTAGTCTAGCTCCTTAGAGTTATGCACTATCTGAGTGGTATTCTCAGATGATAATTACCACAAGTCCCTCTGCAACTTATTAATAATTATAAACAGGAAGAAACCTAGCAATTAAACATATATGTATCCTTAAAACCCAACATATAATCCTTACAGATGAGTAATGCAACCCTTATTCTCATAGCTAATTTCAGCTTTTCCTTTACATTTCTCATCTCACTAGAGGTTGACCTGTGAAAGCACAGAGATCTGTATAAGGACAGATTAGGTCGTATCCAAGAGTTGTTTTTTGCTGGCTGTGCCAGCAAGAGCTCATTATAGGAGTTTTGCATGTGACCTGGTCCCACAGCATGGCCTCTGAGGACAGTGCTGGGCCACAGTCAGGCTCCAGTGAATGCTGTAAAAAGTCATGAGAGGTGTAAACGTATTCGAAAGACCCAGGCCTCCACTCGAGATGCAATACCCAAACACAAGAAAGACACAAATTCTGACCAGCATTATCTTATAACAGATGATGATTTGATGATATTCAGGAACAAGAACTAGCTTTGGCTTAGAGATTGGTATAGTTATCATTTTTTCAACAATAACCATGACAGTGCAACACAGAAAAAAATCAATATACTTTTTTCTTTTATAGGCATCATTTTCTTTATTGTCTATAGCCAAGCATTATACATTTATATTAATATATATAACTAATATATTAATAAATTATAGGCAAGGAAAATAAGATTAAGGATTTTGACCAAGGTCATAAGACAAAGACTTTGCAGGTAGGCTTCTAGATTTAAAATCCAGCATTTTATATGCAGTAGTGGATTCTGTTTCCTGTGGAGCAGCTGAAAGTGCCAGTTGGATTGTCACGGGCAAGGTCATCGGTTGTGTGCCCAGCTGGCTCACTTAGCTGCAAGGGGAAAAGGACTGTACGTTTTATCCTCATCCCTCCCAGTACACATGGTTTTACAGATATGCTCATTGATGTTTCAGGCAATCACTGAACATTTCTTTTACGCCAGCTTCTGTGCTTGGTGCTGGAAATGCAGTCTTGTTCTTAAGAAACTCAGAATTTAATAACAAAAATGAACAGGCAAATACAGTGTGACAAGGACTTTGACAGAGACACACATGGGCACGAATGCAGCCAGGTGAAGCATGTCTGATTCAGAATGGGGGCTGGGCTCAGCCAGAGTTTCCAGGAATCTCCTGATCACACAGATCTGGAAAACTAGTTTGGCTAGTTGGAGCTATGTGGGGGAAGGGCTTTCCAGAAGAGGGGACAGCATTTGCAGACTTGCACTGTAGTAAAAGCGCGTGACATACCTGGGAAATAGCAGGTGATCTAGCATGGTTAGTTCTGAAAAGAGATCATGCAAGGCGGGAGAGGCAGGCAGGGTCCAAACTGAGAGTGGCCCTGGGCCTGTGCTAGGGAGTTCAAGTTATCCTGACTGTTTTAATGAGGCATGAATGGTTTCTGGTTGGGGTGGGAGTGTATGTTTCATAATGATCCCTTGGGAAATCATATGACAAAGGAACAGGTGGGGAGCAAACCTGGAGGCAGAGCCCTGGATGCCCTGGGAGTGTCAGGAGGGGAAACGGTGAGGACATCAGAAAGTGGCAGAGGACGTCACTGAAGACTCAGTCTATCCAGTGTCATGGATAGATTGTTCTGTGTGCCAGAGGCCATACCAACTGCTCTTCACGCATCACTGTTTCTGAAAGCTCAGCACTTGATCTCCAGGCCCCATCAGAAGAACAGGAACAAATGGTTTGAAGTTTTATTACTTTGCCAGCAAAGGAGGAAAAATGGCAGAACTTTGCATCTCAAAATCCAAATTTCCCGAACATTAGCAGAAATATAGAACTTTTAAAGGGCCCTTCACTTCTAGGCTATTGTGGTTAATAATGTCCCATGTCTGCCAAAGACAAAGCCCCACCTGGGCCCACCTGGGGGGCTGGCACAGGCCAGGGATGAAAGAACAAAAGGCCTTCTGCCTGAGGCAGGGAGGCAGGTTCCAGTTCTTAAAAAGGGAGGAGGAAGTTTTAAACAGACAGAAAATTATTTTTGCTGTTTTTTTCAGGCCATTCTCTGTTACATCACCTCAAATCATCCTCACACCACACCTGGAGGTGGCTGTCAACTATCCTTATTTACAGATGGGAAAACTGAGGCCGTATGTCACATGGCTACAAATATTGGAGCAGAAATTTGAACTCAGCCCTAAATTAACTCCAGATCCTGTGAGCTTAACCTCTCTATATTTTGTCTTTTCTTCAGGACTGGCCTCATCCAGAACATAGAACAAAGTGTTTCTTCTAAGATACAGGGGACTCTTGAGATTGGGCAGCTCAAATTTTTTTCTTCATCACATAGAGACAGAAAAGGAATCCTTTGTATTACAAGCCAGTCATTGGCGAGGATTCCAAAGGTGGCTTGCCTCAACCAGGCCGCAGCCTCCTTCTTTTGACATGGCTGGGACACAACAGGGACATTCTTATTTTCCTAGATGAGGCTGGGATTGGCAGGACTCAGGCACAAGGTGAGGTGGTGGCCCTGACCTATTCTGATCAGTTGTCACCGCTCCCTTCTTTGGGGGCTGCCATGCCACGCCTCACCTCTCCCTTCAAGGGGCCGCAGTGGAAGCAGCCATATTACAAAGTGGACCAACGGGCTCTTTCTGAGCATTTAGGATGACAGACTGGAGGAGTGTGGGGTACAGGTCCTCTCTGCAGTGGGTGAAGCCACAAGATGAAATAGTCAGCAGCTGCTGGTGGCCAGGTTTGCCGCCATGAGGAGAAAGCTGAATTTTAGAGAACAGGAACTTGACCTCCTGTAGGGAGAAGCAGAGAAGGGCAGAGATGGGGCCCCTGGGTTGTCTGTGGGGTCCAACTGCATCCAAACCTTTCTGAAGATTGGATTCTTTGATTCTTCCTTGAATCTTATAAACACCCCTAATATCCATCTAATACAATATTTTATTTGCTTAAGCTAGTTTGAGTTTGGACCTAACTAATTCATCAACTCCATTCCAAATCCTCTGAGTAGTACTGGGCTCCTAGTTTCAAAGCAGGATGATTTGGGAGAGATAAAATGTGACTACTAGGTGCTAAGTCCACCCTAGTGTGGACAACTATACATAACGGCTCAAACTATGAATAGGGAATCTCCTAGCAGGAACAATTGTTTGTGCCAGGTCTGTTTGCAGCTGTTTTTCAAAAGGTGTACCCTCCTTAGGTGACTCATGAATCTATGCAGCCCAGCTGGTAAAATGGGCAGGCCACTTCTGGTTCTTTGATGTAGTTGGATATCTGAATGAGGTGGGGTTTTAGGGCGAGCCCATAACCACCCTTACGAGTTATAACAACTGACTTATCTGCCATTTTTGTCTGACCCTCCATGTAGGAAACTAGAACTTGTGCAGTAGGGTGGAGGGAGGGGCCTTATTGTGCCCTTATGCTGGAATGTGGTCAAAAGAAAAAAAAAAAAAAGAAAGGAAGGAAGAAAGGAAGGAATAAAGGAGAGAGGAGGGAATGGGAGGGGAGGGGAGGAGAGGAAAGTAGAGAAGAGGAAGAGGAAGAGGAAGAGGTTGCCAATGGGACTGGCATGCCCAAGACTCACTTGTATTGGTCTCTGGCCTGTGTGTGTGGATGAGTCTATTTTGATTAAACAGTGGGTCCAGGTGAGCAGTTTCAGCAACCACTCAATGATTAGATTACCCAGTGTGCAGTGAATCATAAGCTTGGGATGGACCTGGTAGGCCTGGTGTGTGCACACAGAAGAGGCAAAGCAAGGGCAGCGGATTAAGCAGACAGGTTCTTACACAGATTCCCAGTCCCAGAAAGCCCTCTTCTTCTCCTTTCCTTGGCTGTGGAAGCCACACAGCCATGAAGTGGAACACAATCCACTAGTGTTCCATTTCATGTCAATTTGTATTAAAGGAACAGATAGGGAATTTCATACAACATCTTTATTTATCCAAACATTTGTCTAGTGTGGGTGACGATAACAAGCATTATCTGAGCTCTCTGTGGAGGCTCACCATGACATAAATAGACATAGTGCCCAAAAGCATGATTTTTGTTCTAATAGCTGTCTGGCACTCGCTAATCTAGCCAGTCGAATAAACAGTGCTTCTCTCTGACACTCACTCTATCAGGCATGGTGTCTGCATGGCTGTCTCTTCTCACAGTCAAAGAGGATTTTTTTCCTGGTCTGAGTAAGTGTAGTACAGAAATGGTTGTTGAATCAATGAGCCCAGGGGCTCCATGCTGCTTTCTTGCAGACAACTGGGAGGAGGAGGTGGCAGGTTGCCCCAATCGGTGATTAGAATTGTGCTGGGGGATGAGAGAAGTGGGTTTGACCATCGGAGGAAGGTCAAAGTGAGCCAGTGGGCAGGAAGAGGAACCCTCACTTCCCCCCACCTGGGATGCAGGTCCTTGTGGTCCAAAGCTTAGCTCATTTTCTTTCACCCTTGGCTGTAGAGATAGCTATTTTATTAGTTGAGATAGGAGGTGTCTTAGACTGTTTAGTGTTGCTATCAAGGAATACCTGAGGATGGATAATATAAAGAATGATAGGATTATTTTCTTTTATAAAGAAAAAAAGGCTTATTATTTGGCTCACCATTCTGAAGTCTGGAAAAGTTCAAGATTGGGCACCTGCTCCTGGTGAGGGCCACACAGGCTGCTTTTACCCCTGGTGGAAGGTGAAGAGGAGCTGAGGGAGGAAGGTGGTGGGGGAGGAGGTGCCATACTCTTTAACAACCAGCTCTTGTGGGAATTAGTAGTGAGATCTCACTCACCCCCCACCCCAGGGAAGGCATTAATCTGTTCATGAGGGCTCCACCCCCATGACTGAAACGCCTCCCATTGGGCCCCAGCCCCAACACTGGGGATCAAGTCTCAACATGAGACGTGGATGGGACACACATCCAAACTATAGCAAAAGGTTAGGCCCCATTTGCAAGGCAGGGTTTTTGCACTGTCTGTGTACTGAGAGATATCCCTTTGTTTTTATGGGAGTGAGCAATGGATACTGCAATAGAGACCGCGGACAGCTCCTTCCCTGTCCGCTGTGGAGAAACAGTGAGTGGTCAGTGATTCGATAGCAACCCACTTCTCACCTGTCCTCCAAAGGCAGGATGTGGCGCAAGTGGCAAGGAGAGATTCTTGATCTCATCAAGGTTTTCCCCCTAACTGGCAACAGTGGCACACAGCTGCCAGACGGATCTTTCCATTTATTAGGATGATTGGAATTCTCTGGGCTCTTCACCAGCTAGGAGACAAGGTCTACGCTTCTAAGCTGATGTATGCAGCTCTCCCCAGAGTGACACCATCTGCCCCTCCAGCCTCAGATTCCAGGTTCCAGCCACAGTTTCCAGATCACAGAAGCCGCTTGCCCTATATACCTGTGTGCCTGGATTGCGTCTCTCGGTCCACTTGGCTGAGGCTCAATCATCCTTTCAGGCCCAGCTCTGAGGGTGTTGCTGAGTATTTTCCTTGGCTCTCCGAACACTTTGTCCAGGGAGGCCACTCTCCTCTGGGTTCCCTCTTGTCCATATATAGTCCATATGCAGTACTTAAAATGTTGCTTGAATCTCCCCGACCCACATCCATGTTCCCTCCAGGCCTCACCAGGTTGTGGGTACAAATGAGGTCACATTACAGTTAAACCCAAAGTCCACTGGCTACACATCCCCACCAGCATGGTGGCAGGACCTCAACTCCCTTCTCTTCCCTTCCATCTAGTATCTTTCAGTGGGTCTTTGAGTGAGGTCTCAGGCATGGGACATCATTACTCTGGGTCACTTCCTTAGTTGTTTTGCTGCTAGTATAACCAAACAACATAGACTGGATAATTTACAAAGAAAAGCAATCTCGTGTCTGTAGTCAGAGCACTTTGTGAGGCTGAGGCAGGAGAATCTCTTGAGGCCAGGAGTTGGAGACCAGCCCGAGCAAGAGTGAGATCTCTACAAAAAATACAAAGTTAACTGGACATAGTGGCACGTGCCTGTAGTCCCAGCTACTTGGGAGGCTGGGGCAGGAGGATCACTTGAGCCCAGGAGTTTGAGGTTGCAGGGAGTTATGATGGTGCCACTGAACTCTACCTGGGGTGACAGAGTGAGACCTTGTCTCAAAAAAAAGAAAAAAAGAAAGCAATTTATTCAGGTCATATTTTTGGAGGGTGGGAAGTCCAAGAGCATGGCGCTGACATCTGGTGCAGGTCATCCTATGGGGGAAGGGTGGAAGGCAGAAGGGAGCACCCAAGACGGAGAGGCACCAGGGCCCAGGCCTGCTTTATGACAACCCACTCTGGTGATAATGACATTAATCCATTCATGACCAGTCACCTCTTATTAGGCCCCACCTCCCAACACTGTTGCAGGGGATCCAGTTTCCAACACATGAACTTTTGGGGCACACATTAAAGCCATAGCGCTGCCCATGCTGCAGTGACCCCCCCCCTACAGTTCTGGGGATGCCACAGCTACCCTGGCCCCAGGGGATGCTGGCGTTGGGCACCATGCCAGCCCAAAGGGTGGCCACAGACGTGTCCTTAATTCTACTTCACTCAAATGTGTGGGAAAACAGGAAGGAGAAAAAGAGAATCTTCTGCCTGGCTTCTAGATGTGGCTGCTCACAGAGCCCCCAGGCATCCATCTGTTCTCATATTTCCTTATAGGAGCTTCCCTGTCAAATGGCAGAGGCACCTCCCAGAGCTCTCTGGGAAGAGCCAGCTTCTCTCAGCACCACTGGCCATGCCACTTAGGTGCACAACCCTAGAGAGTGGTGTTTTCACAAAATACAGCATGAATGGCAGCCCCTGGAGCTGCACCCACATCATAGACGTCCCAGGATACAGGCTCTGGAGAGGAAGTCCAGGAAGCTCTTGCCTTTCCCCTGTCGAAGGCCCTCCTTCCAAGCTCTCCTTGGCTATTTCAGCTTCAGCCTCTTCCCAGCGTGCTTGACAGTGCACTGAGCTTGCCCTTCACCCACAGAATGGGGTGCCCCAGGGGCCCCAGTAATCCAGCACATTGGATTGGGCCACAACCAACTTCAGTTACTCCTTTACATGTTTATGAGTCTGTCTCCCCTGCTGTGCGTTCTCTGAGGCCAGGGATTGGGTCTTAACTCATCTTTATATCCCTGAAACAGCAATGCTAGTGATTGGTGAGTGAGTGGCAGAATGGATGAATGAGACTCAACGATGACATTAGCTGTAAAAGGCACCAGCAGGCGGTTTCTGAAAACTTGGCAGATCTGTGAGTCGTGGTCCTCTCCTTCCATCTCCTTTACTGCCCTCAGGACCCCTCTCAATCCACCTCGACACCACTCACCTAGCCAGGAGGGGCTCAGCCCAGTGTTTCTCACCCTGGGCTGAGCATTAGAATGACTTGGGGAGCTTTAAAAACATACTGATGTGCAGCCCCGCTCCAAGCCAGCTGAACCCCGTGCACAGCTGAGGTTGAGAACCTCCACCCCAGGCCGCCAGAAAGCTCCACGTCACATGCCCCAGGCAGCAGGCTCTGCAAAAGTATCTGTTGGTGTTTTCATAGCGCTCAGCATCCACAGTACACGTGGCAAGTCTACAGGAAAGTAACAAAAAACAGGAAGGGAATTAAAAAAAAAAACCACAAAAAAACTGTATGCCCTGGATAAGAGCCTGCGCTGTTGCAATATGCTGGAATGTGAGGTACTAGGTGTACCTCTGGGACTTTGGTCCTGCAATCAACTGTTGCCCAATCTTCTCTGGGCCTTTCAGGAGTCACTGTGCTCCTGCGAGTGAATAGCTCGCTGCAGCCTACTGTTTACTCCCCTCTTGGTGAAGCCCAGACTGGCCACCAGCCTCCTCAAACCCAGGCGACCTCTAGTTTAATTGGCATTGGTGTCCTCCCAGGAGGTCAAGATGAGGTAGTGGGCTGATTACCCAAGGGCCTGCCCCGGCTTTTGAGGGCAGCTGGATAGTTGCACAAGGATTAGGGCAACAAGGCCATGGCCCAGGGCTGGGCCGGCGGGCTTCTAAGCACAGAGAGTAACTCAATTTTGACCTTTTAGCTGCCACTTGAGGCTATCAGTGTCTGGAGCAGTTTGTACTTAAAAACGCACTCATTAACCCTGTCTTTTCTGTCTTTTCTCCAACTGCCTTCTGCCAGGGATCCAGAGACTTAATTAAAGACCCTCAACCTTTCTTTAAATTTTTGATCATTTTAACGGGAGTACTTGAGTTGGGTTCTGTCCAGAGAATACAGGTCAAAAAGCAGCTGCCTCTTATCTCTCAGGGTCATAGAATGAAAAAGAGGGAAGCTTAGCCCTCACCTATCACAGAGGTCCTGAAGCCTGGCAGTGCGTTAGAAGCTTCTGGGGAGTTTTTAAGAGTCCTGATGGAGTGGCCTGACCAATTCAATAGCCTCTCCAGAGGGGGGCTCTGGCACTGGTAGTTTGCAAAGCCCCCTTGAGATGCTAACATGTCTTGAGGGTTGAGAACCATCACTAATTAAAATTCCTTTATTTTTCATATGAGAAAGTTAGGACCGAGTCCTGGGCGCAGTTCTGAGCTGTCAGCCCTGCTTGGTTGTCCAGGGTGTCCGAGGGGCCAGAATAATTATCAGTGACCAGTAAAGTTCTGCTCTTTTCTGCCAACTAGATCTGTCTGGACCGCTCGCCTTGCCACCTTTTTTCTGCACCCTGGTTTTACATTCCTAAGTCAGAAATCTCAGAGGGTCTAGAATCTTCTTTCTAAGTCCTCAAACTCTTAATTTACCCATTCAATAGATGTGCGGGAGCTGAGGGTGACTTGCCCTGGGCCACCCAGCAGGTGGCTGTGTCCAGCGCTCCATTTCTGGATCCCGTGGCCACAACATCTGAGGGACTTGTCGGGCTCTCACGGGGGTTGCCAGGAGCATTGCTCATACTCAGTCGTGTTTCCAAGCTGGAAGTTGGGACACTTAAAGCTCTTTACAAGGGTTTTCTTGTCCCCTTTTCGTTATGTACTTGCTAAAGCACTGTGATGAGAACGTGGAGGTGGAGCAGGGGATGAGGAAGAGGTCACGGGGCTGGGCACGACAGCAGAGCACCGAGGGTGCAAACTTTGAGGAGGCGGGTGCTTACTCCCAAGCAGGGCACCCTTACGTGTTGTGCCCTGGGTCCCTCACTCACCTCACCCTAGACCTGGCTCAGAGGCAGGAAGAGGGAGGGGAGGGGAAGAGGAAAAATTCTATTCTAGCTGCAGAGCTAAATCTGGAATTGATTCCAAGTTAAATGGAGCTGGGATGCTAATACAACAGTTTTAGCTTGCCTTGGGCACTGAGGTGGGCTCAAAGACCAGTGACCCTGCAAGCAGAGAAGGCCCTGGCTGGGAGCCCCCACGGATGCCGAGGCCACGCTGAGGAAGGTTCGGCCTTTCTCCCTCCCTCTTGCGGTCCGCCTGCTTCACCAGCCTCCCGGAGACTCTGGTGGCACCTAGAGGGGGAAAGACCAGAGACTCCCCAGAGGAGCCTAAATATGTAATTTATATTTCTTCCTTTTACGTGAGAACTTGCTTCAGAAATAAGCCTGGGTCCTGAGGCTTCACTTTGTTCCCAAAGTCCAGGGCATGGGAAAGTAAGCCTCTCCTGTTATGCGTGGGAACGCTCTACTTCTTGGTCTGCTTTGGCCCCAGAGTTCATGATTAGTGCTTTAGACCTTTGTCTAACCCGAACTACAACATCCTTGGGTGCTTAGCTCACCTTGAGCCATATCGGTTATTACCAAGAGCTGGAAAGCCTGCCCTACCCCTTTCCACTGCGAAACAACCTCATATCCCTGCAGGCCCAACTCAGGTCCCATCATTTTTTTTTTTTTACACTGAGTCTTGTGGTTTTTTTTACACAGAGTCTAGCCACCTAGCTAGCATGCAGTGGTGTCATCATAGCTCACTGCAACCTCAAACTCCTGGGGTCAGGCGATCCTCCTGCCTCAGCCTTCCAAGTAGCTGGGCCTACAGGCATGCACCACTGCACCCAGCTTATTTTTCTATTTTTAGGAGAGATGGGGTCTCACTCTTGCTCGGGCTGGTCTTGAACTCCTGAGCTCAAGCGATCCTCCCACCTTAGCCTCCCAGAGTGCTAGGATTATAGGCATGACCCACTATGCCTGGCACTCATCGCTTCTGAGATGCGTGTTTAGGCCCCTCTGACCCACAGGTGAAGTTCTTTTCCCTGTCTGCATCTGATGATTAATTGTCAGGTGTTGTGCTGTGACATTTGCTGTGTGATTATATTAAAATGTACTAATGTTAAAAGTGGGCTCCTGGAATAAAGGACACTAGAGAAAAAACTGGTGAAGTCCAAAAAAAAGTCTGTCATTTAATCAATAGTATTATAACAATATTGCTTTCTTGGTTTAGACAAATGTACACTAGTTGAATGAGATGTTAACATTGAGGGAAGCTAAGGGAAGATTCCACAAGAACTCTTTGTGCTATCTCTGCAACTCTTCTACAAATCTAAGATCATTCCAAAATAAAAAATATTTTTAAAAATGCATTCATGTTTTGTCCTGTAGTGAAGCTGAAAGACTGAGGCTTTAGCATTAGAATCTCAGCCCAATCACTTATTATTAGTTGAGGCTTCTTGGGCAAATAAATGAACATGAGTCTGTTTGTTTGGCTATGAAAGAGGGATAATACCTACGTGATGAAGACTGGTACTTGTCCACCAGATTGGTCCTCCCTTCATTTCACGATAGTAGAACATGGCTGCCCACCTGGCCAGGTGACTGTCACTGGAGCTGGTGAATGCTGGGTATTCCATTCTAGACTGGAAGAACTCACATCAGTGGGGTTGCAGTGAAGTTTGGATTAGAGCAGTGTTTTTCTAATTCCTGGGGCTCCATATTAAATCACCTGGGGAGCGTTAAGAAAACCCAGATAGCTAGGCCACCCCCTGGAACAATTCAGTCAGAATCTCAGAGGGTAGGACCCTTAGGATTTTTTCAAGCTCCCCAGGTGACAGCTATGTGCTCCAAGATGGAAAACTAGTAGACCAGACAGTCTTTAAAAGTCCTTCTTCTCTCACGCTTCTACATCATGCAAGAACTATGGTTTTTGGACTTTAGACTGGGTTTTCATATCCATTAACAATGGATATGTTTGGGCATTTAAAACACTCTGAATGAAGTCTCAAAGGTACAGATTGAAGGGCAGATTTGGGAGGATTTGGGAAGTTTTCTCATTCTGACGCTTTCCAGGCCTGTCTCACTCTCTTCTCCTGTCTAAAGTCAGCATGAATTTTCAAACGGAGAGAATCACCACTTTTCAGAACCATCTCTATTATGAATTGGGAGAAATAATTAAGTGGACTGTGCGTAGCTTAAGGCAATAGGGAGAAAGGAGAATTAATTGTGTCAGGAAAAACCTTTTACCAAAAGCAAATCACACATGTCTGTTGCATATGGAAAAGTACAAAGAGCAAAATTTGAATTACTCATAATATCAGTCTCAGAGATACAGACTATTAACATTTTCATATATTTAGTTCCTTTTTTTTACTTACATAAAAGTGGATGATGGTGAATATAAAGTCTTGCATCCTGCTTTGCCACTTATTGTCAATATTTTGCAATAAATATTGTTGAAACCCTATGTGGCTACATAGTATTTTATCATCTAAAAGTTCCATACTTGACTTAACTGTTTTTAATATCATTAAATGTTTTTCCTTTTAAAATTCACATTTACAAATTATATCTTTGCCTTTAAAATCTCCTTTCTGTGAGGTGTGTGCGTGTGTGTTTGAGCCTCCTTCAGATAACCAAGGGCTTGTTTTCACATAAAGCCAAAATCCGCTCATGCATATTGTTTGGGAAAGTCTCGCTTGTTTTCTTAAAGTCTGGAAGCCCTAACAAATACCTATGGCTTCCTTCTATTCATTTCATGTTTTGGTCCAAAGATTTTATAATTCCATCCCCACCCTGTCTACTCACTAGGGTTATGAGGGAGAAAGAAAAATATTTTTTCAAGAGCAGGAATTGTATTCTTTTCTTGGCATGTTCCCCCACAAAGCACTGTGTATACTTAAGGCTCTGTATAAATAAATGGCATAAATATAGCTCTTGTGGAGGAGGGCTCTTGCTTGATGGCTTTCTGGGGCCCAGTGCCACTGTTTTGTTCACATGTGTGTGAATTGAGTCTGGTTTGTGCTTTGAATTAGGACCAATGACAAATGTAAGCACCTGACATATTGATCTGCACAGATAGCCCTCTATTGGAATTTGAGGAAGATGATGAAAGAGGAAGGGGAACAGAAGGAGAACAAATAGAAGATGGAGAGGAGGTTGCAAGAGCCCTAAAAAAGACGAGGGCTCAATCTAGTGTGCATCCGATTCCCCAGGGATTTCCTGTTCTTCTCACCTGAGAAGCAAGGCCCTAGCATGGGGTGTACCTTTTGTAGCAATAGTGTCAAGACACTCTCCCTTGCAGCTGCTGGTCTTACCTTCTGGTTCTCTCTCCCACCTGTTCCCTCCCGGATCACTGACAGTGCTTTTCTGTGCATCATGTCGAAAGTTGTACAAGCTTCCCTCAGCATTACATAGGGACCATCTTCTTTTCCAAAGTCTCTCCAGTAGCTTCCCTTCAACCACAATTGTTGATTTCTCAACCTCATTTCCAGCCCTTTCTTGGCTTGAATCCCTCATTCATTCAATTCTCTGTCCTCACTGTACCCAAACTGGTCTTATTTCTCTAGAGATGTTAATGCACAGTCCTGCAGCAAGAACAACGTCCCAGCTTTTCTTCCTGGTCCCGCTTAGGAACAAAAATACAAATGGCGTATCTCCTAATGGTGGGTGAGTTTAGATCAAACTCAATTTATAGCTTTTGTTCACTTCCCAAACCACTTGTTTATGAAGTGATGTTCACCACAATGTATGGTTTTCAGAGAGTCTGAAGGAATACTGATGTTTTCCCTCGAATACAATGTCTCTGTCACTGTGGCACACAGGAATTTTTAGACTTGCAGCCAATGAAAGCCTTTAAGATTCTCCTTGGATGAGACTAACCCCCAAGACTGCCCAACCTGCCTATAACTAAGAAAATTACAAGGCCAAATGTTTGATTCTTTGGCCTGAAAACAGTGATTTGGGTGTGATTCACTGACCACACATCGTAATGCCTGACACCATCCCTTCAAGTGGTTTACTAGGGACTAGTAAACAGTGATTCAGCCAACAGACCTTAAACAAACCTTTCCAGCTCTAAGTGTCCGTTTAACTCGTGAAAACTTAAAGCACTTTTGATGATAATCTCATTGGATTATTCCATGGTATACCAATTCAAAAATGATATAGTAGTTTTCAGAAGTTGGTTTATGTACCATTCTATCAAAAGAATCTATTAACTAGAGTTAGCATAAATTTATGGTGTAACGGTAAATAATACTTATTAAGAAATGTGAAGCACTAACTTAAGTGACTTTTGAATCATCAAAGAAAGCTGTAATTTTTGCTTAAAATTTTTGGTATTAAATATATTTGAAGTTCATTCCTGGGAAATTGGCCACCTCTGCCTAATAATACTTTACATTGGCAGATTCATTTCCAGTTTTTCCATTTTATAATCCACATTTTAAAGCTGGAGAAATTGAGGTGAAGTGACTTGCCCCAAATCCACAGGAGGTAGCAAGTGGAAAAGCCAGGACAAGAACCCAAGCCTTCTGTTTTCTTTTATGGTGATTCTTTATTTGATTAACCAGGACCACAGTCCCCAACCTCTGGAACACAGGGTGGTACCTGTATCTGTATTTATAGCCGCTCCCCATCGCCCACATCACCGCCTAAGCTCCGCCTCCTGTCAGGTCAGTCACTGTCTCCCATCACCCCCAGATGGGACCGTGTAGTTGCAGGAAAACAAGCTCAGGGCTCCCACTGATTCTGCATTATGGTGAGTTGTATAATACAATGTAATAGTAATAGAAATAAAGTGAACAATAAATGTAATGCACTTGAATCATCCCCAAATCATCTTCACCCCCACGTCCCCCAGTCCGTGGAAAAATTGTCTTCCAGGAAACCGGTCCCTGGTGCCAAAAAGGTTGAAGACTGCTGAACCAGGACACCCACTTCTCTTACAACCACTAATGAACAAAGTCAACCGAATGTTATCCTGGGTCTAAAGTGTGACCATCAACTAAGGAGACAAATTTGGTTTTATTTCCATGTACACTCTGGCAGAATTTGCATATCCAAAATTCACATGGAGGTTGTTCTTTAATTTATCTGGGAATGATATGCACGTATGACTTCATTTTCCTCTCACACTTTCGATGAGTCAACCAAGGAAAAGAAAGAGGCTTGTTACTGCAGAGCCACAGCCAATCCCCGCCCTGTTCCGCGTGATTCAACCAACATCACTGAAGTACCTATTTATGTGGCATGCACAGTGCTGGGTGCTGACAACACACTGTCATCTTCACCTGCAGGGATTCACAGACTTGTTAAATAGGTGCTGAGGCTACTGCTGTGGCCCAAAGAGGGACCGGTCAGCTGGGGGAGCAGGTTGGTGGGGAGGGGGCAGCTGATTCTTGAGGATGAGGAGGTGATTCCCAGGCGTGTGTGGGAGGGATTGTTCTGGAGGGAGGAAAGCTGATGTGCCATCAAACAGCTGGGTCAACCCCACCTCTGGCAGTCTGGATGCCCGGAGGTCTGGAAGTCCCATCCAGAGCCAGGGCGGAGCCGAGCCCTGTGTCCAGTAATGGACAGTGGCAGTTGGAGTTTCCCTGTTGACAGTGGAGGCAGCAGAAAAACTTTAAGGAGTAACTGGGAGCATAACAGGTGGCACCTTCAGCTTCTGACCCACATGAGGGTCCCTCCTCCTTTTCACTCATCGGTGACCCTTGCCCTCTGGCCAGATGTGCCTTCTGCTCTTCAGGTCAGTAACCAGCTGGCTCAAGCAAAGCCACTGGGAGCCACCTAGTCGGAGCCCCACGTGCTCCCACCCTACAGACAGTGTGACTTTGGGTCCCAAATCATATTGCCCACTTGACGACCTGCTTTACTTACCAGACTTGACCTAAATGGTTAATTATATTTCATTGGTTAATTACATCATAGTCAAGATAATTAAGCAAGTAGGGGCTTCCCACTAAACAAAGCAAAGTGTGAATCCCTGCTCTAGATGCTGAGGTATCCTAGGTTCGGGGCTGTACTCATCATCCCTGGTGCTACAAGAATGGTGAATTCTAGAGATCAGTAGATTGAGTGATGACTGCAGGAGAAAGTTCCTATCTGCTTTCTAACCAGCAGACGAACTAGCATTAAAAACAGGACTGTCCTCAGTCTTCCTCCACCCCTGGGTCTTCTTGCATGGGCTCTTGGAGGAAGAAAAATATGCAGACCCTCTTCATGCCTAACTGGCTTCCTTCCTGAACATACAAGGTCATGGGGCTTCTTAAAGCTGCTCCAGCCCCTCTCCTAAGCAGACCATCTCCCATCTCTGTTCCCACCTCTGTCCTGGCTTCCAGAGTGTCCAATCCAAGCCCCTGAAGCTGCCACCAGGTTCCCAATCAGCGTCATTTGGCTTTAGATGTCCCAGATTCTTCACCTCTGCTCCGGGAACAGTGCTCTGGGGTCAAGGGGCACTCCACCCTCACTCGGCCATTCCCAGTGCACTCCTACCTGGTGCAGCAGGGAAACAATCATAGCACAACATATCTGCAAACTGTTAGATGAATAACAAAAACAATCCCAGTCTGTTTGGCTTACTATTTTTTTTTTTTTTTTTGAGACAGAGTCTCACTCTGTTGCTGGGGCTAGTGTTAGCCTAGCTCACAGCGACCTCTAACTCCTGGGCTCAAGCAATCCTCCTGCCTCAGCCTCCCGAGTAGCTAATTTTTTGTTTCTATCTTTAGTTGCCTGGCTAATTTTTTTCTATTTTTAGTAGAGACTGGGGGCCTTGCTCTTGCTTAGGCTGGTTTTGAACTCCTGAGCTCAAGAGATCCTCCCACCTCGGCCTCCCAGAGTGCTGGGATTATAGGCGTGAGCCATCACACCTGGCCTGTTTGGCTTACTATCTTAATATCTGCTTTGTGCCTACTTGAGGATGGCCCAGTGTATTAGTCAGGGTTCTCCAGAGAACAGAACCAGTAGGGTGTGTGTGTGTGTGTGTGTGTGTGTATAAAGAGATGTGTTACAAGAAATTGGCTCACACAATTATGGAGGCTGGCAAGTTCCAAGATCTGCAGGGTGATTTAGCAAGAGGCCTAGAGACCTAGGAGAGCTGATGGTATAGTTCTAATTTAAGTCCAGAGGCCTGAGACCCTAGAAGAACTGATGTTTCAGTTTGAGTTTGAAGGCAGGAAAAGCTGATGTCCCCATTTAAAGGCAGTCAGGCAGGAAGGATTCTCTCTTACTCCAGGGAGAATCAGCGTTTTGTTCTCTTCAGTCCTTACCTGATTACCCACCTGCATCACATAAGAGAATCTGCTTTCCTCAGTCTACCAATTCAACTGTTAATTTGTGCAGTAGATACAAGGTATATTTATTTCACAGGCACTCAGGGTTTTACAAACTTTATCATTTTTATTAGCTAAGATTTTTAAACAGAAAGTTTTCTTTCCAGAGGCAGCACACTGATTTATAATTTATAAATACATATGCAAATATAATTTTTATCTACCTGTACTACCTTCATGACTATTTTAATTATCTTTGTTTCTTCCTTTGAAGGATGAAAATTTTAAAAGTACATGTTTGATATTTCCTTTGAGCCTTTTATCTTGTGGTTTTCTTGTCTATACTGATATTTTTAGAGAAAGATATTAAAAACTCGTATTATCACTATGGGTTCCTAATGGGGAGGAGGGAGCTAGTTGCAACCAATGTTGAATTGGAGGTGGAAGGGAGATAGCTGGGGGGAATGGCTGCAGGCCCCCTTCTCCCTCCTGTAGGAGGACCTGTGGTCCAAACCACTAAGCTAGGGTAGAGCTGAGTTTGATCCAAGTCTGATTTGAGGGGATCCTATCTGGGCTGAGCAGGCAGGGCGCAGAATGGGATGTCTAAAGGAGAGTTTGGGAGTCCTATTTGTATATCCAACATGTTTATTCAAGTTCCATTTGTCCTGGGGAAGACACTACAACAAACAGGGCCCCAGCCAATGGTATCAGAGTTCATGATGGACTTGGTTCTAACAGGGAGCTGGGAAGGTTATAGGAGCCAGAAGTCAAGGCAGAGGGCAGTAAGACAGGTGGGCCACATGTGGTGGCTTGTGATAAGGAGACTGTAGCTCCAGGCTCCTATAGACACAGATTCATTCTCGCCAGGAAGCCCTGACAGTGGGCGCGGGACCCTTTCCTGCTCCCCCTCACCAGCAGGGCAGGCTCCACGTGCACTGCAAGCCCAGCCTCGCCTTGGCTCAAGGACCAGGCACAATGAGCCTCCAGATCTCGGAGTTCCTCCCTTCCTATTTTTGATAGCTTTCTTCTCCACCCCCTTATCTTTCCACAGATACCACCGTCTTACATTTACATTTGTTGCTTTACAGTTTACATAAGAGCAGTTTCATACTCACCACCTCAGTCTGGATCTGACGCCAGCCTTGAAAGATGACTAAAGGATGAATGAGGAAACGGAGATCAAGCAACTTGACCAAGGCCACAAACAGTTGTTTGGCTCCCTGCTCAAGTTCAAGGCTTCCCGCATTCTGAGGTCAGTTCCAGGCTGCTGAGTCAGAAAATCAATGGTTCTGGTGAAGAGACATCCGCGGCTCTGCTAAGGTCCACTCGGGGCACTGGGAGCCTTGCCTTGGCAAGTTCCTTGGGCCCCTGCTTCTCTGGCAGCCCCGTCTCTGAACCAGGCTTTTCCAGCCTCATGTAACCCTGTTCTGGATGTGCCTGCCTCGGCTCCTCAAGCCCACCTGCTCCTCCCTCCCTTGAATGACACCCCTGGATTGGACCCAGAGCCTCACAATTTGCAGACAAAGCCCACACCTGTCTCTTTTATAGAAAGAGATCGTGAACTAGTTATCTCCCTCTGTAAGAGTCTGGGGGAGGAAGCAGTTACTTGGGTAATGAAGATTTCCTTTCCGTCTCCGTTTTTATTCCTTTTCATGAAGAATCTCTTGTGTGTCTCTTTTGATGATTACAAATTATGTCTGTCTTATGGATGGTGGGCTTGCCATCATGATGGTCGTTTTTGGAGTCTTTGCTCGTTGCGATTGTGGAAGTAGATTGTCACGCACACACGGGAGTGCTAAAAGGAAATGATTAATTCATTTAAAGCAGGGGTCCTCAAACGTTTTAAATAGAGGGCCAGTTCACTGTCCCTCGGACCTTTGGAGAGTGCGTACTGTAGGCCCGGGACGAGTCAGCTGCTAGGAGGGCCGGATAAATGTGCTAGGTGGCCCACATGCCTGATTTAAAATCACAAACCGAGTCAGAGGTGAGACAGAAACAGGCTCTAAATCTCTTTACTCCTAAACTCCGCCTCTCTCTGAAATGACAGGTGACATTGGAGAGCCTGGATCTCTCTCTTCTATTCAGCCAGGACAAAGAACTAGTTGTAAATCTCCTGCAGGTAGAAAGTGCCAAGAGAACCATCAAAAGATGCAACTCGACTATTTATTGTTTTCTCACCTTTTGATGTCCTTCCTCACGTCCAAAGCCAAAGACTCTGAGAAGACACTAGGGTGACTGGTGGGGGGTTTTACATAACGGTCAGCAGCCCCACCTTCGCCCTCCCAAAGGCACTTAGAACTTTTCATCTGAAGACTTTGTTTGGGGTCCAGGGTGGGCCTCGGACCAAGCTGATGGTCATGGGATAAGTATGTGCATCTCCACAGTGGCCTGAACATTGGCTGCAGTGAGTCTTGGAGGCTCGTGGATTTTTTTATTGTGTTTAAAAGTGAACCAGGTAGGCTTTGATGTAGGAAATAAATGACACTCTTCTTATCACTCTGTGTCTCAGATTGGGTGCCCTGGAAGCTGAGCCTGGGGTGAGGATTCAGGTGCATGGCCTAGTGGCGCAGCCCTGCGGGAGGAAGGGCGTGAGTGAAGTGGGATGAGAGAAGAGGGAGCTGAGCAAGAATTCGACCCCATCTGGACTCTAGCTTTGATCCCTAAGGAGCATGAATTGCACCACAGAGCTGGTCCCACCTTCAGGCAGGGTGCAGCCTTTTGTACAGGGGGCTACTCCCCATTAATCAGGCATTGGGTGGCTGTCCTGGGTGGGGGTTGAGCAGGTATTATTAGGAGACTGATCTAGGTTTTGTGGGTCCTGAAGTTATAATTTGGGGAACCCATTTTAAGGAAAAGGACACAAAACTGAATTCAAAATTAGGTGTATAGCCTGTGCAAGCAGCAGGCCCTGGAGCTGAATCTTTGTCAGCTTCATCCACCTCTGGGTGCTGTAGCTCCTTTGGGTAGAAGAGAAAATTGAGGTTCAGAGTTTAGGTGAAATTGCCCGAGGACATCAATTACAGAAGTGGCTGGAGATAGAGCCATTTCAACTGGCTCATAGTCCAATATCTGCTCTGTGATAGCACCAGCCATGCCCCTGCAGAGGACTGCTGGAAGGGTGAGGAGATAATAAATGAGAGCATGCCTTGTAAGCTCTCCCTGAAGTGCCATGTGGCTACAAGGCATTAGGATTAAATGGGCAATTGATCTGTGAGGTGGGGTGTTGCCAACTTGAATAATTTGGTCAAAGAGGGTATATATTTTTTCTCCTGAGTTTTCTACCCTGGTTTGCTAGGTTGGTACAATGCTTTTATTTCGCCCACATTCCTTTAGATCCAAAGTTGCAAGCTTCCAAAATTGGCATGAGTAATAAATTAATAAATCTCCCAGGCTGGCGGCTACTTGCCTGAGCCTGAAAGCAGAAAAGGAGCTTATCATAGAAAACAGGAGCACCCCACCTTATCACTTGACCAGGATCAGGAGTTGATGAAAACTCAACGCAACTGCAACTGTCGTTAAGACGCAAGGCTGAGAAGATAAGAGATGAAAGGGTGGTCTCCTGAATTTATGTTGCAAAGCAATGATAGAGTGGGTTCCTAAAAACATCTCTCTGTCCCCAAACTGTTGCCAGTTGGCACAGCTAACTCTAAGTCCTGGATGCTGTTGTTTATACCCAATGAGTTTTCCCTCAGCCAAGTTTTTATCAGCAATGGGTGGGGGCACGTTTGCACTCATCCACTAAAAGTAAGTGGATGTCATTTAGGTGGGATTATGTTGACGCCACACCCCCCCTTGTCTCTCCTGCAGACTGAACAGGTCTATTGAATTGTGACCAGTTACACCTGGAAGAATTGAATATCTTTGTTGCAAAAAGCACTTCTTTCACAAAACTTTCATTCACTGTGTTGAAGATGAGGTCCAAGATTCCAGAACTTCAGAATTTGAGCTGGCAGAGAATGCTTAAGCAAACCTCCTATCCTCTGTGGGACTTTTTTGTGGGATGTCTCCAGCAGGTGGTCAGTCAGCCTCCAATGGAACCCTCCTAATAAATGACAGAGACTCACTTCTTCAGGATGCTCATTGTTGAGAGTTTAGGATAACTCTTCTTACACTACACTGAAATCTGCCTCCTTTTCACTTCTACCCATTGATATTTCTACCCATTATGACTCATTCTGGGCCCGGCATGGTGGCTCATGTCTGTAATCCTAGCACTCTGGGAGGCCAAGGTGGGTGGATTGTTTGAGCTTAGGAGTTTGAGACCAGCCTGAGCAAGAGTAAGACCCTGTTTCTACTAAAAATAGAAAGAAATTACTTGGACAGCTAAAAATATGTAGAAAAAAAAATTAGCTGGGCATGGTGGCACATGCCTGTAGTCCCAGCTACTTGGGAGGCTGAGGCGGAAGGATCACTTGACCCCAGAAGTTTGAGGTTGCTGTGAGCTAGGCTGATGCCATGGCACTCTAGCCTGGGCAACACAGAGAGACTCTGTCTCAAAAAAAAAAAAAAAAAAAAGAAAAAAAGACTCACTCTGTGTTACTCAGCCTTAGGGAATAAGATCCATGACTCCTTCTCACTTCTCTTTTATACCTTGTAGATCATCACACTTGCAATGCTGTATTTTTGATCTTCCTTTCCTGCTATGCTGTGCAGCCACATCTGACTGATTTCTTGCTGTTCTCCAATACCTAGCTCAGTGTCTGGCCCATGGTTGGTGTGTGAGAAATGTTTGCTGGATGAATGAATGAGTGAATGAAGGAAATCCATTTCTTCTTTTATATTTCAGCTTTTCAAATATTTAAAGACAGTTATTGGGTTGCTTCTCCTATTCTCCATCTTGCCTTTTTTTAAACAGGCTAATTGCTCTTCAGCAATTCCTTGCGTTTTCAGACCCACATGACCTTGTCAACTTCCCATGCCTGTATTCTCATTAAAATGTGGCTTTTACAAGTGGCCACAACACCACAGGAAAGGTCTCATTAGCGAAGTAGACTGGGGTCATCTTGTAAATACCATGAGCCTTTTACTGAAAGAAGGCTCCATGAGTTCCTTCCAGTATTTTCACAAAGAGAGTGAGATACAAGGAGTTTCTGACTGATCCTACTCAGGCAAAGGAATATGTCACATCATTGGATTTGGAGTCAGACATATTTGTTTGCATTTGGGTTCTACCACTTGCAGCTGTACTCTTGGGTAAGTTACTTATCCTTTCTACATTGTATATTTGACAGCTATAAACTGGAGTTAATTTTACAAAGTTGTTGTGAAGATGAAATGAAATTATATAGGTAAATATTTTTCCAGGGAGCAGGTTTATATTTAAAAAAAAAAAAGAAATTATGCATGCAAAGTCCCTGACACCTTTCCTGACATGTATATAGTAGACACTCAATACATGGGAACTATAGTTATTTTTCATGATCGCTGATTGGGGACAATATCAAGGGAGTTATTTAGATAAAAACCAGGCTGGGCTCGGTGGCTCACGCCTGTAATCCTGGCACTCTGGGAGGCTGAGGTGGGCGGATTGCTCGAGTTCAGGAATTTGAAACCAGCCTGAGCAAGAGCGAGACCCCATCCCTACTATAAGTGGAAATAAATTAATTGGCCAACTAAAAATATATACAAAAAAAAAAATTAGCCGGGCATGGTGGCGCATGCCTATAGTCACAGCTACTTGGGAGGCTGAGGCAGCAGGATTGCTTGAGCCCAGGAGTCTGAGGTTGCTGTGAGCTAGGCTGATGCCACGGCACTCACTCTAGCCTGGGCAACAGAGTGAGACTCTGCCTCAAAAAAAAAAAAAAAAGAAAAGAAAAGATTAAAACCGGATTCACAATTATATAGAATACATGGTACTTAAAGTATGCTAATAAATAGAAACTCTCAGAGCTTTGAATATGAAAAAAAAAATCAATACATATTCTGCATTCAAAAAGCCATGTCAGTAGCAACTATAACATCACTTAAGTCAACATGATAATACTCTTTGAGATTTCCCAAAAGTTTTTATAATATAATCTACCTAGATCAGGTAAGCCTAGGTTTATCTACAGGGGCATATAGGCAGGACAATATGCAAGGTGATACATACCTGATAGGTATTGCTGCTCCTGTGGGCTACTGATTAGGTTCTAGAACCATCTAATATAATTCCTAGTAAACTGGAAGTTCAGGACACAGCACGATGCTCACACCAACTTCAGAGCCACTGGAAGAGCTCAAACGGTGTAAAATTGAAGAATACAAAGGCCTGTTTCCTGGAACTAGTTTTCTCTTCTTCCTTCACACTTGAACATTTGGGCTCAGGGAGCTCTGCAGGTGCTTGCAGAGGGTACCTAGAATTGTCTACCTGACCTTTGCCTTCCAGTACATTGACTAGAATGAATTGCTCCAAGCTTCAAATTGCAGCAAGAAAATAGATGTTTTTAGCTTCCAGGAACTCTGCTCCAGGGTGTCTGCACTCAGTCTGCTGAGAGAGGCCATCTCCTGGTTGGGCCTGTTTAATAACAGGACACGTTATGCTCAGCTCATTTATATTGTAAGGTCTATGGAGAATAAAGGCATGAGGGCTTGGGTATCACTTCTCTTCTATTTGTGTCACTGGTCTGACCATCTTGGATGAGTAGAAATTATAATTGGCATGCAATTTCTTCATCATCTCTGAGCCCATCTTGGTTTTCACAGAGTAAAGACCATTTCTTTTAAGGGTCTCTCAACTCCTGGGAGGATGGGAGTGAGTTGGAGAATGTGGGTATTTTTTCTCCCACTTTGTTTATAGAATTACTCTGTGCTTGGCCTTGAAGAAGATTCTTCAAAGTCAGGAGGGTGGGGAAGGTGGGGATGGTGGGGAAATGGGTGTGGGCATGGGCTAATGGTATGATGAAGCATACAGGTGAAAAGACTGGGTTTCCAAAATCCTGAAATTTTAGGATGTTGCTGATTTATAATGGCTTTCATTGCCCATATTGTACATTTAAGATCAACCCCCTGAAACAAGTGGGCCATTCGCTGAAGCTGAGATGTGAACCAAAGGAGAACACATCTTTGAAACTTTCCCAACTTTCCTTTGTCCTTCCTTCTTTTTTGTACATCCCAGAATTCTAGGTCGGTTGTTTAGATATTATACTTAATGAGGCTTCTGACTGAGGACTGTAGAGAATAACCCCAAAGCCAGTGGCAAGGAACTCCAAGATCAGAACATGTGTTGTCTAGACCTCTGTCTATGGCAAGTGACACTGCTTGCTACTGCCCAAAAGGAACAAAGAAAAAAATAGATTTCCTCCTTCCTTCAAAACAAATAATAGAAAAACATGGGATGTGAGTTACAAGGCTTGGAGTTTCTATGTGTGCTGACTCTCTAACACCGGCCAAGACAAACACCACACTCATCAGTAAAATCAAAGGACAAATGGGACTGACCTTCCAACCTAATTAGGGAGTGCATGTGAGGATTGTGGTGAGAAGTTATTGAGATGGAAGAGAAAAAAATAAAAGCAGCTTAGGTGTTGTTTCTACTGGAAAGGTTAGGACTTGGGGTGACATCTGTGGGCACAGCCTGTACAATAACCGAAGGCAACCCTCCTCCTCCCCACATTCCAGCTTCTAACACTGATCAGGTCCAAACAGGTCATGTGGTCAAAATGCCCATACCAAGAGCCCTTCTCCTCTCAGCTCTCCCTGGATAAAAATGGAAGAGCCAGTGTTTATTGGGCACATACTATGAGCAGGCACTGTGTTAAGAGCTTTATCCATTTTATCTCACTTATTTCTCATGCTAAACCTCTGTGGTCTCATCATTTTTCAGATAAGGAAACTGAGACTCAGAGGTTGTCATTTGCCCAAGATCACACAGCTAACAGAACTATAATTCGTTCCCTTTCTCTAAATGTCCTTCTGAATCACTCTGACTCACATTTGTATTGTTTTGGTCATTTTGGTCTTCTGGTCTTTTTCTGAGGTGTCCACTTTAGCTGCTTAGTAATTTCATTAGCATATCTACAAATCCAAGTGCACCCAGCAAGGTAAATCCCACTAGATTGCAAACTCTGTGAAAATAAGAATATTTGCCTGTCATGTTCATGGCTATATACCCTGACACAAAATAGGTACTTTGTATGTGTTTGTCGTATGAAAGATTTATTGTTGATTGAATGATATGTCCACAGAAATGGAAGTCTCTGAGACTTCCATTGAAGAGACTTCCATTGAAATCTTTTCCATGGAAGAGATTTGCTTCTGGGCTGGGATCAGGCCTTACAGAGCTCTAGAGTCTCTGTGTGTTCTGTCCATGGGGGGTGCCCTCTGGGATTTGGGGGTCAAGACAGGAGTTGCCCCAGGGCAGCCCCCTAATAGAAGCAGGATTCATCTAGAATATGTAGCTGGGTTCTGAAAACTGCTTGTAAGAATGCATAAAATCCCCCAAAATAGCATAATTATTCAAGCAAAGTATGTCTAACCTTGGTATCAGGACCAGAATGAAATTCTGAGGCTTCTCACAAAGATGGTCTTGCATAAGGAATACACCATGTTTTCAACAACATCTGTAAGAAAGCACTGGTACTTTCCTTTGGCTGCACTCAGTAAAGGTGGTGGTTTCTGGAAGTGCAATCCAAAGTCACCAGGCTCAAGCCTTGGACGTCACTGAAGAGGAGGTTCCCTTTCTGTTTTAATCATCCCTTCTCTCTCTGACTCTGTGTGTGGGTTTGCATTCTAAGAGCAGCTGGGCACCCTGGGGAGTCTTCATTCTTGAATTGTTCTAAAAGCAGCACTAGAAATTTAAACACATGCTCACACATACACACTCTGTGTTTTCTCTCTAGCCCATTCCTTACCCCAAAAGATGCTAGATCTAAAAGACCATTCAACTTGGAGGGAGCCCAAAGGAATGAAAAAGGTCTTCTTGTTTTCTAAATAAGATGATGGAAAAATGCACAACAACCCAGCAACAGCCACCCAGTTGGATGCTGGTGCTCTTTATTTCAATGCAAATTTAAGACAGTCACGGCCCAATAAAGAGAAATGGGGCTGAGCAGGACCTGGTCCCACAGAAATGCAAGCTTTCATTTTCTCTGGCATGCTTTGCCAGTGCCACAGAGTTTTGGAAAAGCCTGTTATTCAAAACTAACACTTCTAAAATTCTCGAAACCATGGAGAGTCTTACAATTTTCTTTGGACCTGCAAAAGAAATTTTAGACTCATCATTTTGTCCTTTAAAGTCCCCAAATCTAGAGCCAGAATGATTAGGGATGCTTGCAGAGTGTGGGGAAAAAAACCCTTTCTCACAAGTCTTTGTTCTGGTCTGGCAAGCCGGCCAGTTCTGCCTGTATGTCCAGCAAGAGACTGTGTAATCCCAACGCTCCTGGGAGTTTACTAGTCCTGAAAGAACCTGCCTCCTACTTCAACCTGGCCCGGCAAGTCCCCCAAACAAAGAACCACTTCATTGTCTGTAGAACCAGCTTGGATCACACTCCGCTGGATTTAAAGCTATAATCCACCCACCTACCTGGCACAGCTGGCTGAGAAGTAGCCCTTTCCTCATCTTTATGTCAGAATTTCTGAGCTGGGTTTGGGTTTTATCTTTTTCTTCCCTCTCAAAAGAGAAGAAACAGAGGGTATGACAAGTGTTGCACATCCCCAAGGAGGACAGCACCAGAGGGGGCAACCTCAACTACAGCATGGGAAACGTCTGCCGGTTGCGTTAGAGGAAGAGGTCCCCGCCAGGGCGGGTGACAGGCACCAGGAATGGACTCTGCTACCCGATGGCCAGGTAGGGGACTTGGGCAGGTCCGATTTCCCCTTTGAGCTGCATGAAGTTGACTGGACTGCCCCAAAGTTATTATCTAAAGGGGATCAGACAGGTCCTGTCTCCAAGTATTTACCTTTTAAATAATGTCCACTGTTAGGACTTTGTTTCTTATTGAAAGCTGTGGGTCTTAAAGAATACCCTACAAAAATGCAATTACCTTGTAGAGGATTTTGCCTGAAACATGATCAGTTTTCTGATCTAGCAGAGAGGAAGCAGCTCTGGGAGAAGGACCAGCTGGTGGGTCAAGGTTTCGGTTGGAAGCGAGGAAGAAGAGGGAGTTGAACAAGGAGGAAACATTTTGTCTCCAGATCTCACTGCTTCTGAGATAAAGCGAGATAAAACAATGCCTAGGGATCTCTCTGTGCTACCAGTGGGTTGAGGACATAGAGGCAGGTTGGGGAAGGGAAAGGGGGAGAAAGAAGAGAAGAGGCAAAGAGAAAGCAAAGAAAGAAACAGGAAGGCTTCAGGTAAGGAGGGCTGGGTCTAGCCTCAGCCAGGTTGTTGGAGGGGCCATGCCCAGTTGGCCCCTGTTATGGGCTGCTGGCTACTGGTCTGTGGATGTGCCCGCAGGTGCAGGCAGAGTGGTGAGGTGGAAGTGACCCTTACCTAGACCTTGGGATTCTAGTCCCTGTCCTGTAGTAACTGGCTGAATGACCTCTGGGGTTTCTTATCCATATAGGATGGAGCTGGCTCTATAGTCTCAAAGGTTGCTTCCAACTGGAACAGTTCTTGTGTTGTGAAATGGTGATGATTTTGAAAGCCTGGGTGACTTCACCACCAGCAGGGAGCCACACCTTACCCAGAGGGTGTCCTAGGTAACCCAAAGTACTGATTAGCTCTGAGGCCTCTGCCACCCCTTGTTCCCAGCTGCGGAGTCTCCATGTTGGTAGAAAGTTTAGAGGAAAAGTGCCTGGAAAGTGCTGCTGGTCTTAATTCCTTCCTTTAACCTTGAGATAAGAATGCCTTTGTTTGAGTCTCAAGCATGTCTCAAGTTATGTAACTCACTTGTATTGAAACTCTCCCTGTTTTATATTCAGCTTTCCAGCTGCCCTGGTTTACAGGGCTTTAATTTGAATAGGTGGCCTTGTATTCATGCTAATTTTTCGGTCTTTCTCTTTTAGATCTTGTCGGGGATAATCACACTGGTTTGTTTAGTAAACACTGAGACTAGCTCTACTATCCAGGGGAATTTGACAAAATGGCCTTGGGACTGCACCAGGAAAGCCTTGCTCCTGGTCAGGCCTTCAGGAAGCGTTGTTTTCCAAGGCAACAAGTCTCAACCAACCCAGATCTGCCTCCTGTCCAAACCCATAATAGCCCTTAGTGAGCAACCCTCGGGAAGGGATTCATTCATCATTGACTACGACTCCTTAGAGTAGTCGTCCCTGAGGCCTCATCCCAAGTAGCTCCCCTCCCTTCCCTTCCTTCTTTAAAAATTGTCTCCATAACACTTACTACTATTTGAAATTAGCTTATTTAGTAATTTTTGTTTGTAATAACTGCTGTGCCCCATCTTGCACGGGTATGTGAGCTCCTTTCAAGAGCAGCACCCACAGCTATGCCTTGATGAAGTAGTCGACAGCCTTCTTTTGAATACCCAATATGTGCTAGACATTGGGCCTGCTGGGATGGTTGCATCTGTAAAAAAAATTATAATAAATGCATTACATGTTTGGAGTTATGTTGGCAAAATTAGAAGATTCCTTTAACCCTCCTGTTCTCTCCTGCTAAGTATTTGGGAGGTCACCATCCATTGTTTCACTACTGGGCATTGTGCTGGGATAGAGGCAAGGGAACGCAGGTGATAAACAAGGCATGTTTTTAAGGAATTCCCGGTCTCCTGTGTGATGGGCCACAAGGGGAGGACAGACATGTACATGAAGAACTCTAGGATGAGATTAGTGCCTTCATAGAGTGGTGCACACAGCGCTGTGGCAGCAGCAATCAGAGGGGGAGGGGAGACTTCAGCTTGATGGTGCGTGAGGATGCAGGGAGAGTTTGAGAGAAGAGGGGGAAGAGCATTCGAGACATAAGGAACAGCATGTACACAAATAGGAAGCCATGAGAGGATCTGTGTGTCGCCAGAATGGGGACAACTTGGTGGAGCTGTGCACAGGTGCAGGGAAGAACGAGGAGATGGGGGAGGGAGAAGGTGGGGAATGAGGCTGGGCAGGTCAGCTGGGACCAGGTTTGGGTTGTGGAGAGCCTAGGCCCAGGGCCAAAAGGGAAAAGAGAAGTGAGTAGGCCAGCCCATAGGAATGTCAATGTCAGGCTTCCTGAGCTGGATGGAAGGACTCTGAGCTTGCCAAAGGGAGGCAGGTCTGCAAAATTCCAGGTCCTGACTTGTTGCAGAAGCTCTGATACCAGTAATTTGCAATGACATTTTGGATGCATTCAGGGGTAGGGGCAGGTTTGAGGGAAGTTCTTTTAAAGAAAAAATGTAAACTTTCATTACAAGATTGCTGGGTGCCTCCCAGGGCCTGGGCAGGGGCTTGTACAAGTGAGGCCTTCTGAAGCTTGTGCATCATTAGGTTCACAGTAAAGCCACCTATGGAACCACCACGTGGCGCTTGTCCAAAATATTGCAAATCTGAGGTAGAGCCTGGTTATATGCTGACACAGCTGTTTCACTGGGAGAAAAGTCTTTTGCTGCCAGATTCTTCCTCTAGTATAAACAGGTTTTAGTCTTGGGCCCTCTTTCCCATCTACACCCTCTCCCTAGGTGACCCAGCTCCCATGCATGAGCCGCTGTGTCCTTGGTGGTCTAGCTCCTGCTTGCCTTTCTGATTCCCTCTCGCCTCTCTCCCTGCTCCAGGCACACCGGCTTTCTGTCTGCTCCAGCAGCCAAGCTCCCTCCCTCCCAGCACCTTTGCATCTGCTGCTCCTTTTGCCTGGAGCTCTCTTTCCTCAGAAATTCATTCTTGCATCCAGGACCCAGCTCAAACACCACCTTCTTAGATGTTCTCAGAGAGACCTTCCCTGGTCACCCAACCTAAAGAAACCTGGTCATTACTCTCTAACTGCATGGCTTTGCCTTCCTTTCTTCACAGCACTTTTCACTAACCCAAGTCATCTTATTTTTTGTTTGTCTTTTTACTGTCTATCTTCTACTATACAAGCTGCTTGAAAACAGGGACTTTCTTTTTTTACATATATATTTTTTCTTTTTAATTATTATGGGTACATAATAGTAGTATATCTTTATGGGTGCATATAATGTGAATTAATCAAATAAGGGTAAATGGGGTATATCCATCACCTCAGGCATTTAACATTTCTTTGTGTTAGGAACATTCCAATTCCACTCTCTTAGTTATTTTAAAGTATACATTAGCTTATTGTTTATTATAGTCACTTTGTTGTGCTATCAAATATTGTTCATTCCTATCTAATAATTTTTGTCCCCATTAACCATTCCTACTTTATTCCCCCAACTACTCTTCCCAATCTCTAGTAACTGTCATTCTACTCTCTGTCTCCATGAGATCAGTTGTTTTTAATATTTAGTTCTCACGCCTGAGTGAGAACAGGTGAGATTTGTCTTTCTGTTCTTGGCTTGTTTCACTTAACATAATGGAGACAGGGACTTCCTGTTTGTCTTGTTCACTGTGCTATATCCTCTATCCTCCAGCACCTGCAATGGTTCACATGGACACTCGTTTTTTAAGGAACCCAACAGAATTCACTGATGGCATTATTACATATTGTAATATTTTGCATCTGGACTTTTCACTTTCTAGTTTTCAAAAAACTTTTGCATACATCATCTCACTTCTCACTTCCACCGCAAAAAAATCCAACGAGGTAAGTAGAAGAGGGGTTGTTATGTCCCTACTTTTAAAGATGAGTAAATTGAGATTCAGAGAGGTGGGATGACTTGTCTAAAATTTTCCAGCTAACAAGTGATGGCACCACGTCTTCTTACATCAAGACCAACTTTTCCCATTTTATCTCATATTCCTAAGTCTTATTATTTCTCCTGGCTCATCAGAACAAAAGAGTCCACCCATGTAAGAATTGAGACAGCACCTTTCTCCATTCCTCTAAGAGGGAAAGAAAACAACACTTGGCTTCCACGTGGAGGTTTATAACAGAGAACCCAAACTTTGCTTATGGGTTCACCAGAGAACCAGGCTAGTTATTATATGATGATGATGATTATGTTTGGACAATCATGACACAGTCCCTGAGTGCATTGGAATTTTGTTACCTATCATAAAAATGGCGAGGGACTTAAATCTTCATTTTCACTTAATGTTAAAAACCTTGACTGCTGTACAATTTCACGTATTTCACCTTAAAAACAATTCTGTTTGATGATGAATGAAGAATGAGAGCCAACCTTGGCTATTTTTAAAAACAGAGGCAATGGAAATAGTGTTTTTCTAAAACTGCCTAGAGAACCAGTGGCAGAACAGGGAGTTAAGATACCTGAAGTCTTGGTCCCACTCAGAGACCATTGGAAGTCAATTTCTATAACTCTTCTGGACTTCAAGTTCCCATTAATAAAAAATTTGGGAAATGTTGATGCATTTGTAATACTTGAATGTGACCTTTCTGTGGATTTTTTTAAATTGATAACTAACGTACATAAAAAAGTGTAGAAATCATACAAAGGTCAATGAATTTTCACAAAGTGTACTCACTCATGTAATGAGCTCCCAGATCAAGACATCAATCATTACCCACAACCTAGAGTTCTTCTTTTGCCTCATTCCAATAATTACCATCTCCAAACAAAAGTAGCCACTATGCTTTGTTCTACCACCTGGATTAGTTTTGCCTGCTTTTGAGCTTTACATAGATGGAATCATATAGTATGTGGTCATGTTTTTTGGTCTGGTTTCTTTTACTACATTATGTTGGTTAGACTTATCCATATTGTTGCTTAGAGCTGTAGTTTTATTTATTCTCACTACTCTGTAGTATCTTATTGCCTGAATATACTATATGTCCATCCTACTATTGATGATCATTTGGGTTGTTACCAGTTCGGTGCTATGATGAATAGTGCTGCTATGACCATTGTTGTGTGTGTCTTTTGGTCAAAAGATATATGGATTTCAGCTGAATAGAAATCCAGGGGTAGAGTTGCTGGATCATGGGATATTCACAGATACTGCCAGTTTTTCAAAGTGGTTTCACCAATTTATTCTCCCATCACTGATGTATGAGAGGTCCATTTGCTCCACATCCTTGTCAACACTTGGCATTATCTGTCTTCTCACTTTAGCTATGCTTGAATGTGACTCATGATGGATTTTCATAAATTTAAATTATAACTAATTTAAATTTTGTTATAATTTAGTACAACATTTGTGGAATGATATAGAAGGAAACTGAGATTAGGTAGAGATTAAACCAATTGTGATGCCTACTTACATTCTTGTGTTGTTCTCTAGTTCCTTCATAGGGATAGGTTCAGCCCACTCAACAAGATGGCAAGCTTCTTGAGGTCAAGGGCTTTATTGTAAGCTTCTTTTACAGTTGAGATAGTCCTTAGCACAGTGCTGGGCACAGATTGGGTGCCCAGGAAATTCTGATTGGATTGGGCTGAACTAAATGACAGAAGCAAGCCCACCAAGGTTTATGGAATATTTCTCTGTTCATTCTCTAATCACCCCATTTTCAGATATTTCTTATGGGGTGATGAAAGGACCAGCAGAGAGGAATTCTAGAAAATGTTCCATTCCTTTGTGTTCCTCAAGAGCCTACAATCCAAGCACTGAAAATCTCTAGGTAGAATGAACCCTCTTCTTTTCAACTGGATTTTCCTGAGGAGTGTAGCTTAGGCTACCAGAAAGTGGAACAGACAGAAGACTGCCTTATCCTGGGTTGTCAGGAGAGAGAATTGCTTGTGTCCTTCCGTGCTTGAAGGGGTGCTTTGGACTCAAAATGTCTGATCTTATTACACTAGCCTGATTTCCCCATGGCCGAATCCAGTTGGACAGAAATTTCTCCAAAGGCTACAATAATCTCTAGGATACTTAGTTTCCCTTTTTGCTGATTTTAAACAAGTCTGTCCTGATTTTTAAGAACTATTCCTATCATCTCATAAGCAAAAGGATCTGTACTCAATTGCCCATCTCAACATGCAGCATTGTGTCATGCTGTGCTCATTTTTGTTCACATTGTATATTGGCCATTTCCAGATTGAAATCCTGAGATGTTAAACTAGGGAATTCTAGTAGATCTGATTTGATTTGGAATTAAGCATTTCCAGAAAATAATTGGTGGAAATATTCCTCCTGGCCTTTCTTTCGGTTTTGGGCCCTGACATGCATGCAGCAAGAAAGATGGATTTTAATGGTCTATCATTAAGTGTGGATTTAAAAAGGAAGACAATAGAGACATTGAGAAACATGTATAGAGAGCTAATAAAACAGAGTCTATCTGAGCCAGTTTCCAAACTCCATGTGTTATTTGCCATTAGGCATATAGAACGTGTGTGTGTCTATGTGTAGGAGATAGAAGAAATCAATTCCTGGAAAGAATATTATGGTAAGATTCTGAAAGCATATCAGATAGTAATTGTATACTGTCACTAATAGAAACAGTCTTGTTCTGCAAGCTGAAATCATGATCAGTAGGTAATCAAATCTAGGGCTCTGGAGCTTTCCATGATCCACTGATTGTTGTAGACTAGACCAAGACACAATGGGATGTTTTATTCTCTCCTATCAGGGTTGGCCAGTTTCCCAAGATTTGTGGGCAGAGGGAGGAGGGCTGTGAGTTTTAGAATGCTTTTCCTTTGGGAATTGGCCTCATGTCTCAGGTCTCCTGATAGTTCTCTCCTTTCATCAAGGTATTTGCTTTTCAATCTCAGATTGAACTGGCTAATACTCTTGAGTTTGTTAAATTCAGGTCCCTTAGGCAACTGTATGGGTAGTTTTGATTAGGTAGCCAGGGACCATAGCTCAAATGCTTGGGGTGGGCCAGGCAGGTAGCATGAGTGTGAGATGGGGTCTATGGCGAGCTGGTGAAACTATTTCTGACCAAAGGGGGATCTAACTAGTTGGCTTCAGACAATGGCCACTGTGTAGGAAGACTGGCTTAAGTGGTCAGATCTGATTTTTCAAAAAAAGCCAGAAATCTAGATTTTTAAAAACATGTATAATTTTCTGATTTTTTTTTAATGTTTGCAATTCATTTAAAATTTTAAACAACCACTTTGTAGGCCAACTATGCACGTGCCAAACAACACAAATCTGCAGGTCTCTCAACCCTTAGCCTCCTGGCTAAATCAATTTTCTGGATAGAAAAGCTCAACACTTATTCGAGTCACTTCAAGTTATGAGGTACAAGGATACATATGACAATAAGATAAACAGGATTTTACTTAGTGATAATTAGAAGGTCCTTTGTCGCCATCAGTGGTATAACTTATGCTTCTCAACTGGTGGCATGTTCAACAGAAGCCACCCATATAACTCACATTAATATCTCTGGTAATTGTAGAATTCTTGACTGGGTCTCAGGGCTTCCTGTTGTTAGAAAGACCTTTGTTACTTCAGTTATGCTCAAATGAAGGGGGCCTTTTCCTTGTGACAAGTGGATTATAGGAGAAAAGGAGGAGATGGTAGGCCAGGGTGGGTTTGGAAATCATGCTCAGTGTTCTTATCAATGATAGACATTATGAGATGCCTCTCTATCAGCCCTTCCTTCCTTCTTCCTGCTAACGATCCCCCAATTTTGTTCAGATATCAGGCAACTTACATGCTCCAGGGAAGCTGGTTCCAGCCCAAAGCAGAGTGGATCTTGGTCACATCAAACCAATCGTAATTAGTTCCCTTTCCTTGCCAGAAATTAGTTCAGGAATGAGCATGTATAGTAATTCTGTGTACATAATGAGACTGAGGGAAAGTCTAAGGGTACTTCTGGGAAATTTTCCTTCTGATGAGAAAAGATTCAAGGCAGGAAATAGACCCTGTTTTGTACACACTGTTGCATATTTATGGCACACTTAAAACTTTGGCAGCCAGTTCGCAACTATACAGGATAAATCAGTGGACAAAAGTCAACCTACAGAGGAAGAAAAGAGCAGAACACTGAAAAAAAAAAACCCATGTGCCATAATGACACACTTTAATAATGTCATTGAGCAGTGAGTTAACGAATCCTGAAACCATCCTCCCTTTGAACCTACTGTCATAGGACATATTACATTATCCTTCTTATTGATGATGTGTCTGGTTGGGTTTTTTGTTACTTTCATCCCAAAGCATCCTAATTGAAACATGTATTATCAATGATTATTCCACTTAGAATATTGAAAGAACCTAGCTTTCCCCTCGAGATTAGAAAGTGCTCACAAAGACGGACTATGAGTTTCAATGTTGCCCTTTACGTTTAAAGAAGCCTCCACAGATTACAGCTGTCCGTGGAGGAACCTACCGAAGGCTTGGGTGTGAGCGGAGGTCCCCCTGGCAGGACAGGAGAGCCCGGGGCATCCATGGTAGATTGGTAGCTTGTGCCCAACTCCACATCCTCAGGTATACTGTGCGGGGAATTAAGCGCGGTCTTAGATCTAAATCACCCATGCTCGTTGAACTGCGAATGATCCAGACTCTCAAAGGACCTGTGACCCTACCAAGTTACCTTTTGGCTGTGATCGCTATCTGCAAGCTCCCCCCCTCAGGGTGCCAGATCCCCCACCCACCGTTCACTCACCTCTGCCTTCACCTAGTGGCACCTCCTAAGTCTTTCCTCTGTTAAAACATTTCTTGCTACTGCCCTTTACATTTCCCTCCTGCCTTTGTTGTCTGCCTCCTTCTTCTCTCTCTGCCCCTCAAGAGAGAATAAGTAGCTGGCCAAATGGCTGCTTTCAGGAATTGCTTTAATGGATGTTGGAGAGGATAGATCAGAAAGCAAGATCTTATTCTCCATTTCCTTGCTTGTGGGGCTTGGGGACATCATTATTTAGTGAGTAGATTCCGATTCCCCAGAATCATATGGGACTCGAATACATCTCGTTTCTTATCTTTTTTTGGATCCTGAATTTTTGCTGCCTAATTTCTCTTTCTTCCCTCTCGAGCACAGGGACATGTCTTTGCTTCAGTGAGACCTTCACAAATCTAACTTGCTCTCAGTCCCTCTTTCCCTTCCTCGACTGTTCACAGCTGGCTCCTTTATTCCATAGTATCCCTTTTCCTATCTTTTCACCAGATGCCTGTTTTTTTTTTTCTTTCTTTTTTCCTTCCCAGAGCATCTGTGTGTGTGCACCTGGAACACCTAGAACTGCAGGGGTTTGCTGGAGCTCTCCTGACTTAATTTGGGGAAGCAGTCATGTACCAGTCTTCCACACACAGTGCTGAACCTCCACCAGTTTCAGCTTCCCACAGAATGGCTACCAGCTCCCAGTTCTCATACGAGCCTTATGAAAGGTATTAAAACCACTCAAGAATAGTTTTTTTCTGTCAAAGAATTAGACTGAAAGATTCTATGTTCTTTTTATACAACTGCAACTTTCTTTTCTTTTCCTTTCCTTTTCTTTTTTTTTGAGACAATGTCTTACTCTGTTGCCTGGGCTAGAGTATAGTGGTGTGAACATAGCTCACTGTGACCTCAAACTCCTGGGCTCAAGCAATCCTGCTTTGACCTTCTGAGTAGCTGGGACTATAGGCACGCACCACCAGAGTGGGCTAATTTTTCTACTTTTTGTAGAGATGGGGTCTTGCTGTGTTGCTCAGGCTGGTCTCGAACTTCTGGCCCCAATCAATCCTTCTGTCTTGGCCTTCCAAAGTGTGGGGATTACAGGTGTGAGCCACTGCACCCGGCCAAAACGGCAACTTTTATGAAATAACCTGCCTATCTTGTAAAAAGAACAAGTACCCGACCTATAGACAGATGAACTTCCCCTAGCTTTTTTTCATTGGTCTGAATGTGATAAATCCTCAGTCACCATGAATTAAGGAGGAAAGAAAAGAAAACATGAATGTATATGAGGAGAGAACCCTGGCATACACGGGGGTGTTGTTCTTGACCTACAGTTTTACATTACCTATGAACTAGAATCTAAAAATGCTGGTTTTCAATATGGATCTGCACATTTTTGGTCCTACTCACTTAAAGTAAGAATAGGAGGAAAGTATTTGATCCTATCTGAAATTACTAAGTATGATTATTTTAACCATCTATTATGGGGCAATTTTGACCTACTGAGCTAGGGCCAAAATATAGCTAGTGAGGACAATATTTCTTTTTCAAGTCCCTTTAGGTCCCCATCTCCCTCCTCTTGTATCTATTCACACCCATTGTCACTAATGTACCTTGTTTTGTGCTGGATTGGTCAAACATCCAATCCCTTTGTGGGGAGAACAGCTGGGATTTGTTGAGACAAGGCCTGAAAGGTGAATGGTGGAGGAAAGACAGTATCTGGTCCCCTGCCTTCCCTCTTGGAAGGTGTTGGAGACCCCTGGTTAGAAATAGAGGAATTGGCTTCATCAGACTTTGAGGCATTCCCAGAGAGAGGTGAGATTAAGAAACTCCAAACTATCCATGAGAGACTATGGGAGCCCTTAGGCACAAGCAGAATTGCTTAAAAACAAGGTATGGCTCTGCACAGGATTCTTCTCAGCTGTGGCACCCAGTGGACCAGAGACTCTAGGAGCATCAGCAGTCTGCGCGCTTGGCACAGACCCTAGCTTTCTCCATGGGCACTGTTAGCAACAGCGAGGATATGGCTGTCCCCGAGAGCGCTGAAGGAAGCAGATGCTGAAGGGAGGGCGTGTTGGAGAGGATGGCAAGGCTGGGCACAGAAGTACATGAATGTCAACACTTGCTCAAGAAAAAACCAGCCAGCCAGCCTATGAATGATAGTGTTATGTTGCACTCGCTTCCAGTTTGGTGGAAATGACCTACATAAAGGTTAAATACATTTTTCAAGCATTCTTATCACAAATTCAGAATTGGAATCTGGAACCCTTGCTGCTCTAGTTTCTGGGTTATCTGTAGCAAGTGTGGTTATTTCTAAGGATGATTTTTTTCATGGATTAAAATATGTAACACATGGTCGTGCTGGGAGTGAGCACTCCCTTGAGATGCTGCAGAAGTTTCTAGAATGTAGCAGAGAATGGGTACAAGTTGGAGGGCATGGGTTGCTGCTGCCAGCACAGCTCCGGGATCGTATCCACGGGGCAGTGATGGCAGATGCGCAATGTTTCTACAGCAACAGGTGTCCGTCCCTATAGCACTTTGGGCTCTGGATTTGAGAAACAGACTACCCTGAATACACTGGAGCAGCACTCACTTTATCTTCTGAGATCTGCTGTTAATGACACATGGTGGTGGCAAAAAGCCCAGGGGAAATGCTATAGGTATTCAACCATGACCTTTGACTTAACCGTGGAGAGAGGAGACCCTTAACCCTTGGGTGGTTTGTTCATCCTGCAGGGTCATAAACCCTAATTCAAGGAAGGGACTTGTATTGGGGATGGGCAGCCCAACCCCAGGGTGCTATTGGTATCATACACCTGGAGTCCTTCAAGCTGCTACGGGCAATAGAGCTCTGCAGGCAATAAAGCTCAGCAGTTCAGGAGTGTGAACTCCAGAGTTCTATCTGTGGGGTCAAAGCTCAGCTCTGCTATTTCATACGCTGAATAATCTTGGGCAAATTATTTAATTTCTCTTGGCTTCAGACTTCTCAGTGTAAAGTGTAAAATGTAGTAGTACCTCTGTTTTAGAGTTATTGAGAGGATTAGCTGAAAAACAAAGGTAATATATGTAATATATCATTATGGCAATATGCATTCCTTGGCACATCCAAGCACCTGATGAATGTTAGATGCCATTACAAGTATTAGTAGAGGATTGATACCAGGGAGTTTTCTCTGTGACTTGAGAACTTGACTTTGGTATCCTAGGCTCCGTTGTTTCTACGCCCTCCTAGAACAATGGCTAAAGGACAGGGCTGCAGACAGAGTGGCAAGCTTCCTTGTGTGACCACCCGGCAAGGAAAGGAGGCCCGGGCTGTGTGTCTGGAACCCAGTGCTCTTGCGTGGGGCCTTGGTGGGCTCTGCTGTGACGTGGCTTGACTTGTCAGGTCCCTGGACACCTGCAGTCGTGTCTGTGGAGCTGGATCTGACCCACCTGTGCTTATTCTTTGGCTTGTCCAGACCTGGTGCTCCTTTTGGCTGATTCAGGTCCCGTTGGTGGGACTTACCTGTCTGAATCTCACCTAAAACTGCCATTGGATTCCTGTGCTGCCATGATGACTTCTGGTTCTTAACTCAGCTACCTCCCTAGTCCTCCATGATGCATGCAGTGACCTCTGGGCCCCAGCTGAGGGAAGCTCAGAAGGGATAACCGGGGCCCATGTCCACCTAAACACCATGCACCATCATTTTTAATCTGCTGAACTGTTTCTTAATGGAGTAAGGCCGCCCTGTGGAGCAGTTTCTTCCATGAGCTCCACATGGAGGAGAGGGGCACAAACCCCCTCTACTCTCTGTTTTCTCCTCTGTCTATTTAGCATCGACTTTGGGGAGCTAAGCCCTAAAGGGGCAAAGCAGAGAATCCGTATCTTTTGTCTCTCCATTCCTATGTTCTTGGACTACAAGGTGATAGGAACAAGTGTAAGGTCAGAGGTTAAAAGTGTCCTACAGCACCTGGCGCTAGCAAAGTGTACAGAGGGAGTGGAGGGAAAATAATATCTGAAATATGTGGAACCAGAAACTAGACTATGGAGAATTCTTCCAATCACTAGATGGAGAAATTGTGAAAAGAGGATTTTGTCCTTATCGATGATGATTAAAAATGGAATTTCTCTTCTGTCAAGAATATACTGCAAGTGCTCGCTTCGGCAGCACATATACTAAAATTGGAACGACACAGAGATTAGCATGGCCCCTGTGCGAAGATGACATGCAAATGCGTGAAGCGTTCCATATTTTTCTTTTAAAAAGGAATATACTGCAAAATAAAGCACATACAATTATAAGTGCCCCATGCCTTTTCAATCCAAAGAGTAGCTGAGATTGTCACTGAAAAGAAAACCTGATACGTCCTGAGATCTGAAGCTCCCACATGGAAGAGACCTGATAGAGGTTTTCTCAATTTTGACAATAATCCTAACCATTTTCATGGCATTAACAATAAAATGTTATGTAGCTGAAAGAGACTTTTCTAAGTAACCGATAAACGAAAACTTTATTGACTATGGTGCCATAAGAAAAACTAAATTGCCTTTTCTATTCTCTCTTCAGAAAATGATAACCCCAAATTGGCATAATATAAAGAGCCGATCAAAGACTCTATAGTCAAAAAGTCTGGAAAAAAATGTTTTAGGAAGGTATGTCAATAAAACAATTATTGTTTTTCTGTGTGTTTGTGAAGTTTGTGATATAGGTTAGCTTTATAAAATTTGTGATTTTGAGGGTATTTCTCTTCTCACTCTAAATATTTACTTTCATAATTTGTCTTGATTCATAATTTGTTTTTTTAAACAAATTGCACAAATTTGTAGCTGCTTTAGGCCCCTGAAATACTACCTCTGTCTGCGATGGAGCTACATGGTCCATAGTCTAAATTGCAGTGGCCACCGATGGATATTTGGGCACACCTACGGGAACATGTTCTACAGGTGAGAGCCATTTATCATTTACATTACTGTCAAAACAAAACAAAGATTAAAAACCACTGCTTTAGACAGCAGAAGCAAACAAGTAACTTTACCAAAGAGTGATTCTCACTATCTGAATCTGTTTATTGTTGCTATATATTTGCTTTTGTATATGTTTACTAAACATATACCTTTATACACTGGTATTACACCACGTGCCTGTGTTCTGGTTATCTATTGCTGTGTAACAAATTGCCTCAATACATAATGTCTTCTGTAATCCTAGCACTCTGGGAGGCCAAGGCAGGAGGATTGCTTGAGTTCAGGAGTCCGAGACCAGCCTGAGCAAGAGCGAGACACTGTTTCTACTAAAAATAGAAAAATTAGCTGAGTGTGGTGGTGCATGCCCGTAGTCCCAGCTACCTGGGAGGCTGAGGCAGGAGAATTGCTTTAGCCCAGGAGTTTGAGGTTTCTGTGAGCTAGGCTAATGCCATGGCACTCTAGCCCAGGTGATAGAGTGAGACTCTGTCTCAAAAAAGCAAAAAACATGTCTTAAAACGACAATCATTTCATTATGTCTTACTATATCTCACCTTCTCACCTTCTTGGAAGGTGATCAGGATAAGCTTGAAAGATAAATATTTGCCAGGCAGACCAAGTGACAGTGGCATTACATGCACTATTTCAGTTTGAGCCAAAAACTCTTGGGGAAATGGAAGGAAGGAACACATATTGTCAGCATTTATGCTTGAAGACAGACACCAAGAGTACTGGAGAAGGAGAGAAATGGCATGAGACGGGGGGGCGGAGGGAAGCACTAGAGGTGAGGTGCAGATTTCACTGTCAAAGTAGAACGATGAAACTACTTTAGTGGCAGTGAACCCAAGGATTAAATAGGTTACAGCAAAACAACGCATTGTAAGGACATTGTGAAGGTAGAGTGTTTCTGCCTCCAAGCAGCCAGCTAGATTTTAGGAGTCTGGAATTAAGCTTGGGTGTGAGATGAAAAGAAGGATTTGGCTCCTTTTCAGTTATAAATAAAGTATGTTGATTGTAATAAGGCCAATGTAGACATTGTCTTAATCTTAAAAGAGGCCAAGATATGCAGTTCCTTCTGTGAAGTCTGGGTTTCCCACTGACTTCAAAGACATTCCTGCGGCAGGCAAGTTATGGGGAACGCATTAGGCTGTCTGGGTGGATGCCATTCACCACCCTGTTCTCAGAGGAGACTACGGCACACACGGCAGCGTTTGCTTCAGGCTGAAAGCACATTTTCTGTCTCATGGTGGTTATGTTCACTCCCTCATTATTATTTTTGAAAAAGTGCTATAGCATATCCTGGAGAGTTCCAGCCAGTGTTATTTTGTATGATGATCCTCACTTAGATAGATTTCTACATACTTTTCCAAAAATACCCAAGCAAGTCCAGTTTGTGTGTTTGGATTTTTGTCATTCCCGCTACTAAGTCATTTTACCAACTACAAGAGACCCGTGAACTCTGTAGAAGTCAGTCGTTCAAGCAGGTGCTCCCACTGCATCCTGGAGAGGCCCGTAGTGGTTCTCACAGATGCCCTTATCCTGGGCCTTGCCCGCTCCAGGTATTCAAAGCAGTCTCCTGGATGTCCAGAAGCTATGCTTCTAGCAACTTAGTGGTCTGTATAAATGATTAGAGAGTTTTCAGTCCCTTGCCCCAAGGCCATTGTGTTATCTGAAGATACGTGGTTAAGAACGTGGGCTCTCGAAGCAGACAACTGGGTTGAAATCTCAGCTCCTTAATTTACTGGTCATATGGCCTTGAACAAATTATATAACCTTTTTAAGCCCCAGTTTCTTCATCTGTAGAAGGCAGAATCCAATAATCCTTGCCCCACAAAGGTATTTTGGAGATTAAATGAAAGTATGAATAGGTATTATTTTTTTTTTTTTTTTTTTTTTTTTTTTTTTTTTTAGACAGAGTCTTGCTTTGTTGCCTAGGCTAGAGTGAGTGCCGTGGCGTAAGCCTAGCTCACAGCAACCTCAAACTCCTGGGCTCAAGCGATCCTTCTGTCTCAGCCTCCCAAGTAGCTGGGACTACAGGCATGTGCCACCATGCCCGGCTAATTTTTTCTATATATATTAGTTGGCCAATTAGTTTCTTTCTATTTATAGTAGAGACGGGGTCTCGCTCTTGCTCAGGCTGGTTTCGAACTCCTGACCTCGAGCAATCCGCCCGCCTCGGCCTCCCAGAGAGCTAGGATTACAGGCGTGAGCCACCGCGCCCGGCCTGAATAGGTATTATTAATTATGCTCCTGCTCATCAGTCCCTTCTTAGACTAGAAAGAGCTGCTTTATTGGAGCAATAATCATGATAGCTATCATGTAGTGCCATGTGCCAGCCATTGGGCTAAGTACTTTATCTACACTATCTGTAACCATAATGCAAAATTCTAGGAAGAGACCTTTACAGCAGAGGAAACTGAGGATCAGAGAGGCTAAGTATCTTTCTCAGGGTCATAAAACCAAGTGGCAGAGTGGGGTGTGAACTCCAAAGCTGGGATTCTTTTCCCTAAGCCATCCTGATGCTCATGTGTCCCAGTTCAAGTCACTGCCCCTGTGGGTGAATATGAGTGGGAGGGGCTATTATTTACCTCTTGCATTCATAAGGAACAGCTGTTCTTTGGTTTGGAGAAAAATGGACACCTAGTATTAAGCAGTAAGCGCAGGTAGAAAGCCATCCACCCACAGTGTTCCATATAGAGCAACTGCCTTTCAACATGCCCACAATTCTCAACGTGAATGGCTGTGCCAGAGAGGCAGGCACTTATGTCCAGGCTCCTACAGCAAGTATTAGCCCCAAGGAACCCTTGATGTTCTTGCTTAATTTGATCTCCCTTAGAGGGTATAACCCGAAGACCCTGGCTCACTAGCTTTGGATATAAGTAAAATCTTCCTGCCAATCAATAACCCCAAATCTCTATTCCTGTCCATATCTATACTCCAGCAGGAACTCTGATTTCCCTCTTTCCCTGCAAAAAATTTCCTCTCTGGCCCTTCCCCTATAATGTTTAATCCCAAAGGAAGCCTGGCATGTGGTAAATCAGTTTATTAGCCATAGTGACTGTGCAACTTCTGGGATTAATCAGTAGCCACTACCTCTGAGATCAATAAAAGAAGCCTGCAGAGTCCATCATGAGAATGCCAATGATCACTGGGTCAAGCTCATTGTTTTTTTAGTGCCTATCATGCTGCCAGCTCCCAAGGCCAATTCCCAAGGCCAGCTCCCAAGGCCAATTCTTGCTTTTTGTATTCTAGGCCCTGAAGCAATTCTGCCAGTGTCCAGACTCCACATAGACTCAGGGAAACAGCTTGCTCATCTCCTGTCAGCCATTCTTGTACAAGAAAGCACACATCGTCCGGAGCAACAATTTGCAAGCAAGGTGTAGCTTAACCAGAACTTCCATAAAACGCATTACTGAAAAGATAACAAGGTCTACAGAGGTGCGTTTGCCCCCAACATAGACAGCATTTTTCATTTTCAGAAAGAGCCATTTATCTTGTTTCAGCCACAGTAATATTCACCACCTTTTCCATTGGGGTCACTGCTTTGTATTTGTCTACCCATTTCCCGTACCCTAACCGTGCCCTGTCCATCTGATGTCTCCCAAATTGAGGGAATGGTTTTCACTAACAGACATCCAATCTCTTCCTCTTATAGGGAGGAACATTCCTTCTTTCGTACACCACCTCCATGAAAATTAAAATGATTGTAGGGTGAGTTCTACTCAGTGCTCATGTTCTTGGTACCCTGTGTTTTTCTTCTCCCATAAAACACCCTTAAGAAAGAATGTCTCCTTGAATTTTATCAATGGAAGATTTTCTTTAGGAATCTCTGCCTTTTTTCTGGAAAGCCAACATTTTCTTCCCTCTCTTTTTTTCTTCCTCCTCTTTTTTCAAAATAAGGGTTTGACTCCTGTTGATCCAGGTATAATAACCACAGACAAGGGAGGGAAAGGGTTTGGGGGCCAAGATGGCAGAACATCAAAAAGAGAAAAGCATAGCGAAAGCGAAGAACAGAAAAGAAAAAAGAAAAACACAAAAACATATGGGGTGGTAGACGAGATTAATAGGTAGAGTTGAATTCCTTAAAATTGAAGGCACAGTGAGGGAAACCATAAGGCCTCTTATTACATGCAAGATGTTCTGCATCTTTCAAAAGAACGCCTGCACTAAATAGTACAGGGTGATTTGACTTAGGTGATTGCTACAGGTTGGTAAGGATTTAGGTGGCTTTTTCTTTTGTTGACTGTATCAGCTTTAATTTAGCAAACAACCTATGCTGTCCTGTTTGTAAACAGTTTCTTTTAAAAATGTATCTCAGCGAACACTTTGAGTAAAAGAGAGTGAATAAATCTTTGTATAATAACTGTTTTAAAGATTATTTTTCTTTTCTTTCTCTTCTTCTTCTTCTTTTTTTTTTTTAAATACTATGTTCTTTGGGTCAACAATAAAACAGAAACTGTCCCGACAGGGTGAGCTCACCAATTTGTGTATTATAGATAAGATAATTGTGGCTCTTTTTAAAAAAATGTATTTTTAAAAAATCTATTTTAAAAATCTTAATAATTATATATCAAGACAACTTGTTGTCATTCAACAAGTTGATAAAGAGCCTGCATTAATATGATGGAAGAGGTAAGGGTAGTTATTCTTTGGATTGTTCTGGTGGCTCAGGTTTCAGAACTAGCACCTTAGTTACCCAAAGATCGTTACCACGGATGTGGACATGGTTATTCTCTTAGATGTGACAACTGGAGTAAACTCCTGATTCTGTTCAAATATATTTGGATACAGTCTGTGCCTTTGGCTTTTCTATAAAACAATTTAATTCTTCCTTTCCAAATTTTCAGGGAAATCGTGCAATTTCCAGAGCTCCTGGGAGGAGAAAGGAATAGAGAGTGAGTAATTGTTAATATTAGGCAGAGTAAGGGACACAGGGAGGCAGGTTCTCCAATTCTCCTATATTAGATAGACCTAAAGTACAGTGATGACATTTTCACAGCAAACCTCTGAAGGCATGACTTAGTATGCAATGGGAGAGTATGTTTGAAATCAGAATCATCTGGAAAATCTGGACTGCATGGCTGGAGAATATGTGAAGCATTTCCTTCTATTCTAGAGATATAGAATGGGCTGTGAAGAATGTCCCAAGGTATTTTTAACTGTATTTTATACAGAAGGAACAAATTTATATATCAGAAATGGACTTTGAGAAACTCTGGATCATTAGTTATCCTGTTTAAAAAATGTCCAGAGGCTAGCTCTTGGGAGGCCGAGGCGGGCGGATTGCTCAAGGTCAGGAGTTCAAAACCAGCCTGAGTAAGAGCGAGACCCCGTCTCTACTATAAATAGAAAGAAATTAATTGGCCAACTGATATATATATAAAAAAAAAATTAGCCGGGCATGGTGGCGCATGCCTGTAGTCCCAGCTACCCGGGAGGCTGAGGCAGAAGGATCACTCGAGCCCAGGAGTTTGAGGTTGCTGTGAGCTAGGCTGACGCCACGGCACTCACTCTAGCCTGGACAACAAAGGGAGACTCTGTCTCAAAAAAAAAAAAAAAAAAAAAAAAAAAAAAAAAAATGTCCAGAGGGATATCCCAATGGGTATTGCTTACTTGTGCAAATGTTTTCTAAGATTTTTTCTAGGCAAGAAGTCATTTCTATTCAGTCCAGAAATAGTACGCAAAAGAAAAAAAAAAAAGAAGTCATTTCTAATGTCTAACTTAGGTCTTTCCTCCTGATATGTAGGCCTCCCATCAAAGAAATTTGTTAAAAGTCCAAATAAGGCACTTGCAAAGTAGTTTAAGAAAATAGGCAATGTGGCAGCACTAGAGAAAGTTTGTAAAATAGAGAACAAGCATAACCCCATCTCATCCTGCTATTTTCCTTCATCTTTAACGTATCTCTTTCCAGTTTTTTTCCATGTCCACACATGGTTTTATATGATTTAATCTACTGTTTTCCTACTTGATATTATAAAAACTTTCCTCTATTGATAAATGGTTAATGATAGTCATTTTTAATAATTGCACAATAATACATGGAATGTAGGGTTTGAATGATCTTTGAATCAGTCAAAGAGATAAGATGTTCTGCCTTTTCAAAACAATAGGTTTTTTAAAATATGTTTTTAACGTTTTAAAAAAGCCCTCTTTTTTGAAAAAAAGTTCAAAATTACAAAAAAGTTTCCAGAACAAGACATAGAACATCTGTATACTCTTTATCCAGATTCATGTATTGTGAACATTTTGCTCCATTTGCATTATCATTTGCTTTCTCTCTCTTACCTTCTTTTCTTTGTTTTTCTCTCTCTACACAGTATTTTTATAAACCATTTAAAAGGAGGTTGCATACATCATAGGCCTTTATTCCAAATTGTCCCAAATTTGGCCAGTGGGAACCATTCAAGCTGATTTCTGTGTCTTCGTGACATGCCCTATTAAATGTTTGAGTTCCTCCTTAAATTCTGCCACAGAAATGATGCTCATGGCTCACCTTGTACCAAACCTGCCCCAGTGCTGGAATCAGCCACTTCTCCAAGGACTTCCACTTCCTTTTAGTAGGGAATGGTATTAAAGACCAAGACTGGGCACTAGGTATGACCACTGCTACTTGGGTGTCTTTGCTTATAGGCCCTTTTTGTGAACAAGATTGGGAAATACACACACACACACACACACATACACACACACTCACATAAACACACAGATATACATCTATATATGTATGCATACACATATACATGCATATTTATACTTGTATGAAGACAAGTACACATATACATATTTTAGAAATCTTGAGTCCGTATCAATACCTGCAATTTAATCCATTCCATAGGGTTCATCTTGCCTTCCCTCTTTCATTATTTGTATGTTCCTCCTTCCCCACTGAGAACTCTGACTCTGAACAGTATCACCTTTACTCATTTGCTCAATCTTTTTTTTTTTTTTTTTTTTTTTGAGACAGAGTCTTACTCTGTTGCCTGGACTAAAGTGCATGGCATCAGCCTAGCTCACAGCAACCTCAAACTCTGGGCTCAAGCGATCCTTCTGTCTCAGCCTCCCGAGTAGCTAGGACTACAGGCATGCACCACTGTGCCCGGCTAAGTTTTTCTATATATTTTTAGTTGTCCAGTTAATCTCTTTCTGTTTTTAGTAGAGATAGGATCTCACTCTTGCTCAGGCTGGTCTCGAACTCCTGACCTCAAGCAATCCTCCTGCCTTGGCCTACCAGAGTGCTAGGATTACAGGTGTGAGCCATTGCACCCGATCTTGCTCAATCTTTTAATACACCTAAAATAAGTGCAGAATTGCTTTGCCGATACCTCTGCAAAAACAGGTCTGCTAAAAGAGTTCTGGATTGGTTTGCTGTTCTACCCTAACCCCAACCAAGACTGAGAAATACTTATGGTCCAATACTATCTTTATAAATTACTTGGACTAGTTGATTGTCCTTTTTTTCTTCTTCAGGGTGGTTATGCTATTATTATAATTTCCAATACAGTTAAGATCATTTATTTAATGCTTTCAGTTTTTATTCCCCCTTCCCATTCTTGTTGATTTAATTTTATTTTTCTGATCACATAGAACATGTTTCCAAAAGTCAACACTGTATAAAAAGGTACAATCAGAGAAGCGTTAACTCCATCCTGTATTTCTTCTGCCTCTAGAGGGAACTTACTTTATTGTTTTTTTGTGTAATCTTTCTGGGTTTCTTTTTGGACAGATAAGTACACTTACATATATTTTTTATTTCCCCTTCTTACACAAAAGACAGCATACTAAATATACATTTTTGCATTTTGCATTTTTTTTCCACTTAAGAATGTCTCTTGGGGCCGGGCGCGGTGGCTCACGCCTGTAATCCTAGCTCTTGGGAGGCCGAGGCGGGCGGATTGCTCAAGGTCAGGAGTTCAAAACCAGCCTGAGCAAGAGCGAGACCCCGTCTCTACTATAAATAGAAAGAAATTAATTGGCCAACTGATATATATATAAAAAATTAGCTGGGCATGGTGGCGCATGCCTGTAGTCCCAGCTACTCGGGAGGCTGAGGCAGGAGGATCACTTGTGCCCAGGAGTTTGAGGTTGCTGTGAGCTAGGCTGACGCCACGGCACTCACTCTAGCCTGGGCAACAAAGCGAGACTCTGTCTCAAAAAAAAAAAAAAAAAAAAGAATGTCTCTTGGAAATCAACACATATCAGTTTGTAATGATTTCTCTCTGTCTCTGTCTCTTTCTCTTTAATAGTTGCAAAATGCTCTATCATAAGTATTTATCACAGTTTGTTTAACCAATCACCTATCCTTGAACAGTTAGATAGTTTCCAATATTTTGCAACTGAAAACAATGCTGCAGTGAATATCCTTGTGTAAATGTATTCTTTTGTGCTGTTGGAGTGGTATCTTCAGGGTAAATGCCCACAGTCAGTTTGGTAGGTCAAGTGTAAAAGCAAATGAGGTTTTTTGGATATTGCCATGTTCCTTTCCATAGGAGTTATACCGTTTTGCATTCTCACCAAAAATGTATGACATATATGTTTCCCTCACATTCTTGCTGACAGATGCAATCATAAACTTTTGAATTTTTGCCAACTCAATGGGTGATAAATTGTGTCTCAATGTGGTTTTAATCTGCATTTCTCTTATTATGAATGAAACTGAACATTTTTTCATATGTTTAAGGTCCATTTTTAGACCTTTCCTTTTTTGTGAATTATCTGTGGATGTCTTTTATCCATTTTTTCCAATAGCATTAAAAAAATTTAAAGTTGTTATTTGGCAGAAGCAGCCTTTGCTACAATTTCCATTAACTGAAGGCAGAACACTAGAGTACCTGCCATGGGTAAGCCATAGATTCTACCCTCCAGAAACTCATAGTCTATAAGCTGAACACTGTCACAGTGGGGATGAGCATAAACTCTGTTTTCAAATGCCAATCTTGCCACTTAGGCAGGTCATTTTACCTCTCAGTGCCTCTGTTTCTCCATATCTAAGATGATAATAGAAATAGCATTTACCTCTTAATGTTGTTGTACATATTAAATGACTTGGCATATCCAAAATACTTTGAACAGTGCCTAGAACAGTAAACATTCCACAAATGGTAGCTATTTACAGTCAAGAAAATGTTCTCAATACATTTGATTTGATCCCATAAGAATCCTATTACATTGTTATAAAAAATAAGGAATTGGAGGTTTAGAAACATTAAGTGAGTAGTGGTAGAATCAGAATTATAAGCCATGCATCCATCCATCCATTCATTCATTCAATCACTTGTTCATTCCACAGGTATTTACTGAGGCTCTGCTATGTACCGGGCCCTGATCTGGGTGCTGGAGATATGGCCTGGGCAAGACGGATCTTTGAGCTCTTGGAGCTCACTTTCTTGTGGTGGAGAAGTCTGTGTGGGGTGTAGAAAGAGACAAAACACCGGGAAACCCATTTTGTCTTGTTCATTACTTGTCTCTTCACAAGTCATAACAGAGTCAAGATTCATTTGTTAAATGGAAGAACGAAGAGATGAATGACTGAATGGTCAAAATGAGGCTCAATACATTGGCGGAGCCTAAATTGTAAAAGGCCTTGTCAAGGATTTGAAAGAATTTGGATTCATCCTGAGCAGAAAAATCGACAGGATCAGATTTGCATGCAAGAAAACTCAAGCCAATGTCTGTGAGGAGGACCCACAGAAGAAGGGCGGACAGCTGGGAGGTTGTTACAATAAGTCTAGTGGGGGATGAGAAGGGCCTGAATCGAGGAGGCAGAGGGATGAAGAGGAGGTGAGCTGGAGAGAGATTTAGATGTCAGAATTGACTTCACATGGGATCTTCTGGGTGTAGAGAGGAAGGAAGAGAAGTCTGGAGTAATACTGAGGTTTCACTGTGATAAGGGATTGAAGAGGATTGCTAACTGGGGAAAATGGAGGAAGGCTTTTTAAGCATATGGATTTGAGGTGACTGTGGGACCAACGCTCATTCTCTTGACTGTGCTTGCATTTGGTTTCTCTATGCTCCTGGAGTCAGGAGCTGTGTGTACCTGTTCAGGGCACCATAGTAGCAGCATATGAGATAAACAGTGTCTAATAGTAGAAACGACACCAGTTAGGAGGCCAGTTGGCCAGTGGTGCAACCATGGGAATCACCGTAACTCTGGGGGGGGGGGTAATGTCCCTGATGGGGGATGGTCAGTGCTAAGTTAACTGCTAATTCTAAATGGAAGTTTAGTCTTTGAAGGCAAAAATAACCATCTTTGCATGTTCTCTCATGCCCAAGATGATACCTTGCATAAAGCAGACTGTGGACAGTATTAAATAGATGTCACATAGGGAGATTATGAAAGGAAATCTATTATGAAGCAAGTAGCCTATTAGACTGCCCCAGGGACATTGAACCAAGATTCAGGGAGTTAGAAAGTCCAGAAGGAGCTCCAAAGACAGAAAATAGGTCAGTAAGCAAACAACCCTGAAACAGCCCAACAAAACCCCCTCTAAAATGGTACTCAGCGAGTTTCAATGACAGCAGTGCTTTTCTAGAGATCATGCAAGATGAAAGGCTGTGAGTTTTAGACTTGTAAGAAGACCTGGACAAAATAGCGATCTGGATACCGGGGTATCTGTCTTTATTGGGGAAAGGGAATTTCTAATGCAGCGGATGACGTGATGAAAATCCAAGAGAATAAGGACCATGTTTCACAGACGCCTTCACAGCCTGACATTTTAAAAACTGATCTGAACTTTCTACAGGCTGTCACTGGATACTCACAAGAAGGTCCATCACAGTTAGGAGAGGACCCAAGTCATTTTCTGATTAGACTGCTTTTTGGCTTGCTCCCCCAAGGTGCTAGGAGCAGAGGACAAGGGCAGGCACAGTTAAGATAGAGGGAGGGTCCCCTAAGCAGGTGGGAACTGATGCAAACACGCCTTGGAACGGTGGCGGGGAAAGCAACAGTAGGGACGTGAACGAGGGAAGCAAAGATCTTGAGGAAAAGCAGGGCTCACGCAACAGCTTGGGGGGTGGGTAGGCAGAGAGGCGGGGAAGAGCTGCGGCGGAGAGGTGGGGATAAAGAGGAGGGAAAGGGATGCTAAAGCAACCTCCCGTGCAGGGCGCCGGAATCGACAGTTAGGGACGCAGAGAGAGCTGGGGAGCTGAATTGGGAAGGAGGGACTTAGTCCTCTGGAGATCCCTTCTGCGTGCGCACAGCCCAGCCCCGCGCTGAGGGGGTGTGGTACTGAGAGCTGGAGGTGGGGGTGTGAGGCGGCGGCGGCCAGGCGTCCCCCATCCCGCCCGGCTCCTCCCAGAAGCATGGGGCCGGGGACCCCGAGCGCGGGCAGGCGGGGCGGAGGCGGGGCGAGGGAGCCGATGGGCGGGGCCGGGCGCGGAGGCGCAGCCTGAGGGCGGCGCTAGGACCCGCCGGCCGCCCCGCCGGCTCCCGGGAGGTTGATAAAGCGGCGGCGGCGTTTGACGTCAGTGGGGAGTTAATTTTAAATCGGTACAAGATGGCGGAGGGGGACGAGGCAGCGCGAAGGCAGCGGCTGCGGCGCCGGCGGCGGACCAGCGACCCAAGCGTCGGGGTTAACCACGTCTCGTCCACGACTTCCCTAGGTACTGGCCGGCCGGGCGGAGGCCGCAGGGTTCTGGTGGCGAGAGGGCGCGGGCTGCTGGGGCTCGCGCGCACTGGCCGCAGGCGGCAGGGTCGGAGTCCTCGGCTGGCTCCGGTCTCCTCCCGCCGCCGCGTCTGCCCGCCGGGCCTAGGCTCGGCCGCGCCCCGCGCTCGCGCAGCCGGCGGCCTGAAGAGACGGCCGGCGGGCTGCAGCTGTTGGGTGAACGGGCGGCGCGTGCGTCTGCGCCCTGCCCGGCCCCCTGCTCGCTTGCCCGCCGCGTGGCTGCCGCGGTGTCCGCCCCGACCTGAGGGGGCAGCCTTGAGCCGGGGCCGCAGGCCGGGGCGCGGGGAGGTCGGCGGAGGCGCAGCTGGGTCTCGGCGAGCTCCTGACGCGGCGGCGCGACCCTTCTGGCGGGCACTCGCTGCGCTCTGTCCCTTGCGCGGTCAGGGAGGAAGGGGCGGCAGGGGCGTGATGGGCCTCGCGAAGGAGGAGGACGCGGAGGGAGCGGACACCTTGCTGCCAGGTTGGGAAGCTCTTCAGACACCCTTGCTGGAGGGAACCGCAGTCGGCAGGCCAGCGCGGTGCCCCGGGGCTCGCTCGTGTTCGGGGCTCCGGCCCCCGATTCGCACGCCTTGCGCGTGGCTAGGGTTGCAAGCCCCCCGATTTAGGTGTCAAACTGGGATTATGAGTCGTTTACTAGTCACTCGGACGGTAGTAAGGCCCGATCAGACCGAAAGTGTCTGTGAAGTCCCCTGATCCTCCGCTCGCGGTTTTGCTGAATGTGAGCTCCTACTGTACGAGGAGCGCCCCTGCCCCCTCGGAGACACAGTTGTGTTGGCAGCACAGTGTTGTGTATCTCTCTCACTCATAACACCCCTATTTATAGGAGTTTAGCATTTGATCTTTCACTGTGGTGCGAATTGAACACATGAAATCCTGATTGAGAATTTTGATGATACTTAAAAAGGCATAAAGTTTTTTTCAAAGGCTTATAAATAGTAAAAGCCTACGGTTAGGTAAGTACGGCCAAGATAAGTGTTTATTAAGTACACTAAATGTGAGCTTGTGTTTTCAGATTTCTCTTTTCACAATCTGATAAGGGTTTTGCTGAATGAAATTTTAAACATATGGTAACATGTTAACCACAAGGACTCACTTTTAATAGACAAATTTATTTGAAATAGTCTTCATCAATTATAGTAGTCCTTGGCATATGTCAGAGGTGATGACGGACTAGAGTTTTGCTAAGGGAGAAAGAAAAGGAAATAAAGCTTACTTTATTGCCTGCCAACTAAAGCAACTGACAGAACTGTTTACAGTTGGGAGCACCTATAGAATGAAATACTACCAGAGAGGAGACGCTTTGCCTTACGTCTCTGTTGGTTGGATTTCTCAGTATTTAGTTGCTTTGGAATGCGGATGGAATTTAGCTCTATTTGGACCCTAGGGGAGGAGGTGTGTGCTTTTTCTAAGTCAACCGTTTAAGATGTAGTTTCAAAGTGTTTTATGTACTTGCCTTATTAGGAGAAGCATACATTTGTAAGTCATTCATGGTTATGAAGATAGTTTTTATGTTGTGGAACATTGAGAAGAGATGAGGCTCTTGAGACTGTTGATGAATAGGGCCCACCATTAATTAAATGCTCTTGTCAGCTACTCGTAGGTTTTTGTCCCTTTTTTTGAGGGGGGCAGTGGGGGAGAAAAGACCTTCACTTGATAAGCCAATCCTAGCAAATGGCTGCTTAAAACAACCGTTGTACTTGCTAATTTGCTCTGAGCCACCCAATACTGCATTACAATGCAAATAAACTTGGTAGGATTTGTGTTTAAAGTAAGAACAGACAGGCTGTGAATGAATAGGGACTCATCTAATTTTGACTATGTAGAAACTCTTTGTCTCCCTCTGCTTTCTGGAGAAGTAAACTAGTAGAGCTGAGTTAGGGTGAGTCAGGCAGGTGTCACTCTACTAGTTTAGTTTTAGATTTTTAAAAAATGTATGATCTTTATAAAACAGATAAGCACTCATTTTATTAACTTTGTAGGTTGATAGGCTTCTGTAGATGTGATTACATGTATTCAGTAAAATATTTTGAAATTCTTTGTTGAGGGAGAAGGAGCCTTATGGTAAAGAGATATAGGAAAATAAACCATGAGTGAAAATGAGATTCTGGTCTTAAGTCTCATGCACATAGGTGTATTTTGGGATTCTTTTTTTTGTGACTGTGTTGTAACTTTAGGATAAAGTTTTAGATAATTCATAAGTATAAGTTAACTTTCCTGAAGTTGTTAAGACCTTTTCCAAAATTGTGCTTTTTGCAGAGTTGTTATCAGGTAGCTGCTAAGAGTACCTGGAAGGCTGATTGTCAACTAGTTTAATGATGCTGGAGTTCAAGATATATTTTTAAAATTGTGGGACTTAGTAGCAAGATGCATTTAAAAAATTGTTTATCTCAATTAGAAGACCTGTTTGACACACAGAATTGTAAGCAAAGCTGTTTGTCAGAGGTCTTAAAGTTATGAGCCAGAAATGTAAGGGATAGGAGTAGAAGTTAAAAAGTTTTTTTGGTAATGTTGGTTTATAGCTTTACAGAACAAGGGTTTTCTCCAGGGTGGGTGCAGGGAAACAGCTTTCTTCTTTTTTTTCTTTCTTTTTAAAAAAGTGTAATGGTGTTCTGATGTTGTAGCCATTTTGAGTTTTCAAAGTCCAAGTGTATTATTTACTTTCTAGAAAATTTGGGCATAATTTACCTTAAGGATGAAAGATGTGAACATGGAATAACTGAACTTGATCTTACTACGAATTCATTACTCATGTTAGTTTCTTCCTATCCTTTACTCTTCTTCACCATCCATGGTACGGAAGAACAACTGAGGGTTTTCTCTATAGCTTTAAAAAAGGATAGCCGGAGAAAACACCAACCTGAAAATATGATGGCAATAGGATAATATTTGGTACACAATAAAGAACTTTAAACATCTTGTTTTGATTTTTTTCTTCAAATCTTCTCGTGAGGGAATTAAGTTATTACCGTTGGAGGGAGTGTGTTCTATCCACAGTCACAGAAACTTCTGAGGCATTTTTACTGTTTCTCACTAGAGTTGGAGGATGGTAGGGGATCTTCTTCATTGGAAATTATCACATAAAATTAGAGATGAGTGGGTGAAGCTTTGTTGACTAAATGAAGTTTGAAATCATACTGATGAGGGAAGGAGAAGATAGGGCAGTTGTAAAAATAAGGCAAGTCACTAAATGGAGTGGGAAATTTTAAAGTAGGAAAGGAATAGGCAGCTATTAAAGAAAAGGAACAATTAGTGAAGAAAGTAAAACAATTCTGTTTGTTTTGGACATTGAGAAGCATGAAGTGTTTAGAAGTGGAAAACCAAAATAACTATTTTACAAATGTTTTTTCAAGTTTTTGGTAAACATCTCTATGTGCTTGGGTATCTGTACATATCATTAAACTGGAATAATTTTGTAAAGATGTGTTTATTTAAGTATCCACCTTCATTACCTACTCTGGGACAAAAGTACAGTAATTGGTTTTATGGTTAGATAATAGCTACTAGAAACAACTTTTAAGGTCATGAAGGACTAATTTAACATCCTGTATTTTTCCAAGAAGATAATTTGCACTTTTGACTGACTTTGGATTTGCTCTTCTGGCCACTACAAGCAGAATCCAGCGGATTCCCTTGCTAACCTACCAGTTTAATAAAAATTGTTATTGATAATACAGCTTGTATTTCTATGCTTGGCACCAAAATAACCAGTTAGTTGGCTAGCTGGATATCCTGCTAGCCAGTTAACTCTAATAACTTGTTGGAGAAATATGTAACTGCTGAAAGATGCTTATCTAGGATCTTTAGTACATTTCATCTTTTGTTGCAAAGTTCTCTGCTTATGATGGCAGTATTTCTTGAATCATAGAGAAGCAAGGCAGTGTAGTGGAAAAAGGAGGAATCAAAAGCTGAGTGACTTTACTTAAGCTCCCCGAGCCTTGAGCTCTCATATACAGTAGTGATAATAATACCAGAACAAGACTGTTGTGGGATAATAAATGGGTGATAGGGTACAAGTGTTATATAACATTTTAGAGTTTGTAAAGCTGTGTGTAAGACAGTAACAAATAGATAAGAATGTGCCAATTTGATTACTTTTGCTATTATAGACAGTTTGTTTATTTGCAATCAAAAGTTATGATTTTTTTTTCTGTATTATGGTCAGAGGTTTAGTTTGGGCAAGGGTGGTGGGCAAATTTTGAACTTTATCTATAAAATGCTGATAATATGTTCATGATAGGATTATTGTGAGTATTAAATGTGCTTAACTCAGTGCCAAATGTTCTATTGGAGGTAGTTATTACTGTAATGTATGGTTATTTAAGATGAGACTTTGAACTAAAAATTAATTTTTAAAGTAGATGACTTGAAAGGCCTTTGTTCAGTTTTTAAAATAACATATAAATAAATATTGTTCTTAGTTAGCTTCATTTCAATAAATGTGCATTTTAGAGAATCATGTGGAAGTAGTTTTCTGGAATTATTTCAATTACAGGATTTAGTATGAATTAATTTCTTAGTTTAAGGTTACCGCAATTTCCAAGTATAGTTGTCCATCAGCATCCATGGGAGATTGGTTTTAGGACTTCCCTTGGACACTAAAATCTGAGAATGCTCAAGTCCCTGTCATAAAGTGGTGTAGTATTTGCATACATACAACCTTCCGTGTCCTTTAAATCATCTCTAGATTACTTATAATACCCAGTACAATGTAAATGCTATGTAAATAGTTGTAATACTGTATTGTTTAGAGAATAATGACAAGAAAAAAAGTCTGTACATGTTTAGTACAGATGCAGTTTTTTCTCTGAATATTTTCTGTCCTAGGTTGGTTGAATCCATGGGTGCAGAACCCATAGGTAGGGAGGGCTGACTGTATTGGCTTTTCAAACAATAAATCTGGAAAATCTAACTTGGATGTGTTATGCATAGGAATGCCTAAAAGAATGATTGACTTGAAATCACACTAACAGTGAATCCTATAAAAACGTTTTTCCCTTCATTTAATCCTTTATAGTAGAGTCATGGATAGTGATTAGAACTATATCCTTAAAATTTTAACTAAAGACTTTTTTTTGGAGACAGAGTCTTGCTTTGTTTCCTGGGATAGAGTGTACAGTGGCATCAAGGATAGCTCACTGCAACCTCACACTCCTGGGTTCAAGCAATCCTCCTGTCTCAGCCTACGGAGTAGCTGAGACTACTGGTGCATACCACACACCTGGCTAATTTTTCTATTTTTGGTAGAGATGGGGTCTTAGTTTTGCTCAGGCTGGAACTAAAGACTTTTGAGTTCTGTAAACTTCCTTCAGATTTTAGGAATAGATTTATATGGAGACTTGGATTTTAGTACTAGGTCTGTGATATTTAACTGTAACAATTTTTCCTTCCTGTTGGTTAATATCTACCCTAGCAAACTTACAGGTCTTTTAAAAAAATACGATTAAAGAGATAATATCTAAAGAGGCACTTTAGAAACTCTAAAGCCTTCTATAAAGGAACTCTTTAAAAGGGGGAAATTGGCATAGTAAATGAGCTGCTGTTTTTTTGTTTGAATGAACGAATGTATGGGATATCAAAAGTTGGATTGACTTCACTTTTATCAGAATGTGGGTGGGGGGGGTTGATTTTTGAATGACAAATCCAAGAGGAGTTTGGACAGGAAAATCACCCTTCTTCTTAGATTTTTTTTTGAAGATTTTTTTTGAAGTTATTAATTAAATCTTCAGAAATTGCTGTTTTCATCAACAGTTCAGTTTTTAAGTAAATATGATAATAAGAACTGGCTATGTGGAGTTTTTATTTAGAGACTTTTTATTGTTTATTGCAGGAAAATGGCAGTGCACTCTGATGTTGTTTCTCAAAAAATAACTAAGTTCTGATGTAACATAGTTCTTGGAAAGGTTGAATGATATAGCTGATGCCAAATGTCTTGTTACAACTGGATGTTAAGATATAAATTTGCTGTCTTTAAATTACAGCTAAACTTTTTATTGAACAGGGTTTTTGATCACAGCTCTAAAGCTAATATGTATACTGTGGTAGTTAATACTTTGTCTTAAAAGTTTTTAATTTTTAGTTCAAAAACTATAAATCTTGGTAGATACTTTGGAAAATACAAATAAAAAAGAAAATAAAAATAACAACTAGTGGTAACCACTGCTAACATTTTGGTATATATCTTTTAGTCTATATCTTTTTTAAATGCAAAATTTAAGTTTTCCTAAATTGGGATCTTATAATTTTTGTAATCTGCATTTTCATTTCATATTGTATTTTCCCATGTGATTAATCTCTGCAATATGATTTTTAAAAATGGTGTAGTACTTAACTAATCCCCCTTTTGGATATGGAGTTATTTCCATAAATAATGTTGGTTAACTCTGGGTAGATAAATCTTTATCTTTATGATACATTCTTAAAAGTAGCTTACTGGGTCAAATGGCATGTATGTTTTCAAGATTGAAGCCACACTTGACCAGATCCATTCACAGAGGTTGTACCCATTTATTTTCTTTTTGTCAGGCTTAGGTTTGTACTTGTTTACAAATACCTTTCTTGATAGTATGTATTAATTAAAGATAAATGCCAACACATAGGTAAATGAACATCATACTTTCTTAATTTGCATTTCTTTGATTATAGTTGATATTGAAATATTAATATGTAATTGAAAAATGTGAATTATTTTTATTGCTTTTTTGCATTCTTTGACCATCTCTTAGTGTTTCTCTTATTGTATTGTAAAAGCCCCTCCCCTTTTGACAAACTTTATTAAATCTTGTGTTGGGATAGGGTATCTCTTACTGCATTCTACAATCCCAGAATTCAAGAGAGTGGTAAAGTGGCAATGGTGAATTTGGGTATCTGGTCTCCCAAAAGTATCTACCTGCTGCTCTACCCCTGACTCTGCAGTGGCTGCCAGGCGGAACACCCCTCCACTGGGGCCATCCGCTCATGGCCAAAGCGAGAGCATTGGCAGTGAATTGTATACACTCTTTGTTGGTCATGCCTTCCCAGTAGGTAGCATTGACATAGCCATAGATATAGGAGCTCCTGGAGCCTCCCATGGCAAAGGACTGTCTTACCATCATACCCCCCATGGGCACTGAATACACCTGCCCTCCTTCTTTAGGGTCCCAGCCAGCAACAATAATTCCCACCATAAGGTTTTCCTGATATCGGTAACACATTTCTTTAAAGAGGCTGGCTGCTGTGTGCACCAGTAGAGGCTCATTCAGCTGAATGCTGTGGAAGCCAAGCTGATAAGTGACAGAATCAGCTCCTGCTTGGGTATCAGCTACTGAGCCTGAGCGGCAGCAGAAAATTCAGTCATGAATAAGAGTCAGCTTGTCAGTCACTTGATTGGCAATGTAAGACTCAGTGGTGGTTCTGGAATCCATCCCCAGTACCACGCTCCCGTCAAATTGGATGGCCATGATAGTGGTCCCCGTGGAGACTTAGTAGTTTTCCCAGTCTGGAGTGATGGTCTCTGGCCTGATGCCGACCCCACTCCCTGAGCAGCTACCAAGGTGGACGGCATCTTCCTCCTGTAAAAGCCTTTTTGCATGAAAGAAATATTTCATATTTGCTTTTTTATTTTGGGGGGCATGAGAATTACGCGTTTTTTAAATATTTAAGAGTGGTTTCGATCATATGAGTGTTTTCAAATAAATTGACAACTTTTGAACTTAGTAACTTAGTGCCAGTCTCTTCTTAGTCTTTAGGTGTGCTATTGAAGTACTTTTTTTCTTCTGTTTTAAATTCATCACAGTGTATTGATTGTTTATTCCTGTCTCTTTATTGCCAGAAATGTGAGCATCTGCTTCAGTGCCTAGTAGTGTGGTAGAAGAAAATCGAGCTTAGGAGTTGGGTTCAGATCTCTGTAACTATCAGGCTTCAGTTTCCTTAACTGAAAAAACCTACCATAGCAGTTTAAGATGAAAAGATAATGTCTTTAAAGCATTTGGCATGTACTGAATGTACAAAAAACTTTCCCATTCTCTTGAGGGTAAGGGAGAACATGAAGGGGTCAAGATTAGTTTTCTTTTGGGAGTAAAGAGGGGGAGTAGGACAGGCAAATAAAGGATTATACTTAAAGAACAGGCTTTTTCCCCTTGATATTATTAGTTGACATAGTGTGTACCTACCTTATAAAAGGGCTTTTCAGTTGCTTGTAGTGAATACCCATGTAGAATTGTGCAGAGAGCTCCCTGTTCTAAGCTTTCATGTAGATGGCAGATAAGAGAGACCTTTATGCATATTTGTGAATTAAGTTTATCATTAACCTTATAAGTTCAGAAATAAGAATTACTATGTGCTAGTGTTGAAGAAAATTTCATGGAGGATGGTGGGCTTTGTTAGGCTTTGAAGAATGGGTGGGTCTTAGAAAGCAAACCGTGTAATATACTCCTTGTTTGAAGATAAAAAGACAGTAGGCGGGAGGATTGCTTGAGGTCAAGAGTTCAAGACCAGCCTGAGCAAGAGCGAGACCCCCATCTCTACCAAAAATAGGAAAAATGAGCTGGGCTCACATACCTGTAGTCCCAGCTACTTGGAGAATGAAGCAGGAGTTTGAGGTTGCAGTGAGCTATGATAATGCCACTGCACTTTACCCAGGGAGATGGAGTGAGACTCTCTCTCTCTCTCTCAAAAAAAAACGATAGGCAGTAATTTTGGTAATGATTTGACAAAATAAGCACTTGTCCTTGATTTCTAAGAATTTTCAATCTAAAAGAGGTACTTACAAAGTATTTAAAAACAATTAGAGGCAACTAAAAGATCAAATGGTGTTAGAGTATGTTTAATTTAAAAAGAAAAAAGGAATGTGGGCTGTTTTTCTGTAGCCAAATAGAGCAAAGAATTGATTTAAATTACTAGATAATTCCTGTAAAAACTGAGTAGCCCGAAATGCAACTAGAAAACTGGAGATGTATTTATTCTCCCCTTCCCGTTTTTGAGCGTATGTATTTATTTACCACAAGGAATCCTGACATGTACTCCAAAATTGCCAAACTAGAGAAGAGATAAAAGGAGAGTGTAGTAGGAAGCTCAGATATTCTTATCTTTTTTGTTTCTGGTTTTTTTTTTCATATTAGTCACATTTTATCTAGTTGAAAGGTTGTTTATTTGTCTGTTTTTGGCACCATTGCCTTTTCGCAGCTGCTTTCGATAGTGGGAATTTTGCTTGTATTGAGCCAAGTCTGGAATTTGAGTGAATACTTCTCTTTATTTTTTTAAACTGCTGTGCTAACAGTCATCTGAGTTAGAGAGATATGGTAAAATGGAACTTAGTGTCTAATTACCAGAGTCTTGGCTCATAACTTTTTGAGATTTATCAAGATAACCCTATTCTAAATTTTTAAGGTTGAGAGTATGTATGACTCCCTTGCTAACTGGTTATTTCAAATTTCATAGGTCTTTTATAGGTTTGATATATTAAAACTTCCACAAAGTTAATTTTTGGGCCAAAAAGGGAATGATTAAACTGTTTGCCTGAGTCAAGGAAACCTACTCTGGTTTTGATGGATTCCTAATCCCTATATTACAAAACCTTGGAGTCATTGTACTAAAAATACTTTTGGAAATGGGAATGTAGTACATTGTCATCTTATAAAGGCTTATAAGAAAAGAGAATGTCCCTTAAGGAACAGGTCAGTCTCTAAGAGTGGAGAAAGACTAGGGATTTATTTTAAATGATAAGCATCATTCAAAACCGTGGACTGATTGAGTCTCCTTACCTTCTGTGGCTCTATTACTGGAAAGCAATGATTGATCTCTTTAAGAATTATCCTGTAATGTTGAAAGCCAGTTTCTTATAGTGAAATATTCATGTTTCCTCTCTCTCAAACAGGGATAATAAGTCACAGGATTGTTGAGAGTATCACTTTATTGAGTCATTCAATAAATATAAGTTCTCTTTTCTATGGAAGTAATTCTGAGGTAACTCAAAATGTTTCATGAAAAACAATTGTAATGTATTTCAAACTTAAAAAAGTGACAGAGAAAGATATAATAGATCCCCAGGTACCCATTGCATTGATTTTAGTACATAATATTTGCCATATTGGTTTTGAATCCTTTTTAAAAGAGAAATAAAATGTTACTATAGAGTTGAACAGTTCTCCTAATATCTTCCTTTTCTCACCTTCCTCCATAGATATATACCTGTTCTGAAAGTGGTGTATTTGTTTCCTTAGTTTTAATAGTTTTATAACATGTATTTCACAAATATAGTATCTTGCTGCTTATGCATTTTAGTAAGTGGCTCAAACTGTGTATTCTTTTGTGTCTTGTTTTAGTTTTTCATTCCACATTGGTTTTGAGGCTTATCCATGTGTAAATATTTAGATCTTATTCATTAATTTCAGTTCTCTGACTTGTCTCATGTGTTATTTATCCATGAGAATTTAGGTTTTCCCCAAATTTATTGTTTTGCAGTTACAATCAATACTTCAGTGAACAAGGGCCTATGTCCCTCTCTTCTTGAATATATGTGCAGGAATTCCTCTAGGATATAAACAGCTTACTTAAAAATATTAAACTAAAAAAGATTTAGTATTGTGTACTGTCATTCTTAAAAAATCTGGACCACAGAATAAAAGTGTATTCCCCCCTCACCAACCCAAAAAAGTACCTAAGAACAGATGCAAGACCCTATTTATGTCTTGAGGTGAGATTTTCTGTAGAGTTCCTTTAGAAAAAAATGGAGAAGAACCTTAACGTGAGGACTTGCAGAACCTAAAAAGAATGTTTCCGAGTTTCTCTCTTGTTGCTTAGAGTCCCAGAGCCATCATTTATTCTAGCATCTCTTAACTAGCTAACAAAGTTGACTTCATAAATTGTAATCTCATTTAAAATATCTAAATTAATTTCAGGTTTTTTTCCTTGAAGTATACTTATATTTAAGTGTATGCTTTAAGAACTGGTTAGTATCTGATGACAAACTTTGGGGAAAATACTTTGAGTTTATACATTTATAATTTACATTTACTTCATTTATTTAAATGTGTAAAATCATTTTTATCCCTCTGTTCTGTAAGTGGGAACAGCAAAAATTCTGTGACATCAGTGCTAGTTACTATGGAAACAGGGTAGATTTGAAGTGGAAAATAATATGTGAATCTTATAGGAAAAACAACTCTTTGTCTCCTGATTTGATAATAATGAAGGATGGAGATGAACTACATCATATACTCTTTGAGGAGTTTTTTTTACAGCCTGAATGTTTTAGGATGGTCTTTTGTTGGCCAGTGCAGTAGGGCTAATGGGGGAATGTATTAGATAACTGACATTGTTAATAGGTCCTTTTCTGGAGTCTTTAAAGATTTTATTTTTGCAATTTGCATGGTAGTTACAATTTTGTATGAGAGAAATTTAATTTTATAAATTCTTAGTACTTAATAACAGTATTTTATAGAAGCAAATAATAATATAAGTTAAAAATCTTATATAATAGTATCTGTTTGGCTGATAGCTGCTGCTTTCCTTCAGAATAGTTTTCAGCCCTAGCTGTATATCCTGTTAACATTTTAAAACATTTTCTACATCTGTTTTTTTTTAACACTTTAAGAAAGTATTAAAAAGGATTTGTTTTGTGTACCTTGTCTTTTTTGAACTTTATATAAAATCCTTAGTAGCTAGGCTGGAGTGATTACTTGTATCAGGATTAGAAGTCTCCCAGGAAGAATGTAGCATTATAGTTGAGCTTGAAAACTTTTTTTGCCTTGAAACTTTGCTTTAACATCATTAGAAACTACATGAAATAAAATTAAGTGAATCACATTTACATTCTAAACATCTGTGAAATATTGTGATCCTTGTTGTTCCCTGTGTCCCTGGCATTTTGGAGCTAGAGGTGCAGTTTCAAGCTCCACCCCAGATTTAGTGGATCAGAATACGCATCATAACAGGATCCTCAGGTGATTTGTATGCATGTTAAGCTTGAGAAGCACTACAGGAGAAGAAATACAATAAATAAGAAGGCCTGGTCTTGTTTTTCCTTCCAAATAGTGGTCTAATTGGTCTGCATAATTTGTTATATAAAGCCCCTGTGAGTTATGTATTAGATTTAATTTTAAGTATTGAGGCTAATTTTTAAGTATATGTACTAGAACTTGAATGGCCTCATGTGTTTTGACATGGCACGTTTTATAGGGAGTCTATACCTATTCTATTGATGCTTAAAACACTTGAGAAATTACAAAATGCCTTTCTTCCCCAATATAAAAAATCATCTCTGGAGTACTTTAAGAAAATAAGTATTAGTAACTTCATAATAACTTTTTATTTGTTAACCAAAATATTTTGGCATGGTCGGGTACATTAATCCACAAAGGAAGGAGTAAATTTGTCATCATTGGAGATACTCAAAATTAGGTTGAAGACCCTATATGCAGGTTATGAGAAAATATTTTAAATTGAATTTGAGCAGTGTCCGAATTGATGGATAGCTCAGGTTTTCATCATATTGATATAACCTTCATGGGCAATTATCCTTGAAGGGAACAATACTAATTAAAATATTTTTGTTCTAGAAAATGATTAATAGATTGGTTGTAATGCTTCATTCATTTAATAAATGAAAATGCTAAGGGGAATAGGCTGGATCTGATTTTTAAAAATTTGCCATGTTGAGATAATTTACATAAAACTTGCTGATTTTGGAATACAGTTTAATGAGTTTTGACAAATGTATAGTATCTTACCACCATCATAATCATGATATGGAACATTTTTGTTACCTCAGAAAGTTCCCTTGGTAGTCAATTCTCTTTCTTTACTCTCAGCTCCTGGCAACCACTGATGTGCTTTCTGTCACTGCAGTTTTGCTTTTTCTAGAATTTCATGTAAATGGAATCATATGGTACAATGTTGTGTGTGTGTTGCTTTTTTCACTTAGCATAGTAAATTTTAGATTTACCTGTGTTATACATAATCAGTAATTCATTTCTTTTCATTGCTGTATAGTAGTCAGTTGTATGAAATTAAAACAATTTGTTCGTTTTTTAGTAAATGGATATTTGGGTTGTTTCCAGTTTTTGGCTATTGTGAATAAAGCTGTTATGAACATTTGTGGTCAAGTCTTTGTTGTCAACTGTTCCAATTTCTCTTTTAAGTACACAGGAGTATGATTGCTGGTTGTTTGCTAAGTGTATGTTGATACTGCCAAAAAGTTTTTTGAAGGGGCTGTGTGACATTTTATACTCTCACCAGCAATATATCTGAGGGCCAGTTACTTTCCATCAACTCTTTTGTTGTAAGTTTTAGTTATTCTGGTGTGTGCAGTGGTATCTCACTGTGGTTAATTTATATTTCTCCAACATCTATCTAATTGTGCTGAGAATCTTTTCATGTGCTTGTTTACCATTCACATGTTGTCTTTGAATTGTCTGTTAAATCTCTTGCCCATTTAAAAATGGAATAATTCTTACACAGTTCTAAAAGTTCTTTATATTCTGAATATTTGATTTTGATTTCATGATTTTCAAGTCTGTTTATTAGGGATATTGGTCTGTAGTTTTGTTTCCTTGCAATGTCTTTGGTTTTGGTATCAGTACTGATATTGGCTTCATAAAATGAATTGAGACTGTTCCTTTCTCTTTTTTTCTGGAAGAGTCTGTAGAATTGATACCATTTCTTCCTTAAATGTTGGTAGAATTCATCTGTGAAGCCATCTGGACCTAGAGATTTTTTTTTTAGGGTGTTTAATAGATTTGATTTTAAAGTTGATTCTTTTTAGATTTCCCTACTAAAGAGTTGAGTGCCTTCTTTTAGTCGACTGATAGTTTCTTAGGGTAGGGTTCTTCTACATTTTAACAGGCAATAATTGGTGTGTGTTTAGAACTATATTTCTGGGGATTAGGTTACTGGGAATTTTGGGGTAGACACAGAATTTATGTAGATTTATATTTATAATAGAATCACCTGGCCTTATATATTTTGAAAACATTTTTGATGCTCCACAGCACCCTCCTGTCCTTCCTAATCATTAAAATTCATGGAAGTAGAAAAAAGATTGAGAAGCAGAGTTCTAGAATATTTGAGAGACCTCCTCTTACCTCTGATAGCACTAGCCTGTACCTCTATCTTTTGTACGTAGATCTGCTTAATCGCCCAATACACTCTTAATTTGCAATAACTACTTTTATTTATTTAATTTTTTAAGAGTGTATCGCTCTGTCACCCAGTCCGGAGTTCAGTGGTGTGATTATAGCTCCCTGTAACCTCAGTTACAGTGGGCCCTGGGCCCAGGCAATCCTCCCACCTACGCCTCCTGAGTAGCTGGGATTACAGGTGCACACCACTGCATGGGCTCGTTTTTTATATTTTTTGTAGAGATGGGATCTCACTGTGTTGCCCAGGCTGGTTTTGTACTCCTACCCTCAAGCAATCCTACTGCCTCAGCATCCTAAAGTACTGGGATTACTGGCTTGAATCCCCACACCGGACCTTATCCACTTTTTAAAACAATTGCCAACATAATAGTCACTTTGTTTTATCTGTTCCCCCATAGCCATCTTCCCCACCAGATTATTTTGAAGCAAATTGCAGATTATGAATGTTTTACTTATGTTTTTAAAAGATTAAAAGACTTTAAAAAATATAGCCATGGTACTATTATCACACTAAAAAAATAATATAAAATACCCAGAGTTCAAGTTTTTGTAATTATTTCACATTTTTTAGTAGTTGATATGCTTGAACAAGGCCCAAACACTGCATTTAGTTGATAGGTCGTTGTTTGTCTTTTTTTTTTTTTTTTGAGACAGAGTCTTGCTCTATTGCCTGAGCTAGAATGGCATCCATCTAGCTTACAGCAACCTCAAAGTCCTGGGCTCAAGTGATCCTCCTGCCTCAGCCTCTTGTGTAGCTGGGACTACAGGGCCATGCCGGCACGCCAGGCTAATTTTTTCTGTTAGCAGAGATGGTGTCGCTCTTGCTCAGGTTGGTCAAGTGTTCCTCCTGTCTTGGCCTCCCAGAGTGCTAGGATTACAGGCGTGAGCCACCACCCCCAGCCTCCTGATAGGTCTTTTAAGTCTCTTTTCTATAGATTCTCCTTTCCCTCCCCCTCTGCTTTTGTAATTTATTTGTCCAGGTTTTTTTGTCCAATGGAGCTGGACAAAACTCTTATGCTGGACAAAATTCCTATGTTCTGGATTTTCAGCTCCATCTCTGTGGTGATGTTTGTCTGCCTCCTGTATTTTCTTCCCTGTTGTTAGATCTAGAGGCTTGATCAGATTTAGAATTTACACATTTTTTTCCCTACCAGTAAGTCATCGGTGGTATCCTATGCTTCCTGAGGCATCACATCAGATGCCTGATAGGCCATCGTTGCCTCAGGGGAGTTAGGAGTGTATCTGTTATCCATTATAATCTACCCCATCATTGTTTCACTTTGTAGTCTTAGTCATTGTGACTTGCTGTTTTTTTGAAGTCCCATTTCTAGGGAATGAAGATTACCTGGGTTCTATTTATGGAACACCTTAGACTTTACTACTTGATTGGTTCCAGGGTAGAAGTTTTAAGTCAGATTATTAGTTCCTATAAATGCCTCATTTCTAATTGGGATTCTTTTAGGAAATTAATTTTTATTTTATGTCATACTAGATCCAGAAATGAAAAGAAAATTGGAAAAATATTTTAAACAATTATTAACAAGTATCAGATATTTACTGTGTATTGCTACTTAATAATGATTATGTGTTTAATGCAGCTTTTTAAGGAATTTTTCTCTTCTAACTAGATTGGCTGAATTAATTGAGGCTTCTAAGAGCCTCTTCTAAAGCTCTAAGAGCAAAATAAAGCTTGACAGTCAGGATACTTCTTTAGTCCCTGGTAGACTTTGCTTTAGCAACTGTTATTCCAAAGATCTTATAATTATCTCAAAGATCTTATAATTATTTCCAAAGTTATTTTTATCTGGTTATTATTTTTCCTTGTTGATGCAGTGAAACTTTGAATAGTATATGTTAAGATTTTTTTTTTTTTTTTTTTTTTTTTTTTTTTTTTGAGACAGAGTCTCACTTTGTTGTCCAGGCTAGAGTGAGTGCCGTGGCGTCAGCCTAGCTCACAGCAACCTCAAACTCCTGGGCTCGAGTGATCCTTCTGCCTCAGCCTCCCGAGTAGCTGGGACTACAGGCATGCGCCACCATGCCCAGCTAATTTTTTATATATATATATCAGTTGGCCAATTAATCTCTTTCTATTTATAGTAGAGACGGGGTCTCGCTCTTGCTCAGGCTGGTTTTGAACTCCTGACCTTGAGCAATCCGCCCGCCTCGGCCTCCCAAGAGCTAGGATTACAGGCGTGAGCCACAGCGCCCGGCCTTGAATAGTATATGTTAAGAGAAGCATTTTTAAGTGCTTCCTTGCTTTTTCACTTTGAAAGTGCTTTATTGCTAAGCTTTGAGTAAGGTTCCAACAATTTAGTTAAGTTTGCTTTGAAATCTTGTATTGCTTTTTCCTTCTTGGCACTGTAGCTAAACTAATGCATTCACTTTGTGAAAAATTGTTTTATTGTTGGTGACCTCAAATAGTAATTCCTTCTTAACTTCCAAGTAACATTACTGGAAAATTCTTCAGTACATCTGTTAATGGCACTTAATACTTTCCACTGAATTTCAGTGCCAATCAGTTGTCTTCCTAAACCCCTCACACCATCTTTTGAGCTGTTTCTTTGGTAGCTTTCCTATTCAGTTTTAAGCATTTTAAGACTATACATAGTGTGTCTAAGAAAATTGTCACTTTGATTTACTTTTATGGATTTTTTGGATTTGCTGATATATCTATTCTATCATGTTTCTCCACATCATTAGTCAACCTATCACATTTAACAAAAATTACTGGTAATTGCACTTACCCAGAGATCTGTACTTCCTTTGGTTATATTGCCTTGTTCTTAACAACTATGCTTTGTTGAATGTGGTAGTTTGAACCTGGAAGATAATTCATACTGTTTTATTCCTTACTTCTATAGATTTAAAATGCCATGCTTTATTTCTAGAATGATAAGTATTTTACTTTTTGTTTTGAGATCACAGTAAAAGCAATAGAGTTTTAAAATTTGAGGAACATTTACAGAAAATGGAGAGCAGAGTGCATATTTATGCTAGGCACAACTCCAGATTTTTAGTCCGGCTATCAACCTCAGCTGATTACCCAGTGATCCTTGGTTTTGAGATGGTCATAGTTTTGAGATGGTCATAGTGTTTAGACTAGAACACTATGAGCTTTGATTTATAAATTATAAACAATTTTGATTGTTATTGTAGGGGGAGTCTTAATTATGGTAAAGGTAATGAAAGCAGGGTAAGCACTGTTGAAAGTTGAAACTAAAGCCATTTCAATTTGTGACTTTGTCTGTGTGTACTTACTTACAGAGAGGCAGTGATGGGGCCTTAGCAGTTTTGCTATCTGTGGTCATTATTTTTAGTCAGTTCCAGCTTTTTACTCCCATTCAGTTGAGAGAGCCACATTTTCCTTTGGGAAAAGCACAATTTACTTGATAATGTTAAATCAAAATTTGCATTTCTTTATTTAAAAAAAATTTAATTTTTAAATTTTGTTTGTAATTGACTCATAATAGTACATGTTTGTAGGGTACAGTGGGATGTTTCATTACATGTATGCATTGTATAAATGATCAAATGAGGGTAATTAGTGTGTCTGTCACCTCAAACCTTTATCATTTCTTTGTGGTGATACTAGAAAAGAGGATCTTAAAAATTATCTTGAAATACACAGTGCATTGATATTAGCTATAGTCACCCTACTATGTAATAGAACATCAGAAAAATATGTAATGCTTCACAAATTTTGCATGTCATACTTACTCAGAGGCCATGCTAATCTTTTCTTTATTGTTCCAGTTTTAGTATATGTGTTGCCAAACAAGCACTAAAAGTTACATTCTGACTGAGGAGGGTTCTGTAGGAAGTAAATCATAGATATACAAGCAACAATAAAACTTTTAAATTAGATTTTCAGCACTAAATTATGAACTGTATACAAGGTACCCCAGTGTATAGGCAGCACATAATTTTTTTGAATTTAAAAAACTATCTGCAAAATACTGTTTAAGCATTTAATATACTATAGAATTAAAGGGACTTCTAGGTGGTAATTTAAACAGTTGTTTTCTTTAAAGCTATTTAGATTGTAAGTAGGCAGTTCATACAAAAGGAAACAAATATACACAGAGAAATGCATATTAAAGCAATGTGAATAGTGTGACTAAAGAATTGAACTTTCAGTTTTATTTAATTTTAGTTAATTTACATTTAAAAAACCAGAGTTGGTCCCAGTACCTCATTCCTCTGATCCTAGCACTCTGGGAGACCAAGATAGGAGGATTGCTTGAGCTCAGCCTGAGCAAGAGTGAGACCCCATCTCAACAAAAAATAGAAAAATTAGCCGGTGTGGTGTCCCCTGTCTGTGGTCCCAGCTACTCGGGAGGCTGAGGCAGGAGGATTGCTTGAGCCCAGGAGTTTGAGGTTGCAGTGTGCTATGATGGCACCACTGCAACCTCAGAAACCAACCAAAAACCAAAAACACCCAAGGTAGTTTTGTCAGTGTGGATACAGATATGAATGGAAATTAATTTTTTGGTATTTGATTCAGTTATTAGGAAATTTTCTGTTTATAACAACTGTGTGTATGAATCTACTTTATCAGTTGTAGATTTTATGAAATATAAGTGATCATGTTTTTGATAAACATTTACTGTATAAGTTGAGATGTACTGTAAGTATAAAATATAGATTTCAAAGACAGCATAAAAAATCTTAATTTTAAAATATTGACGATATTGAAATAACAATATTTTGGATATATTAGGTTAATAAATAGAACAATTACTAAAATTATTTTTTCTTTACTTTTTAATGTGATTACTAGAAAGCTTAAAACTATGTATGTGGTTCATTTTTCTTGTGGATAGGACTGTGTATTCTATACTATTAGTAATTTTTTGTCTTATGTCAATTTAGAGTTGTTAAAATCTTTACATGTGACTATGCATTTGTCTGTTTTTCTTTTTAGTTCTCTGAATTTTTGCTTTATGTATTTTTAATCTCTTTTATTTAGGTTTGTTATGTCTTTCTGATGATTACCCATTTTTTATCTACTAATACTTTTAGTCCTAAAGTCTGCTTTGATATTTATATAACTGAAAACTGTAGATATAGCTGAGCTTTCTTAGGATTAATGTCTGCATGATACATCTTTTCCCTGCCTTTTACTTTCAACCCATCTGTCTTTGTGTTAAAGAGGCAGCTCCAATATGCAGTATATATATTTTGCTTTTATTATTTAGTCTGACAATTTCCGCTTTTTTGTTTATGTGCTTAGTGTATTTATATTTGATGTAATTATTGATTTAATTGGATTTAAGTTTGCCATCTTACTATTTGTTTTCCGTTTGTCCCTTTGGTCTTTTGTTCTTATTTTTTCTTTTGAGTTAATTGAGTATTTTTTAACATTCCATTTTGGTTCCTTATTGGCTTTTTTTTTTTTTTTTAGCTATAACCTTTTTTGCTTTTTTAAAGTCATTTAAAAAACCACATTTAAAGTGTGGTAATGAAAAAAGGGAAAAAAAATAAAGTCATTGTTCTAGGGCTAACAATATGCATCCTTAATATATCAAAGTCTGTTTAGAATCAATGTTTTACCATATTCTACTTTAAAATCATAACAACCTTAGAGTATAATTTTATTTACTGGTCCTCAGAATATTTGTCTTAATTTTTGAAAATTTTCTACATCTACATACATTATAAAACTCCATGTTACAACTTACTGTTTTTCATCTAAATGATCAATTATCTTTTAAGGAAATTTTGGAGGAAACAAGTAGTGTTTTATATTTGTATCTATTTACTACTTTTTTTTTTTTTTTTAAGACAAGAGTCTCATTCTTTTGCCTGGGCTAGAGTGCCATAACATCAGTCTAGCTCACAGCAATGTCAAACTCCTGTACTCATGCGATCCTCTCGAGTAGGTGGGACTACAGGTGCATACCACGATGCCTGGGAACTCTTTTTCTATTTTTAGTTGCCCAGCTAATTTTTTCTATTTTTAGTAGAGATCTCTCTCTTGCTCATGCTGGTGTTGAATTCCTGAGCTCAAGTGATCTTCCCTCCTTGGCCTCCCGGAATGCTATGATTACAGGTGTGAGCCACCACACCCGGCCTATTTGCTACTTTGGATTCAGATCTACAGGAAGGAATAAAGAGACTGTCCATTTGGTAATGTTTCATTTCAGCCTGAAGAACATCATTTAGCATCTCGTGTAGTGCACATCTGCTAGCAAAAAATATTCTTCACTTTTGCTTATTGTCTTTATTTACCTTTCATTTTTTTTACTGAATATAGAAGTCTGGGTTGACACTTATTTTTCTTTAAGCACTCTAACGATACCTGATTGTCTTTTATTGAGGTAAAATATACATATATAATTTACCATCTTTACTGTTTTTAAGTGTACAGTTAACTGGAATGAATATTTATATTTTTTGCCCCTTCCATTCTGTTGTTTTCTCTCCATTGCTTCTGTGATGAGAAAGTGTCATTTGAATATTTCCCTTCTATGTAATATGCATCCTTCCACACTCACTCCTGGGCATCTTTAAAGATTTCCTTTTATCTTTGTTTTATAGCAGTTGTACTTACCCTACTTGAGGATCGCTGAGCTTTTTGGATCTGTAAAAATCTTTGTCATCAAATATGGTAACATTTTGTTATTTCTTTAAATATTTTTTCAGCTCCATTCTCACTTTATTCTCCTTCTGGGATTCTGACTACGTATCGGATATTGTTCCACAGGTCCCTGAGACTCTCTTAGTTTTTCTTCATTCTTTTTACTTTCTATTCTTCAGATTATAGAATTTCTTTTGATCTGTTTTCAAGTTCATGGGCACTTCTGCTACCTCCAATCTGCTGTTAAGTCCATCTAGTGACTATTTCATTTTAATTATTTTATTTCTCAGTACCAGAATTTTCATTTGTGTTTTGGTAGTCTACTTCTTGGCTTAGACTCCTCATCTATTCACTTATTAAGACCTATTTTTTCTGTAAATCTTTGAATATATTTACAGTAGCTGCTTAAAAGCTTTTGTCTGCTAAATTCAACATCAGAGTCATTGCAGGATTGGTTTTTTTTTTTTTTTTTTTTTTTTTTGAGACAGAGTCTCACTTTGTTGTCCAGGCTAGAGTGAGTGCCGTGGCGTCAGCCTAGCTCACAGCAACCTCAAACTCCTGGGCTCGAGTGATCCTTCTGCCTCAGCCTCCCGAGTAGCTGGGACTACAGGCATGCGCCACCATGCCCGGCTAATTTTTTTTATATATATATATCAGTTGGCCAATCAATTTCTTTCTATTTATAGTAGAGACGGGGTCTTGCTCTTGCTCAGGCTGGTTTTGAACTCCTGACCTTGAGCAATCCACCCGCCTCGGCCTCCCAAGAGCTAGGATTACAGGCGTGAGCCACAGCGCCCGGCCAGGATTGGTTTTTATTAATTGCTTTTCTTTATTTGTATGTCTAGTATATTGTGCTTTGCATTGTAGAGATTCTGGATTCTGTTACCTAGTTTTTGTTATGACAAGGAATTCAATTACCGGTAGATCTTGACATTGTGTAGGCTTTATACTGTATTAATGTGAATCTATGGAAAGCTTAGAGGAAACCCTTCTAACTTGATGGGACTAAATTTCCAAACTCTATATCCTGCAGGTCTTTCAAGTCTTGGTTTTAGGCTTTGTTTGAATGGATCTTCATTAGGCCTTACTCTAGGACTTAGTCCTTAATTCTAAGATGTGGCTTTCTAGTGTTTCATCTTGATGCCTGAGATGTTCATAAGATCTTTCTATTGTGGCTGGGCCAGAGCTCCCAAAGTGTCTTAGTACTGCTTGACTTCTGGTGTCTGTTTCGCTCTCTCAACCCTATAGTAGCTAACTGCCTTCTGGTAAGCCTTTGCATAGTGGGTTGTATTCCCGTGCACCTGTGAAGCTTGTTGCCCTTGACCAAGGACTTCTGGCTCCACCTCTGCACAGCTGTTTTTTCTCTGGTGTCCTGTCTCACGATTCCTACTGCTTTAGCAGTCCTGAACTCAGATCTTTGCTTGTGTACTAGTTCTTCATGTTGTGGTTAGGCAGTAGTTCCCAGGTAGAGAGCTGGGATTTCTGTCTTGTGCTACCTGTTGTCCAGTGCTTGAAAAAAGATGCCTTATATGTTTTGTCTAATTTTATAGCTGTTTGTGGTGGAGGGTAGTCTGGTACCAGTTACTCCAGTGACTGGAATCCCCAAATCTACCCCCTCCTTCAACTACCTATGTTTTTAAAAAGCAAAACAGAATTGAGGATGATTTGTGCTGCTTTGTAGTCTGCCTTTTCCCCATGTTATTTTGTGCTGACTTAAAAAAAAATCTTTAATTTCTTAAGAGTGTATGTGTGTTTTTTAAGCTGCATAATATGTCAGTATATGGTTAAAATAACTGTCAGGCTACTTTCCAGTTCTGAGACATTCAGCATTAATTTTCATCACCAGAAATAACACTGGTAAACTTGTATGTCTTTGTTAGCATCTTTATTTCCTTATAATATCTCTAGAAATGGACCTACCATGGTGTGATGTGCTAGAATAAACTTTTGAATACTTATTTCATTTGGGTATAGAATATAAATGTTGTATTTCATTTGGGTATAGAAAAAACATTGCTTTTGTCAGATAACTAATTTTTTTGTTTTTTAAATCTGAACTGAGTATGAGTAGGCTGAATCTGTTTCAAGTTTTTATTTGGAATGTCAATAATAGCAACATATACTTTAATTGCTTTTGAAAAGTGAACAATTCTCTTTCTGTAAGTTTATTTTTGGGTTGCTGTAATCTAATGTTAATGCTAATATTTTATTGTAATGCATGTTTTTAGCACCTTTTTATTGTCTTTGTTTATAATTAAGCTTGAGGTTTGCTGAGGAATCTAGGTCAGCCCTAAAGTAAATTTTGAGGTTAGAATACATGCCGAATATATGAAATTGGCAGATTTAAAGTATGATTAATCAACAAAAAGGTATTTTTAAAATAAACTTTATTTTTTTAGAGCAGTTTAAGATTCACAGCAAAATAATACTGCTACATATTCACACCCTCCCTCTCTGTCAACATCCTACACCAGAGGAGTTCACGTGTTACAATAGATGAACTTTCACTGATACATAATTATCACCCCAAATCCATAGTTTACATTAGGGTTCACTCTTGGGGTTGTGGATTCAACAGGGTTTCCTTCCTTCCTTCCTTCCTTCCTTCCTTCCTTCCTTCCTTCCTTCCTTCCTTCCTTCCTTCCTTCCTTCCTTCCTTCCTTCCTTCCTTCCTTCCTTCCTTCCTTCCTTCCTCCCTTCCTCCCTTCCTCCCTTCCTCCCTTCCTCCCTCCCTCCCTCCCTCCCTCCCTCCCTCCCTCCCTCCCTCCCAGCCTCCCTCCTTCCCTCCCTTTCCCCTTTCCTTTTCCTTTCCGCATATTATGGGGGTACAAATGTTAAGGTTACGTATATTGCCCTTGCCTCCCCTCCCTCAACAGGTTTTTCACAAATGCATAATGACAGGTATCCACCATTATGGTGTCACAGAGAATAGCTTCCTTTTATTTATTTTTATTTCAAAATATTAAGGGGATGCAGATGTTTTTGATTACACGGATTGCTTTTGTAATGCTGGAGTTGTGGCTATAGCTGTGCCCATCACCGGAGAGAATAGTTTCACTGCCCTAAATATTCTTTGTGCTCTGCCTATTCATCCCTCCCTACCCTCAACCCCTGGCAACCATGAGTTTTTTTACTAAGGTGTCTTTTGGCAAGCCTTGTGCCAAATAAATTATTAGGTATACCTAGTATTAAGGTGTGGAGAGAGATTTGAGAAATAGGTGATCATCTGTAGGTGTCTTTCAGCTTTGATTTTGAAAGACCTATTTGGTGGATGAGGATGGCTTAGGGAGAACTGACTTCGAACTGTGAATCACAGAAATATATTAGAGAGCTGAAATCTGTTTGTCCCAATAATTTTTTGGCATTGAAGCCTAGAAATAAAATCACTGTTTTATATGTAAAATTTAATTTTCATTTAAAATCTTAGGGTAAAGCTGAATTTAAAAAGATTTCCAATTATAGGTAATCACCAAATGCTAATATTGTATTGACAGGTGTGCTAATGAAATTTACATACAATTTTTTATTCAATTATCTGTATCAGTGTTTGGTGAAGTACTTTATTAGTATTTAGTCCATATTTGGTAGAGCGATCATCATGGGAAGTAAACATACTTGAATCACGCATGTCATTGTTGTGCTCCATTATATTTTTGAAACATATTTGCACCCTTCCCTTTAATGAAATGATGACAAATATTCTGAGGTGCCTATCTTTATCCATGCTAATAAAAGAAACCTGACCACATGATAACTATAGCCAACTAATTAATCTAGGTAAAATTCAAGGTAACAAAAGTTTCCTGCTGTTTTATTTTTTAAAGCAACAAATGCTTTCTTTTCAACAAGAACAAAACTATTCATTGGTTTTAACAAAGTTGCCAGTTTGCAAAGTTGGTCATTGTGATGTTTTAGCACTTGTTAATTTCGAATTCTTTTTTCATTAATGTGTTTTACTTGGTAGAACTTTATAATTTTTGTTGTACTTTTGTGGTGAATATATTTGCTATTCTTGAGTTGCCAGAGGTATTTCCCCAAACGAATTGATCACCAAATTTGCTTATAAAATAGATCAGGGTAGGTATGAGACTCCTGAGTAAAAATGTTTAAATTTCATTCATTCAAGAAATATTTATTAAATTAAGCACCTGCTAGGCTAGGTGTCAAGCACTGTTCTAGGTGTTAGGAGGTAGAATGGCCAACAGGGTGGTTGGGACCCTAACTTTAGTGGCACCTTCTGTGGAGGGGGAGATAGAAGGTGGAAAAAGGTTTAGATATTGAAAAGAATTGTGAAAAAAACCTGTCTCGTTAAAGAGATAGTGGTCAGGAAAGACCATACCGAGAAGATAACATTTGAGCTGAGATCTTGTTGATGGAGATAATAAGCCAGGTAAATTTCTAGGGACAGCATACCAGACCAAGGCAACAACACAGAACAAATATTCTAGGGTGGGAAAAAGGTTTAGCCTGTTCAAGAAACAGCAAGAAGGCCATATGAGCTAGAGCTTTGGGAATGAACAGGAATGTCTTGTAAGATGAAACTAGAGGGCAGGCTGGGACCAGACTACATTGCATTGTGGAGGTCATGGTAAAGAATTTAAGAGTTTTTTTGTTTGTTTCTCTTTATTTTCTGTTTATGACGGGAAGGTAATTGAGTGTATTAAGCAGGGGATTGGCAACCCAGAAGGGGAGACGTTTAATAAGTACTTATATAAATATTCAAATGATAGATTAAAATTAGGTAGGGACATATAGGAGGTCTAAACTTGGTTAGTGCCTCAAGATTTTTCTTTTATAGTTCATGGCTTTTATTAACTCATATACAATTACTTGTCTTCTGGTTTATTGAACAGTAAGTTAGATAGCGTTTTCCACAATAATGTGTATCATAGTGGCTGGCCATAAAAGCTCCAGCACATTCATCTGAAGGATACTCCAGATGATGGCAACTAACTTTCATCCACCTCATAGTATTTCAGTACAGCCAGCTCAACCACTCTTATGTTTATTCTTCTTGGGAGTGGTGTGAGACTTCTTCCTTTTCTTAGCACCACCACAAAGTCTCAACACAAGATGCAGAGTGGACTCCTTTTGAATGTTGTAGTCAGATAAACTACTTCCATCTTCCAGTTGCTTGCCGGCAAAAATCAGTCTTTGCTGCTCAGGAATTTTTTCCTTATCCTGAATCTTGGCCTTTAAATTTTCTGTTGTATCTGAGGGTTCAACCTTGAGAGTAGTGATCTTCCCCATTAGGGTTTTTTTGAAAATCTGCATCTTGGTGGTGGTTTCACCACAGATGGCAGATCAGAAAGGGAGCTTCAAGATTCTTGTTCCTGGGAACTGACATTTAAGCTGAGAGTTAAGGAATAGGTATGACTTGATTAGGGGAACAACATGAGAAAGAATATTCCAGGCAGAGGAATATCATTAAGTGAAGTCTGAGCCTAGAAAGAGCTTAATAGCATAAGGATCTGAATGAAGAAAGGCTAGTTTGGCTATCTGTAGTTTAAAGAGGAGAGAGTAGCACCAAATGAGGCAGGCTGGCAGTAAGTATAGGACCTTACAAGACACGTGTAGGATTTTAGTCACAAGTCCTCCATAACAATGATTTTAAGGAGAGGAACTTGATAGAATTTACATTTAATTTTGTTACTTAGTTGCTACTCTGTGGAGATTGGGTTGGATTGGTGGGGGGCAAGAGAATTGATGAAGGGAGATCACTTAGATACCATAGGTACCTAAGGTGGTGGTGATGGGTGTAGGAATGTTATCAATAGAAAATTTGAAATGAAGACAAATTTAAGGATGTGGTTATTGATTAGATTTAGGGATAAGGAAAAGGAGAGATGTATCAAGGACAGCCTTCAGGTTTGTGCCTGAGCAAATGAATGGATGGTGATGTCAGTGCACAGTTATGCTGGTCAGTTGAAAATCACTATAGCTTTTTGGCATTTCAAGGTGTAAAATAAAAGCTCCTGATGGATTATTTGAAAATTAGTTACCTTAAGAGACACCTATAATGCTTAGTATGTGCCACACATTTCTTCTAATCATGATGTCAGCCCTATCAGGTAGGTACTGCTATTATACCCATTTTGTAGAGGAGAGAGCAGGCGCTGAGAAGTTAAGTGACATACATGTATGGAGTTTTGCTCCCTAGCTCATGGTCTTGACCACTAATTAAACATGGAAGCTTTTTAAATCACACATTGTATACTGCTTTATCATTTATTTGGACTTACCTAATGATATCATTTTGGGATTTAACTATGGTGTAACCTTCCTTGGAAAGTATACTTTTGTGTGTTCAAATAGCATACCTGACTATATATAGTTGTATGCTATTGAAACAGACAATGATAATATCCTCTTTAATTAATTATTAATTGCTTTTACTTCCAAAGATTCTCCTTTGAAGTTGCTTGCTCCTTATAATGTATTGTCACCGCTTGCAGCACATTTTGAAATAGTGTTGCTGACTTTGCTCTATACAGTTAAAAGTGCCTTGTGATGTCCAGGTAAGGGCTCTAATAGTCTTTGCAAATCAGATAAGCTGGGTGCTTCTTTTTGTTAAAAGATTAAAAATCCACTAATGTAGGTATATAATCTTTGCTCTGTGAATGGTGGTTATGTGGATAAGATATTATACTGATTAATAATGTGCCATGCCTCAGTGTACTGGCCCTCTCCTATGAGGGGGGCTGGTGGGCATTAATTGCTTTGAACATGATGGATACTGTATGTCTCCTTAGATAGGAAACTGACCCTTTGTAGATAGGCTCAAGTGAAGAGTTTCTTAGAAATTTTGAAATGGGAAAAGATAAGGTCCCCAGGAATAACTTGTTGCTACAGTGGGTCATGTAATTGATAGAGAAGAAAGCCAGACAAGGTACATGTCTTCTGAAGCTATTAGGTAGGTTTTACAAAAGAACAGAAACCTAAACTTTAGAAATTTGTCTCTACTGTTTACCTTTTCCTTAGTTATTTCTTTATCACTATTCAGTAAGATTCTTTCTGCAAAGGTTACCTTATTTTGGTGTGTTGTGGGGAAAAAAGGAAAAGTGTATGTGGCTGTTTTTGGGGTAACTATATAGTCAAAGTGGTGGCTGTGGTGTATGGTGAGAAAGAGCCCCAGTAGAGGCCAGGCGCGGTGGCTCACTCCTGTAATCCTAGCTCTCTGGGAGGCCGAGGTGGGCAGATTGCTGGAGGTTAGGAGTTCGAAACCAGCCTGAGCAAGAGCGAGACCCTGTCTCTACCATAAATAGAAATTAATTGGCCAACTAATATATATAGAAAAAATTAGCCGGGCATGGTGGCGCATGCCTGTGGTCCCAGCTACCTGGGAGGCTGAGGCAGAAGGATTGCTTGAGCCCAGGAGTTTGAGGTTGCTGTGAGCTAGTCTGACGCCATGGCACTCACTCTAGCCTAGGCAACAAAGCATGACACTGTCTCAAAAAAAAAAAAAGAACCCCAGTAGAAGATAAGACAAGGTTATAACTGCATCTCACTGACTATTATTGTCCTCTACTAAAACATTAATCCTGTGCTTTACTTTAATAAGGAGGTCTATATTGGTAGTTTACTCTTATTAAATTAGGGACTTCATGAGTGTCATTTTTGGAAACTTGTTAGGACCCTAACTTTGCTCATTAAGTTCTAGAATGAAAAATAACATGCACAATTCATATATATGTTTTAACCTTTGTAATGTAATTTTCCAAATGATGTCTACAGGAAAAATTGAAATCTGAACTAGCAGGTGAAATTGATTTTTCCCTTCTATATCTAGTTTTTGTGCATGCAGTAGCAAAGGTTGTTTACAGAATGACTCAGTGCTCAAGAACAGCTGCTGCTCACATTTAGCTGTTAAGACATAAGATAGGCCATAGTTAGAATTGTTGTTTATCTATAGTAGGACATTTTACTGGTGTTCTTTGTCCTGTTACAGAGGGAGTGAGAAACCCAAACCTACTTGAACATCACTTTCTGTAACTATTCTCAAATGATGTGTAATGGGGGAGGGGACAATTGTTTATTTGAAAATTTGCTTTAGTTGTGATCCTTAATGAAAAGTTTGTAGTGCAGGAGTTAAAGTAACCTGCTTCTTTCTTTTTTAAATTCTAGGTGAGAATTATGAAGATGATGATATTGACCTAGTAAACTCTGATGAGGTTATGAAGAAACCATGTCCAGTACAGATTGTTCTTGCTCATGAAGATGACCATAACTTTGAGCTTGATGAAGAAGCTTTGGAGCAGATACTGCTACAGGAGCACATTCGAGATCTTAACATAGTAGTGGTATCTGTGGCAGGAGCTTTTCGTAAGGGGAAATCATTTCTACTGGACTTCATGCTTAGATACATGTATAACAAGGTGAATAGTGTCTTTTAAATTTAACCCAGTTAAAAACAAAAAACTACCAACCAACCCTGTTTTTAAAAATAGACAAAACCAGTAAGAATTGTGTGTTTAATTTTACAGAAATATAGTGCGTTATAGAACTTCTTGGTTAAGACAGTAAAGTAAGTTTGAGCTCTTGACTCTTTTTTATTTCTATAACTCCTTTTTGGAGTTAAAATATAAAGCATAAAATATATATTGTTATATATGCTGGAACATTTATGTTCCAGGCATTGTAGTTCTAACCTAAGATGTCTGAGTATACCCTGAAAGTCTCTGAAGTACTATTTATCTTCTCTCCCTTTTTGTTATTTCTTCACATTTTCTCTCCCTTTCTTGGCCACCATTACAGTGAGTGAAGTAGGTGGGTAGAGACCTTTGGAAAAGTACCCCTGTGTTCCTCAAATAAGTCACTTTTAGTGACTTAACTTTTTTGAGATGAAGTTAAATTCCTTAGAGTGGCTTCTATTGCCATCCGTGATCTCAGCCTCTTCTCTTGCTTCTGTATGCCAACTATACAGAGGCAGACAGTATATTATTATAACATACAAAAGATATGTTATATTATTTCTCAAATTTTACTGTATTCTTAGCTAATATTATATTATCAATGGGGCCTTTCCTTACTTCTAGTGCTATTATATTGTCTTGCTAACCCTCATGGTACAGGTCATATGTTTTATTGATATTACTTTAGTTGCTCACCTCAGGTGCCATTTCTGATTTTATCTCTGGTCAATTAGTAGTAGGTGTTCAGACCATTAGTGATGGCTCACGCCTGTAATCCTAGCACTCTGGGAGGTCAAAGTGGGAGGATCACTTAAGGTCAGGAGTTTGGGACCAGCCTGAGTAAGAGCAAGACCCTGACCCTGTCTCTACTAAAAATAGAAAAAATTAGCTGGGCAACTAAAAAATAGAAAAAAATGAGCTGGATGTGGTGGCGTGTGCCCGTTGGCCCAGCTACTCAGGAGGCTGAGGCAGGAGTATCGCTCAAACCCAGGAGTTTGAGGTTTCTGTGAGCTAGGCTGACGCCACTGTGCTCTAGCCCAGGTGACAGAGCAACACTCTGTCTCAAAAAAACCAAACCAAAACAAAAAATTAATAGTAGGTGTTCAGACAGGGCATGGCAGCCCCCCATTTGTCATATATGTGCAATCTCTGAACGAATAGAACTCCCTCTTTTGTTGGGGAGGTACTGAAGCCACAGAAAGGTTACGATGGCCTAAGCCACTACACCTAGTTAGTGGCTTCTAAGTTGATATTTCTTCATTAACTTTCATTTATAAGGTTTCCATTTAGAATTCCTGATAAAAATCACCTTGTTCTGTTAATCAGAAATTGCATTTTAAAAATGTCTCATTTTTGGGATAACATACCTCTACTTAACACTGATTTAGTGGTGGGTCATACTTTTCCTGTGAGGTGAAAGTAAAGAAGGAGAAATAACAGTGTGTTAGTTTTGGGTTTATTTTATTCACCTCTGTGCCCGTAAAGGTGGGATGCCGAAAGAAGTAGGATCTTCTGTGTGTTGATTTGAGTCTGATTTATGGAAATATATGTTATACTGTACCAAAGAGTGAGTTATACAACAGGAGATTACAATTTGTGGTCAGAGACTGAATTAGTGTTGGTGGTATGAGGGAGGTTAACTTTCTCCTCCAAAATACATGTGCATACTTTCAGGTATTCTATGCTTCCCCCTTTCTAATTCTGATTTGGTTGTTTGGGAGTATAGTTTAGGTAAAATATTCCTTTTTTTCTTGCAGTATAACTTACAGAAAGGTGCACAAATCTTAAGTGTATAGCTTGATGAAAGCTTACATATGTGTATACCCATATTAATACTTCCCTGATGAAGATATAGAACTCTTTTTGTGCTCTCTCCCAGTTAATATATACTCCCCAAAAGTAACTACTGTTCTGAACCTCTCACTACAGGCTCATTTAATCTGTTTGTGAGCATATCATGAATGAAATCATACCATATGCATTCTGTGTTTAGCTTATTTTGTTAACATTATAACTTTGAGATGTACTGATGTTTTTGCATTATTTTTGTTGCCTTAGTATTTCACTATATGATTGTATCACATTTTATTTATCCATTTAACTGTTGATGGATATTTGCTTTGATGTTATAATTTTTAGCCAGTTGATTTTTGTTAATTACACCCTTCCAAAGTGAAGTAGATTACTCCTGTGTCAATAGGAGTTGTTAGAAAAATGCTGATCAAATTGTCATATCTGGCTACTGTAAAAGTAGTTTGAATTCCAGGAGTCAGCTTACAAAGGTCAAAACTTAATTTAGTAGAATTAAATTATATAATACAAGTAAAACTAAACATAATGCTTGGGATATTAATACTATGTAATAGTGATAGCTGTTATTGAACTGTTCTATGTCAATATTCTTAATTCAGTACAGAGTTGCTTCTTTTATATTTATTTCCCATTTAAAAAAAATTTTATTATGAAGAATTTTAAATACATGTAAAAGTAGACAATAGTATGAATGCCCATGTACGTAACAATTTTTAGCAATTACAACTCCATCAATCTCATTTCATCTATATTTCAATTCCACAGCTTATGTATTGTTTTAAAGTAAATCCCAGACATCATATCATTTTGTTTGTAAATATTTTAGTGTGTATCTTTTAAAGATGAGGATTTTTTTGGCCATTACAATGATACTGTATATAAAAATCAATAATTCTTTAATATTGTGAAAAGTTTTATAACTTTATATTTTCCAGTTTATTATAAAGTTTTATAACTTTATAATTTTCCAGTTGCCTCAAATGCTTTATTATTTTTTAATAGTTTGTTTGAACCCAACCAGAAGAGGTCTACGTTATAATTATCTTTAAAGTATTTTTAACTTTTTTTAAGTTTCCCTACTTCTCTCTCTCTCGGGAATTTATTTGTTCAAGAGACTGATTTGGTGGTCTTTTAGAGTTTCTCACTCTAGTTTTGCTGTTGTATCTCATTGGCGTAGTTTTACATGTTTCTGTGTCATATGAATTTTCTATAAATTGTTAGTTGAATCTGGAGACCTGATCAAACTCAGGTTTGACACTTTTTTGGCAGGAGTACTTCATAGATGATGATGCATTCTTCTGTCAGGAGGCATGTATTATCTTTTAATATAACAGTTTTTCAATCTTTACTGAATTCTAGATATTTTGATTACTAAGCATTTAATAGACATTATCTTAGTCAGTATTCACAGTAACCCTATGCAATAATATTAGTATTTCAACTTAGTAGTTGAGAAAATAAGGGTCAAAGTAAGTGGTAAAGCCGAGATGCCTGAGCAGGCATTTTGATGCCAAAACCTTTATTCTAAAGACTATTATGTAAAATTATGTTTGGTCATTTTTCCATATATCTGTATTATGTAAAGTACAGGTACTTTATAGGATATACCTACACTAAATTGTTCTTTTGTAAGTGTTCACCTTTCATTGTTTACTTCAGAGTTGATTTAGACTGGCAGGAGGACACCTGGGAGTATAAAGGTAGTGACTTTTCTTGCTGCCCACTGGTATCTAAGATTAATGGAGAGGGTTTTGCTTTGTTTGCTATACAAGGTTTTGACTTCATCTGTAATATATTTGCTAATGGCATTTTGAGAGAACTGTCCTTTTATATAGGTTTTTATTCTTCAGTATTTAAAGACCTCTTCCAAAACTCTTGCCAGAAATCAGGAGTAAAAACTATCTTTTAAGAATCATATGCACTGCTACATATAACTTGCCTAAAGCACAGATATCTCAGAATCAGTCCTATGGGATATTGAACTTGATTTCACCTTCCTCTTTAAGGCTAAGTGTCTTGAGATGTAAAACTCATTGGAAATGTGGGGCTACATGAAGAGAAACTTCATTAATTTCCTTTTTTTTCTAAGAAATGTATTTGGAGGAAGAACAGTATTTTAAAATGCATCTTTCCTGGGTCATTTTACTATTTATTTTTATTGTGGTATAACTTGCATATAATAAAGTGTATAAACCTTAGTATAGCCAGTGGATTTTTATATGTGTATACTTCTGTAATCATTGCCTGTCAGATCAAGACAGAACATTTCCTTCATTCTTAGAAGGCTTTTCTCATTCTCTCTCCCATTTACTACTTACTATCTCCAGCTCTCAAGGGCCACCCTGTTCTGACTTGTATCATTATAGATTGGTTTTGCCTACTTGGAACTTCACATAAATGTAACCATAAAGTATGTACTCTTGTGTCTGATTTCTTTTACTCAACATTAAGCCTAAGAGGTTTATTCGTGTTGTTATTGTACATGTATAAAAAGTTTGTTTTTATTGCTGGGTGGTATTTCATTGGATGAATATATCAGTTTATTTACCCCTTCTAATTGATAGATACATGGGTTGTTTCTAGTTTTTATCTGTTATGAATAAAGCTGCTATGAACATTCTTGTACAGGTCTTGCCGATGTAAGCACTTCCTTCTGTTGGGTTTATACCCAGGAGCAGAAATGTGGAGTAATAAGGGTAAAATACTTATTTAGCACCAGTAGGGACTGCTAACATTTTTTCCAAAGTGATTTCACCAATTTGCACTTCCATCAGCATTGTAAAGAGACTTACTGTTGCTGTATGTCTGGTAAACAATATTGTCAGTCTTTTTAATTTTAGCCATTCTGATAGGTGTGTATTTTTTAATTTCAAATCATCATACTTGACCACAGGTTCATTTGCTCATAAAACCATTGGCCAGATTTAATGTAGAAAGTTTGCTTATTCATTTAATTATTACTTTAACTGAATTTACCTTTGAATATTTCACTCATTACAAGTGAAACATTGTATGTAACTCTTAAGTAACAAGCTACTGAAACTTTGAATTTTGTATTCTTTTTGCCAATATAAGAAGCAGGCAACATTTGATTAGAATTTTAAGTCAATAGGAAATAAAAATTGTAGGCTTTCCCTCCCCTTGAATAATAACTTAAGCAGATTGGGTATAGAGATTATGTGTACTGTGAACTACTCATTGGGATCCTCCCCTTGAGATTTTGATTTTGGAACTGAAACTTAAGTTTCTATTCTTCCATATACAGGTTTTAAATTAGTGTGAGTGATTTCAGATTTCAATTACAAAAACATCACCAAGTGCTGCCAAAGCTAGAGGAATAAAAAATAGATGAGATGGATCACAATCTATTGTTCAGAGTCCTTATTGCAGTACTCTAGGAGGGACTTTCTTGGTTACATTCCTGAACCTATTGCCTAAAAATACCCTTCCAGCTTTAAGCCCCCCAAATGTATGTATTGCACCTCTTGTGGTATCATCAAAATTATGGTACCTATGTCATCACATTTTTAAATTTTGGATTTAAGAGAACATAAATTATAGATATTTTTTCATTTTAAAGTCTTTGTTTCTGTAAGCTAAATTTAACTATTTCTAAAGAAATTGGTTCTATTTAAGCTATTTATTAAAGACTGTCTCAAGTAATAAACTATTACACTACTCAAACATAGCTTTAGAATATTTAGGGAATTAAACTGTTTTGTATAATTTAAGTTCTTTATATATTAATATTAGCTGGAGAAATTTGGAGGAGAAATTTTTTTAAAGATAATTAACCCTCTGCCTTCTTCTCCCACTCCTCCAGGACAATTTTGTTGTTCAGCTCCTGAGTTTTAGTTCAGAATTTCTTTGTTCTCTTGAAAAATTTTTTCTTACACATTTCTTTGATACGATACATTTTCTATAGCTTACTATTTTTTTTTTTTTATCTAGTTGAGGAAGTTTATACTGTATACCATAATCCTTTCATCAAGAAGCAAGTTCGGCCATGAGGTTTATGTCACATTGCACTACTATATGGACAATTAACAAGCTTTAGTGAACCTTTCCTTCTCCCCCTAGATTCCTGTAGCGTTAATGGGATGGATTTTGTATGACTTTGGAGTCTTTGTTAAACTTGTATGCTAAGAGTATTTGATGCTTTGTTTTTCCTTTAACAACTTTATTGAGATAAAATTTACTTAACATACAATTCATTCACTTTCAGTACACAATTCAGTGGTTTTTAGCATATTCAAAGAGCTATGTAGCCATCACTACAATTAATTTCAAAGCATTTTCATCATCTCAAAATGAATCCCCATATTTCTTAGCTGTCACTGCCTCTGCACTTTCTCTAAACTCTCAGACCTAAGGAATCAGGAAGTATGAGTTCTTATATTTTGTTCTTTTTCAAGATTGATTGTCTATTCTGGGTCCCTTGCAATTCCAGATGAATTTTAGACTCACCTTCTCAGTTTATACAAGAAGTTGGCTGGGATCCACTGGTGATTGGTTGACTCTGAAAGATCAGTTTGCCAAGTATTGCTGTGTTAAAGTCTTCCAATCCCTGAATACAGGATGTTTTTCCATTTGTTTAGATCTTGAATTTCTTTCAAAAATGTTTTTGTAGTTTTTAAAGTATAAGCTTTATACTTTTGTTAAATTTTTTATGCTATTGCAAATGGAATTGTTTTCTTTATTTTTGGATTGTTCATTGCAAGTTTATAGAAATATGGTTGACTTTTGTATATGGATCTTGTATCCTTCAACCTTGTGAAACTTATTAGTTCCAATAGTTTCTTAGTGGATTCCTTAGAATATTCTGTATATAAGATCATGTCATCTGTAAATGGAGATAGTCTTCTTCCTTTCCAGTCTGGGAACCTTTTTATTTCTCTTTCTTGGCTAATTGTCCTGGCTAGAACCTCCAGTGCAGTGTTGAGTAAAAGTGATAAAAGTGGACATCTTTGTCAATTTTCTGATCTTCAGCGGGAAAGCATCTAGTTTCTCCCTACTGTATTAGCCGTGATAGGATTTTTTGTAGTTTTTTTTTTTTCCATCTAGCTGAGGAAGTTTATCTATTCCTAGTGTGCTAGGAATATATTTTTTTTTTTAAATCATGAATGTTAAATTTTGTCAAATGCTTTTTTGTATCTATTGATATTATCATGTGATTTTTCTTCTTTAGGCCATTGAGTTGATGTGATGGGTTACATTTATTGACTTTCAATTGTTGATCCAGTCTTGCATTCTCGAATAAATCCCACTTGATTGTGGTATATAATTCTTTTTATGTAGTGTCATATTTGATTTGCTAATATTTTATTGAGGATTTTCCTCTTGTAGTTCAATCTTTGCCTCATGTATTTGATGCTTTGTTAGGTGCATACATATTAAGGATTTTTATATTTTCTTAGAGAATTGACCCCTTTGTCATTATGTAATGCCACTCTTAATCCTTGTTTTTTCCCCCTTGTTTTGAAATCTGCTTTGTCTGAAATTAACATAGCTCTTCTAGCTTTCTGTTAGTGTTAGCATGGTATATGTTCTTCCATTCCTCTACTTTTAACCTGTCTGCCTTTATATTTACAGTGGATTTCTTGTAGATAGCATATAGTTGGCTATTCTTTAAAAAAAAACCAAAAACCACTATGACAGATTCTGTCTTTTAATTGGTGTATTTAGACCATTCATATCTAAAGTGATTATTATTATTTTTTTTTTGAGACAGAGTCTTGCTTTATTGCCCAGGCTAGGGTGAGTCCCATGGCGTCAGCCTAGCTCACAGCAACCTCAAACTCCTGGGCTCAAGCAATCCTGCTGCCTCAGCCTCCCAAGTAGCTGGGATTACAGGCATGCGCTATCATGCCTGGCTAATTTTTTCTATATATATTAGTTGGCCAATTAATTTCTTTCTATTTATAGTAGAGACGGGTTCTCGCTCTTGCTCAAGCTGGTTTCGAACTCCTGACCTCAAGCAATCTGCCCGCCTCGGCCTCCCAGAGTGCTAGGATTACAGGTGTGAGCCACTGCGTCCGGCCTAAAGTGATTATTGATAAAGTTGGATTAATAGCTGCCATGTTTGTGTGTTCTATATTTTGTCCTTTTTTTCTTTTTTTTATCGTCCTCTCTTTTTCTGCCTTCTCTAGTTTTAATTGAATATTTTATGTGAGGACATTTTGTGTACTCTGTTGATATATATCCATTATACTTCTTTAAAAGTTTTTTTCGTAGTTGCCTGAAGTTTGCAATATACATTTACAACTAATCTAAGCCCACTTTCAAATAATATTATACTGCTTCATTGGTAATGTAGTTACCTTGCTGCGGTCTCCAACCCCAGGGGCTGCGGACTGGCTGCAGAGCTCAGCCCTGCTCCCGCTTTTGTGGAAAAAAATGTCTTCCTTGAATATGGTCCCTGCTGCCAAAATGGTTTGGGGCTGCTGCCTAGAGTATTCCCAGTTCCTACCTCCTGTCCTTGATAACATGACTGTCATTCATTTCTCTTACCTGTATACTATAACTACCTAAAAGATTTTATTTTACCTTTTTGTCCTTCTCTGGCTCTTTCTCTTTGTAGATTTGGGTTTCTGATGTGTATCATTTTTCTTTTATGCCAAACAACTTCTTTTAACATTTTTTGAAGTTGGTTATATTGATGATAACTTCCCTCAGTTTTTGTCTAAGAAAGTCTGTATTTCTCCTTTACTTTTGTAGGATAACTTCACTGGATAAAGAATTTTATGTTGATGACTTTTTTTTTAGCCTTTTAAATATTTCATCACACTCTCTTTTGTTTGCATGGTTTTTGATGAGAAGTCCAGTGTAATTCTTATCCTTATTCCTCTGTAGATAAAGTATTTTTTGTCTCTGGCCTCTTTCAGGATTTTCTCTTAGTCTGTGTTATTTTGTAACTACACTGTGCTATATCTAGTGTAGATTTTTTTGCTATTTATCCTGCTTGGTGTTCTCTGACCTTTCTGGATCTGTGTGTTTGGTGTCTGTCATTAAGTTTGGAAAATCTCAGCCATTATTACTTAAGATGTATCTTCTGTCCCTTCTTGTCTCTCTACTCCTTCTGGTATTTCCAGTACACCTTTGTTATACCTTTTGTAATTGTCTCACAGTTCTCGAATAGTCTGTTCAGTTACTCTTAACCTTTTTTCTTTATGCATTTCAGTTGAGGAAGTTTCAAGTGACATATCCTCAAACTCACCAATTCTTTCCTCAATCTATGGATAAATGTATCAAAGACATTCTTTATTTCTATTACAGTGTTTTTAATTTCTAGCATTTTCTTTTGATTCTTTCTTAGAATTTCCACCTCTCTGCTTACATTACCTGTTTTTATGTGTTGTCTACTTTTTTTGTTAGAGCCCTTAACATGCTAATCAGTTATTTTAAATTTCCTATCTTAAAATTCCAAAGTATATATATGTTGTACATGAGTCTAGTTCTGATGCTTGCCTTATCTTTTTCAGTCTGTTTGTTCTTGCCTTTTGGCATGGCTTGTAATTTTTTTGTTGTTGAAAGCCAGACATGAAATATCAGGTAATAGGAACTGAAGATTTAGGCTTTTAGTGTGAGGTTTTATGTTAATATAGCTAGGGCTGTGTTTAATGTTTTCTGTAGCTGTAGGTCCCAGAGGCTTCAGTTTCCTCCCTCTTCTCCCATTGTTTTTGGGTTTTCCAGAGAACTCCTACTTAAATAGAATCTGTGTCTTGCAGCTTTCTCAGTTGTAATCCACTGTCATTATATTGGAGCCCTGTTGGTGTAGCGATGATATGTGGGGGAGGGGAAGCACTATATACCATCTTAAGGTTAAATCTTAGTTTTTGAGTATGCCTGAGCCCCTGGGCTATGACTTTCATTTTTTAAATTTTTAATGGTTTGCTAGAAAGGAGGGGGCAGGAGTTGGCTGATTGCTCTTCCCCAGGGCTAGATACAGCTCCAGTAAGGTAGTTTTCCTAGTTAGGCACGCCTTTGTTATGGGGCCTGCTCTGGGTAGATGTAATTCAAAGTGGTTACTTTCCCCTGGGTCAATTTAAAAATGGTTACTTTTCCCCTCCCCCTGTCAGAGTAATGAGGGTAATTTTCCTTTATCTTTTTGTTGAGAACCTGTGGAGCTCCTTAAGGTAAAACTCAGAAAAGTGAGGGGTCTGCTAAGATTAGACCTGTAGGAGTTTTTAACTTTAAAGCTAGTCCAAATCTAAATCATCATTTATTCTTACCTATTGTTGCAGCAACTAAGTTGGCCTCAGCTCATGATTCTTTGTATTCATTTGTCTCTCTAGATTTTGGGGTGGTGGTTGACAGTGTGACCAAAATTCTTTGATCTAAGAAAGGAATGTTATTGATTTTCAGTTTGTTAGGCTTTTTGTAAGGATGATTTTTAGTTTGTTAGGCTTTTTGTAAGGATGGGTATGATGACTTGTAACCTTTTTACATGTGAGAGCTAAAACTGGTAGCTCAGTGGTAGACAATAAAGTCAAATCTTCATTCAGACCTCTCTTTAATTACTAGAGGTATCTCCCCTTTCTATTCTGGTATCCCTCCCTCAAGGACACCATTTTTTAAATTATAAAAACACATGACATAATATTTACCACTTTAACTACTTTTAAGTGTACAGTTCAGTGGCATTAAGTACATTCACATTGTTGTGCAACCATCACCACCATCCATCCATCTGCAGGACTTTTTAATCTTCCCAAACTGAAGCTCTATACCCATTAAATACTAACTCCCCATATCCCCAGCCCCTGGCCACCACCTTTCTACTTTCTGTCTCTACAAATTTGAGCATTTCATATGAGTGAAATCATACAATATTTGCTCTCTTGTGTCTGGCTTATTTCACTTAGCATAGTGTCTTCAAAGACAAAGATACCTTTTAAGTGGAACCTTTTTAAGAAAAGAAATTCCTCTTCAGTGTGTACCTAAGTTGTTAGAGTTTGCCCTTTTCTGAGTTTGTGACTTGGGTCAGATGACAGTGTGGTTGATTTGTCCACCAGAATGTGGTAGTGGACATGGGGTGGGGAGGGGGTTGGATAAAAATATTAGACTAACTATTTTAGAGTCACATTAACTATTTTTTTTTTTTTTTTTGAGACAGAGTCTCACTTTGTTGCCCAGGCTAGAGTGAGTGCCGTGGCGTCAGCCTAGCTCACAGCAACCTCAATCTCCCGGGCTCAGCGATCCTACTGCCTCAGCCTCCCGAGTAGCTGGGACTACAGGCATGCGCCACCATGCCCGGCTTAATTTTTGTATATATATTTTTAGTCGGTCAATTAATTTATTTCTATTTTTGGTAGAGACGGGGTCTCGCTCAGGCTGGTTTCGAACTCCTGACCTTGAGCAATCCGCCCGCCTCGGCCTCCCAAAGTGCTAGGATTACAGGCGTGAGCCACCACGCCCGGCCTCACATTAACTATTTTAACTAAATTAGATGAACTATTTTAGATGTTTCATAATTTGTTCCTGGACTTGCAAAGTGTTCTCACATATTCAAATGAAAATACTAAATACAATTGATGGTCAGTCAGAATGTGTAGTATTCATTCCATCTACCAGTTTGGGTGTTGAGTGTTCATAACCTGTCTCCTGAAAAGGTACTGGTTTCTCACAGGTTAGATTTTCATTTGTGGTGGTTTTTGTGGGGAATGCCTTGCCACTAGGGAGTATATCCCTTATTGTTGTTGCTACTTGGATCTTATTCATCCTTTCTGTCTCTTTTACTGCTAGCTGTGATGAGCTATGGCTTCTTGATGGACCTTTATTCCTCTAGCCTGTTCATTGTTAAAGGAGTCAGCTTACCTGCAAATTGAGAGCTGCTGTGCTCTGATACATGTAGGCCTGGCTGGACCACCAACTCTTTGTCTAAAGTTTACGTAGCTATTGTTTCACTTTGTTGCTAGAGAATATTACCTTTCCTTAGGTAAAATATGATTTTTTTTTTTTTTTTTTTAAAGACAGGATCTTGCTCTGTCACTGAGGCTGGAGTATAGTGGTGCCATCATAGCTCACTGTAATCTCGAACTCCTAGGCTCAAGGATCCTCCTGCTTCAGCCTCCCGAGTAGCTGGGACTACAGGTGTGCACAACCACGCCCAGCTAATTAAAAAAAATGTTTTTTTAGAGATAGGGTTTCGTTATGTTGTCCAGGCTGATCTCAAACTCTTGGCCCCAAGCAGTTTTCCCGACTTGGCCTCCCAGAGTGCTGGGATTACAGGCGTGAGCCACTGTGCCCAGCCTATGAAATATGAATTTGTTTCTTACTATTTAGAGTAGTAGTGTTTCTTTATTGCTAATAATTATATTACATAGATCTATATTTATTCACTATTTGACTACACTTAAAGTTCAGGTGATTTCAGATTGCCTTTTGCAACAGATTTATTTTATAAAATATCTTTTACTATTTATTTTCATGGAGGAATAGGTTACTTTTGGATTTCTGTGTTTTGAAGCTTATCTTTATAGTAATAAATGGTACCAGATTAGTGTTTTTGAGTTCTTAAGTTTGCCTTTAGTAACTTATGACAGCAAATGGGGTCTATGATCAGTGGGGCTGCCTTTAGTTCCTACTAGAATGATTCTTGAGGATAGAACTGTTTCTTGTTGTTCACTGGTATAAACCTAGAACAGTGGCTGTCATATGGTAGAGTTCAATAAATATTTATTGAATGAATCAATACTACATTTTATGAAAGCTATCAGTGTTCAGTGTGTTAGAGAAGTTACAGACTTCAAGTTTTGAAAAAAAAAATCTGATTAGGCAGGTTCTACAGTTTACCTTTTCTTCCCCCCACCCTTTTATTTACTGATGAACTTAGTATTTTTAAACATTTCCATTACAGAATAAACTAAGAAGAGATGATACAGAGTTAATAGTTTTTTTTTAAATTTTTTTATGAGGCACCAATTCTTTTTAAAGTGTCTTTGAGGGGGAGGGGGTTAGCAAACATGTTGGCCCATAATTTTAGCCATCTATACTTTAAAAAAACTTATTTTTACTATCTTCTCCATGTAATTGCATTGTTTCTAGGAATAATAAAAAAAGATCATAGTTCTTTTCTGTTACTCATGCTCAGGAGGGAGCACATAAGTAAATAAGGGAGCTTATAAGTAAATTTTTTTATTCATTTATTTAACAAATATTTGGAGTGCTACTGCAAGCCAGTAGGGAAAACTGTGTGCTGGGAATACTTATGAGAATAAAACAAAACTTCTGCTTTCATGGAACTTATATTCTTATAAAGAAGATAGAGAAACAAGATAAATAAAATGTAGATTAAAAGGAGAGTTCTCTAAGTGGATAGATCTTTTATTTGTGTATGTTGTGCCTTTTAAAAACAATCAGTTCATTAAATATCAGATTTTTTTTTTTTTTCATTTTTACATTGTGAGGGAATGAGAATGGCACATGTGAGAACCTGTAACAGTGCAGGCCACTTTTATAGTAGCAGTTTGGTAAACAAGGATGATTGAGTTTAGAGCCCTTGCTCTTAAGAGACTCACAAGAACTGCAATGCAAAGCATATAATAAATGCACTATCAATAATATGCTTTAAGAGTTCAGAAAAGTTGGAGTTTCTTCACTGCTGGCTGAGTCTAGGCAGAGAACAGGTGGAACAAAGGTAAAGATAAGCATAACAACATACGTATTTGGGGAATGGTGACCTTATTGCTATAGTAGAAACAGGAAGGTGTGTGTTGGGATCTATGGGAAGTATCAGGAACAGAGACAAGAAAAGTAAATTAAAGATGGACAGACCTCCAGGTGGTCCTATAGTAGTGGGGAGCCACAGATGAGTTTTAAGTAGGACCATGGCACGATTACATTTCTTACAACAATTAAGTGACTATGAGAAGGGATGGGTTAGAAGATAGAGCAAGGAGGTGCAAGAAAACCGATTTGGAGAATCTAAAACATAGTCCAGGGCAGGACCACTAATTGTGTTTATCTAGAAGATTATCATTAATCATCTAATCTCTGGGAAGGATACCTCCTGCAACACAAGGCCATTGTGTATACTGTGAATGGAGTTGTGTCGGGCAGCCTTGTAACCAGCAGAGATGAGGTCCTTAATTTGAAGGCACCTAAAACTAAAAAAAATAAATGAATCCAAGAGAATTTTGTAATTGATAGGATTAGTAGTCGATTGGGGATAAGTGTTTTGTGGAGTAATATAGTAATAATTATAGATGGTTTGAAGTTTAAGGCTGTGTTAGGTGATGGTCTGGACAACACTATGTTTTCTGCCACCTTATCTCTGTTTTTCATAAGCCACTTCATCCCACTTTGTCCCCCCTTTTTCCTGCCTTAAACATCTTCTCTCTACCCCCTAATTTGGGTTTTATAATCTGTTTTGTACTAGATATCCAAGCTAATTAGAAGTATTTCTGAAACCAAGGAATTTTTATATGGGGTACATTGAGTAAAGGATATGTGGCTTTAAGTATACTGAAGTACAGGGATCTTGATGTCTGTCAAAGGTACTCATTTATTATGTCCCAGGTTTAATTTTCTAGATAATTTACCTTATATTTTAACTTTAGTATTATTTCATAATATTAATTATAATTTATCCTGGTGTTTCTAGTTAAAACATTTTATTATGGAAAAATTTAAAAAATACTCTAAAATAAAGAGAATACTATGATGAACCCCAATGTGTGCCTATTAACATTTTCTGGTCTTATTTTAGCTGTTTCTCTCTCTCTCTCTCTTTTTCCACCCCCCTGGAATATTTTAAAGCAAATACCAGACATACCCTTTCACCGCAAATACTTGATTATCTAACAGATCATTACTCTATTATTTTTTGCTTAACACAACCACAATATCATTATCATACCAAATGATCTTCTTTACCCTTGTTTATTTAATACCATTTAATGAGATACCCAGTCTGGGTTCAGATTTTTCCCTGTTGGTTTAAAAAAAAAAAGCTTTTAAAAAAATAGGCTGTTTGAATTAGGTTCCAAATAAGTCTTGGGGTTATTTTTAAAGCTGATTATTAATTTTTGAGACAGAGTCTCACTCTGTTTCCCGGGCTAGAGTGCCATGGCATCAGACTAGCTCACAGCAACCTCAAACTACTGGGCTTAAGCAATCCTTCTGCCTCAGCCTCCTGAGTAGCTGGGACTACAGGCATGTCCACTATGCCTGGGTAGTTTCTTCTATATATATATTTAGTTGGCCAATTAATTTCTTTTTGTTTTTGGTAGAGATGGGGTCTTTGCTCTTGCTCAGGCTGGTTTTGAGCTCCTGACCTTGAGCAGTCCTCCTGCCTCAGCCTCCCAGAGTGCAAGGATTACAGGCATGAGCCACTGTACCCGGCCAAAAGCTGATTATTTTTTAAAGAGAAAATTAAGGCAGTGTGAAAACATTCTGGTATAAACTATTCCAAGAGAGCAATGTTGTTTTGACAGCCATTCTGTCTGGAACTTAGTTTTGCTTATCTGTACAAGAAGATGTTAAAATAGCTGGTATCTTTTTTTTTTTCTTTTTATGATTTTTAAACATTTTAGGAAATCTTTCTAAAAAGGGGAAAGGTGTGACCCCACTTATCTAGAAACCTAGAGAAGAGAAATGTGAGCTGATTTGAGAAAGTTTAGGTTTGGAGGAGATCACTTCTCTATTAGACAAAGAACCCACCAAAGGAACCCCACATGGGATTGCTTTTTTTAAGGATTGTGTGTTACCCAGTATATTTTAGCTGTCTGGAGTTAGCTTGTTCATCTGTAAAATAAGAAATGGAAATTTCTTTTAGTTTAATTGTGTGTTTTACATTTATCCTTGACTTTAACAGGATTCGCAAAGTTGGATTGGTGGAAACAATGAACCGTTGACTGGCTTTACATGGCGAGGTGGTTGTGAAAGGGAAACAACAGGCATACAAGTTTGGAATGAAGTATTTGTGATTGACAGACCAAATGGAACAAAAGTAAAATTCTGTTTATATTCTTTTACTATTTTTCCTCCCACATTGTTTCTTGGGCTATTTTCTCGTGTTAAAAATCAAAACAGCACAGAACTATGATAACTTTAACACATGGATTATAATGTCAAAGTGTACACAATATGAATACTCTTCTTGATTTATTGATTTTCAAGTTTATTTCATATTTGATTTTTATGTCATTCTTGGTGAATATTTTACTAAGTATTTTAAACTCTTAAATTCCTAGGTTGCTGTGCTGCTTATGGATACTCAGGGTGCCTTTGATAGCCAGTCCACTATTAAAGACTGTGCAACGGTGTTTGCTCTGAGCACTATGACTAGCTCTGTCCAGGTGAGACATGAGATTAAGTGGAATAATCAGTTCACATAATCCTTTGGCTGATCCTCAGAATGCCTTTTTTTTTTTGAGACAGGGTATTGCTATGTTGCCCAAGCTGGAGTGTAGTGGCTATTCACAGGTGTGATTATGACACACTACAGCCTTGAACTTCAGGGCTCAAGCGATCCTCTGTCAGCCTACTGAGTAGATGTGACTATGGGTACATGCCACTGTGCCCTGACAAAAGGCATTTTGATTGAAGAGGAAAAAGGATTAAAATTAAAGAGCGCTATTTATGTTTCTTATTGGTCATTTATATTTCTGTGTTTGGTGTTCTGGTTGTGGCTTACGATGTGAAATTTCATACTTGGTATAGTTACAAAGGAGTAATAAAACCAATAGCCAATCCCTTTTGTTTTTCATTATGGGATCTATGCCTTATTTTTAATTTTTATTTTGGGACAAGGCCTTGCTCTGTTACCTGGGCTACAGTGCAGTGAGTGGTGTCATTATAGTTCACTGGAGCCTCAAATTCTGGGGCTCAAGCAATCCTCCTGCCTCAGCCTCCCACCTTGCTTGGCCTTCCAAAGTGCTGGAATATAGGCTTGAGCCACTATGCTTAGCCTATGCTTTTTTTTTTTTTTTTAAAGGAAAAGATATTGCATGTTATCTGTAATTGAAATCAGTCAGATCTCTGTCAGATACAGTAAGGAGTACAGTATATTTTTGGTTTTTGGCTAAACCAAACAAAAAAACTGAAGTAATTAAACCTAGAAGTCTAGTTTTCTGTTTGATATCTTTGACAACTGGTATTTAATTATTTGAACTAAAGGAGATAGAAGCATAAGAATTAATAATACTTAATTTAGGAAACCTAACTGATGCTTATATAATAAACTAAGGATTTTGAACACTTCCTTCATTTAGAAAGTAGTAAAACCCCTTCTATGTTTCAGTTATACTCTGTGTTTGGTGTTCTATCAAGTTTTAGTTTCTTCAAGCAAGACACCATCTTTTTTCTGTATAATTTAGGTTGACTGGACTGAATTAAACTACCACATGTCATTTTGTATTTCTTTTCTTTTTTCTTTTTTTGGAGATCATCTGTGGTTGTTACATCTCTGGCTGAAAATTAAAGTATGGTGTTTAGGTCCCGTTGGTCAGTGATGTATCAAGAAGTGTATTTGCAAGTATTTTTTAAAAATGGGGAATGGGGGGGGGTTATGCATTCTTCCCAAGAAATTTTTCTTACCGATGGTAGATTGTAGGTGATACTGTCATAGTGTGTTGTAATTTTTAATGTTTTCCAGTAATGTCTGGAACATATGAACAGTTTCTCTTAGCTCTCATTTCCCCCTTTCTCAATGTGAAGTACCTAGTCATGAGAGTAGAAAGAAGGTTGGATATTAACATGAGCTAAAAGAATAGTACTTTTTAGCCTGGCTTCTGTTTATTTGCGGCCAGGGCTGGGGATATTTGTCATTACCCACTAAGTGATGCTGTCAAGAGCCCTCAAAGTTGTCTTTTTAAAAATATTGTTCTACGTTTTTTTCTCTAATCTTAGAAGGTGGAGCAATTGTGATTCCCTAGAGGCAAGCAGAAACCATAACTTCGTGTTTATATTATGACATTATAGCCCCTCAGGTTAGCTGACTTTAGGGTTTGCTTTAAATTATCATGAGGGAATTCTGTGTTTTAAAACTTGTTTTTTGGTCTTCTCTTATTTATTCAGCTTTTTGATAGTAGCAGACCTTGTTTTGGACAGCCACGTAAAGCCACTCAGTCACTTTCTCATTTGTAAAATGAGAGCTTTACTCATCTTGCCTATCTCACATGTGGTGGTTGTGTACAGTCAAAAATGAGATCTAAATGAGATATAATGCATATATGAAAGTGCTTTGTAAACTATAAATAACCAAAAAGATTAAGATATTTATTATTGTTTTATTCCTGACCTTTGAAGATGGTGTGCTTTCCTTACATAAGATATCTGGCTGATAGAGCTATGACATATTGAGCCTCTTGTTATTTATTCTTTCAACAAAAGTATATTGAAGAACAAGGCAGTAAGCCAAGTACTAATCATCTAAGTTAAACAACTCTCCTTCTCTCTTTGCTATTTGCAACCTGGCCCTGACAGTGAAAGGATCTGGAGCTATTTTCAAAAAGCTAAAGCCTGCATGGATAAGAATAGGTTGGTCATGCTGTCAGATCTTAAGTTTAAATCTAAAGTTTAATCACCTCAGTCATCAATTACTTTTTTACATACCCCTTTTGGAATTAGTCAGTAGCTGAGAATACCGTTTTAGGTTTGCCAGCCTTTATTGACTGTTTATATTCTTGACCTCCAAGTGATTTAGCTAGATTATCACTTATTTACTGTTAGAACAAATTGTTCTGTCTTTGGAGTGACCCTATTTACTCAGATATAAGTTATTTCTTAGAAGAGGTGATGTCTGTGGATGGCCAGTTTTCTCCTGTGGCAGCCTAGATTACCTTCTGAGGACTTGTCTGGTAATTGCTGGAAGAAGATCTCTTTCCTCTGAAGATATTTAGACCCTTTTCTATCAGCTCTGATCTGTGCAACTTGGAAAGCCGCCTAAAAATTCTGAAAGGGGCAAGAGTGCCACCTACTGTTACTTCTATTAGCTTCCACAGGCTGGTAAATTATTAAGATTGGTTGAGTATAAGGGAAAAGAGAACCACATTAGAGTCAGTGGTGGATGAGGCAGTCTCTGAATAACTATACTCTGATTGCACCAGGGACGAATTTATCTTTGTAGAACTATTGCTCTTTACAGTCACTGACTTAGAAAATGATGTGGAAATAATCTTCACTTTTTTTTTTAATGATCATAAAGTTAACTTTGAGAAGGAGAAAATGAAACTTACTACACAGTATACTTGTTTTTTTTTTATGTCTACCACTTCAGACCATGAATATGCATGTGTTCATGATTTTTTACATATTTTACCACCACTGCTTCCTCCTTAATGTTTTATCTTGACTGTTAGGAAAAAAGAGAAAATCCTTTTCATGTGCCACTGGTTGAGATAATGACTGATTCATTTGTGCTGAGGTACAAACTAACCTTCATTTCCACAAGTAAAGTTATATATAAGCTGGATATTCAAAATAAAACACTAATAAAAAACAAATTTTGTTTTAACAGGTATATAATCTATCTCAGAATATTCAAGAAGATGATCTTCAGCACTTGCAAGTATGTATGTCTCAAAGAAAATATGTCAAAGTATTGAACATTTAATTCTCATTTTCTTGTGAATTCACACTTAGAAGCCTATCATATCACTAAAAAGATTGAATATTATATCGGTTTAAACTGATGTATAATTTTATAATTGGAAGAAATTTCAGTATAAGCCCAGTGCATTAGAAAATTGAATACTTAGCTTTTAAATGATTTGAAAGGCTCTGACATATGGTGCTTTGATGTAGAATGGTTTACAAATGTCTTCTTCCAGTCTCTTTGGGGGCATTATTTTAAATAATTTGATTTAACAGTTATTTACAGAATATGGAAGACTTGCAATGGAAGAAATCTACCAGAAACCATTTCAGGTAAATAAATATTTTAACATTTATAAAAATTTGCTGATGAGAAGCTGTCAGGCCACCTCAGCTTGTAACTTTGGAGACAGCAGAATATGTGACAGCAAACTCATTTCTAGCAATAGATTCAGTGGAGTTGAAACTAACCTATGGTAATGTCATCACCAACTCATCAGTATAGGCTTAAACAGGATAGGAAATAGAACAAAATAATCCAAATTGATTCTTAATACTTAGATTAAGAGGATAATGTTTCTCTTAAGAGTTATTTAATTTCAAAACTTAAAGACAGTAGGGAATGTAAGATAGTCATATTGAATTTTTTTCATACATGATAAATAATTACAAAAATGTTCCAGGTGTCTTTTTTGTGATATATTGCACTTTGAAGATAGTCTTGTTATTCTTTATATTGGTTTCATATAAAAAAGTTTCAGATAGTTTATTTGTTAAAGCAAGTATAATTTATAATTTGTCATTATTACAGTTTGGTCAGCTGGAGTTACAGTAGGGAGAAATGACTCTACCATGTTTGCTTATCAGTGTGTGAGATCCTTCCTCTGTGACAGCATTGCTACTGATTGTTACTGCTGATGGGTTTACATTAATCCCATGGCCGGTCTGGTTGGTCTGGACGAAGTGATCACTTCTATGAAATAGTTGGACATGTTATGGCTTCATTTTGTGTTTATGGCTAAAATACACTCTACTTGGCCTATATCAGTTTTTCTGATCTGGGCTAATTTTGCCACCCAGGGGACATGTGCCAATGCCTAGAGACATTTTTGATTGTTCCAGTTTTGTGGGGGAGGTTAGAACCACTGGCATCAAATACCTAAAGGCCAGAAATGCCTTCAACATCCTAAAGTGCACGGGACAGCCACACATAAGTAAGAATTCTTTGGCCCCAAATGTCAGTAGTGCTGGAGTTGAGAAACCTAATCCTATATGAGTAAAACATTCTGTGAAATGGCCTTACTGACACTACTAAATCTATAATCAGTTTATAATTAGCCATCTAGAATTAGTTGGTCTTCTAGTTATACAACCTTCATTTAAAATTATGAGCTGTATGCCCTGATAGGCCTTTTTTGTTCATTTTTAAATCCTGTAAATTATGATTGGTGTGCTCTGATATGCCTGTTGTTCATTTAAATTCTGTATTATTGCTTGTGGCAACTCTGTTCTTATATACAGTGAAGTTCTCAAATGGTGGCATTTGCTTGTTGTAGGGGCTGGAAATGTTGGTTTTTTTTAAGTGGACTCTGATATAACCATGAGCAGTACTGATCATTTGGTTACTATAACTTTTGATAAGGATTGTTTTGGAAAGTAAGGAAGTCTTCAATTGTTAAAGTTGTGATTTTTCATAAGAGTTTTAAAAGAAATGATTTGTATTTTTTCTGTGTGTAGACATTAATGTTTTTGATTCGAGATTGGAGTTATCCTTATGAACATTCATATGGTTTGGAAGGTGGAAAACAATTTCTCGAAAAGAGATTGCAGGTAAGTCCCCAGCTTCTAGAGAGGAGAGCATGAGCAGCAATCCAGGAGAAGGGCTGGTCTGTCTAGACTCTTGCTTATAGTACCGCTTTCTCTGTGTCATTGGAATAAGGCATCCCAAAGTAGCCCAGGTGACTCTTTTGTACATAAGTGGTGAAAAGCAAATTGGTTGTACTCCTGCCTGAGAAGACAATGCCCTTGAATCAAAAGTTAAGGAACAAATATTTCTCTCCAGAGCCAGTTGCTTCCTCTGTAAATAAATACTCAAAGGATAAAAGTTTGAAGGAGACTTTTTGATTTACTTAGATTGCTTATGTGTCTCTTTCTGGGCCAACTGAACTTCTGAACATTTGAGGCAGGTCTGTGTATGCATTGAACACAGGTGGTGTGAGACCCCTTCAGAGGAATGCTATGTCACAGAGTGACAACATGTAGAGCTAGAAAAGGGATCTTAAACATCATCTAGTTCAGCCTTTTTTTCTTTTTCTTTTTTAATACACAATGAAACTGGGACACAGAAAAGTGACTTGCCTATGGTTTAAATAATCATTGATAACTGAGACTAGGACCCAAATATCCTGACTCCTATGCACCATACCACATCAAGGCATTTCTGGAAAATAACCTCACCTGCATGATCCTTTATACCCGCCCATGGAAATACTCAGGAAACCTGCAGGTCAGATACTTAACAGATTACCCATCTACTCACATACACAATTTATTCATCCCTTTATTCATAAGTAGGAGGGTATTCTCTTTTGGCTAATAAGATTTTGTCTATCTATAGGATGATGCATTTGGTTTCTCAACCACATTCAGAGATTTAGAGTATAGTATAATTTTTTTATTCCTAAAGTGAGATTTAAACCAATTCCTCCTTCTTGGATTATTTGCAAGGTATTTCCAGACCCTCCTGTCAGAAATAATTTCAATCATCAGAGTTTTCTCTGGTTCATACAGTCTAAACTCAGATTTATGTGCCTCAAAGACAAGAAGGTTTTCTAACTTCTTATTGATAAGTGATACATGATTCAGAAAATTGCTGAAATTGTGTGTAGCGTGATGAATTTGTTTAAAATGACCATAGACATGTAGCCAGCACCTACAAGCACCCACTGTCATAAACTAACCCCCAAAACTCTATACCACCATCCTGACTTTTAACGGGCTTTGCTTTTGTACTTTATGTGAATGGAATCGCATTCAGAATGTATTCTTTTGTCTAGCTTTTTTGCCTAATATTATGTTTCTGAGGTTAGTGCATATTGTTGCATATAGTTTAGTTCATTTATTCTCATTACTATACAGCATTTCATTGAATAAATGAACAGCAGTTTTTTCATATTACTGTTGGTGGAGATTTAGGTAGTTTCCAGATTTAATTATGAATAGTGCATGTTTTGTTAGAATGGTTTTTGAGAAGAGTCTTTAGGAGACTATGTGAGTTATGTTGGGATAAGTGAGTAATTATTCAGAATGTTTCTAAGTTTAAGATTTTCTTCCTGAAAATACACAGCAATCTCTCTTCTCAAATTCTGATAACTACCACAAATTATAAATAGAGCCCTGATATTCTAACAAATTTTCTAAGTTTCCTTGGATTGCACAGGAACTTTCTACCTTAGCTCTTATGTTGCTCCAGGGCTAATCTTTTTATTTATAGGCAAATTAGTACATTGCTGTTTTGTTTTGTTGCCATTATAAGTACTTTAAAGGTAAATTCTTAATTTATTTACTGATGTGTAAGTCACAACCACAATTTGTTATTCAGATAATAGATATAATGATTAATTATTACATATTTGTTGTTATTCTAGGCAGCTTACTTAGGAAAAAATCATCTTCTCCTCAATTTAAGAAAGTTTAAGAAAATGTGGGGTCTTAACAAAGTGGTTAGAAATGGGCCTTTAGAAATTTTTTGTATCATAAGCACCCCTCTGGAGTAGCATCTGGTTAACTGTTGCATGAATGTGAGTATGTGTATGTTTGCTTTTTAAAAATTTTTCTTTTCTCCTGTGTACAACGTCACCCTGTCTTCTTCTGCCCTTAGGTAAAACAAAATCAACATGAAGAGCTACAGAATGTAAGGAAGCACATTCACAATTGTTTCTCAAATCTTGGTTGCTTCCTTTTGCCACATCCGGGTCTTAAAGTTGCAACTAATCCTAGTTTTGATGGGAGATTGAAAGGTGGGAATTCCCATTCTTGCTAAAACGAGAACTTACTTTTTAGAGGCTGAAAGTTTTTTTTTAAATATATGACATCTTAAATTTCCTGTCTTACACTGGAGTACATTTGGATGCATTGTTAATGTTGCGATTGTAATGCTCTGTGTTGTCTCTCTGGCTTTCCATTTGTTTGTTTGTTTGTGGCATTTAGCGTATTGATTAAACTATTTGATGATGTATTTTGTTGCTCAGCACTGATGTCCCGACAGTTCTGAAGGCTGAGAACATTTCTTTACAATATTTAAACTTATTGCAGTCTGCTGAAAGGCCTTACTATTTTATTGATACAATCGGATTTTGGTCTCTGTTTCAGGGGTGGTGATATTTTTTTGTGTATATTTTAGGGTTATTTTGAGTGTGATAGTAGAAGGCTTGAGAATTGACAAAACTTTGGCTGGAAAAACAAAATTTAGTAGTAAAATTTAATACAATTTCATGAATTGTTTGCCTCTTTTGAAAAGGACATTTTAGTTAATACTTAATGTGGAATTTGTTTTGTTAGTCCACAAATTATTTTATTTATTATTTGAGCTAAAAGATTGGGGGATGAGAGAAAGGAGCTAGTAGATACAGTAGAAGGGATTATATTTTTTTCCTATGAGATATGGCGTGTTTGGATGAGTTTTTTAAATGAATCTACTTAAGTAATCAATATGTGTACTCTTATTTCATAAAACAGAATTTTATGAACTCTTACCAGTGGGGACTTCTAAAATTTTTTCTTTTTGACTAATATTCTGATCAATTTTGTGTCCACTAGATATTGATGAAGACTTTAAGCGAGAGCTTCGAAATCTGGTTCCATTGCTGCTTGCTCCTGAAAATTTGGTAGAAAAAGAAATAAGTGGATCTAAAGTCACTTGTAGAGATCTTGTAGAATACTTTAAGGTAGGTGAATGCTTTAAAATTAAATAGCTTTGTCTGAGATAGAAACATAGTTGACTTAAAACTCATCTGTACGTCTATATTATAAAGCAAAAAAATAATTTATTCTTTGAATTGGATGTGTCAGTATTTAAGCATCTTTAAAAGATTGTAGCAGACTACTTGTATTTTCTAGACAGTGATTTTGTTTGTTTACAGAATTATTCCACTTTTTCTCCATCTCTGATATGAAGAGAAGAGCCATTTATTATGTTGTAATACCACTCTGTTATTTGTGAATGATTATAGGAATTGGGAACATAATTCTGCATCCCGAGTTCTCATAGAAGCATTCTGTCAGAGTTCTGAGGATTTGATAAGAGCAGCTGAAAGTCTTTATACTGGTTTCTGAGAACAAGTAAATTATTCATAGTTTTTTTCTCTACTCTTCTGTAGTCTTTACAGCTTGTCTGCCAGAATAAGACCATTGGAGAAAGTTGTATTATTCATAGTAGGTAGTTATAGATAAGTGGAAGTGAAGATACAGTTAACTAAGAGTATATTTTTGTTTATTTATTGGGCACTTCAAGGTCACTGTCATCTTTGTTAAATTAATTTAAGTCAAGTGGAAGGTTGAAAGACTCCTGTATTGACTTCTAAAAACTCCCATCCTTCTTACTCTTAAGCCAAAAATTAGGTAATTTTTTTTTCTTGAGCTGAAATATAATTTAAACTGGTCAAAGTAAAATAATGGGTTCAAATGTTTTTTTAACATGTATATTTGAAACACTATGGGAGAATTATGGATTTCTTTGCATAAAGTGGATGGTATTTTATAACTTTAAATATGAGATATAACTTTTATGTAAGTTGGAATTTAGAAACATTTCTCTAGGATATTATTTAGCAACTTGTATTTAATAATGAGAATAGGAGGCCGGGTGTGGTGGCTCACGCCTGTAATCCTAGCACTCTGGGAGGCCGAGGCGGGCAGATTGCTTGAGGTCAGGAGTTCGAAACCACCCTGAGCAAGAGCGAGATTCCACCTCTACTATAAATAGAAAGAAATTAATTGGCCAACTAATATATATAGAAAAAATTAGCCGGGCATGGTGGCGCATGCCTGTAGTCCCAGCTACTCGGGAGGCTGAGGCAGAAGGATTGCTTGAGCCCAGGAGTTTGAGGTTGCTGTGAGATAGGCTGACGCCATGGCACTCACTCTAGCCTGGGCAACAAAGCGAGACTCTGTCTCAAAAAAAAAAAAAAATAATGAGAATAGGGTTAACTTTGTTGGAATGAGAGTATATGATTTTTAAAGCCTAGAATTCCCTTTTAATGTGAATTATTTTTATATTTTAATGATTTTTTTCTTTGGGAATACAGAGCCAAATTGCATAACCTACCAATATAATCTCTCTTTTTAGGCTTACATTAAAATTTATCAAGGAGAGGAACTTCCACATCCAAAGTCCATGCTTCAGGTAGAGAAAGAGAGAGTGTATGCTATATGTTGTACATATACTTTTTTATGTGGGAGAATAAAAATTTTGCTTTAGAGAGAAATGCTGGAAAAGGGGGAGGGGATGCTTTTTTGCATGCAAATAAATTTTATATATTTAAGGCAATACATGTCATATGTCTTTAAGTTTTATATGTTTTTTTGGGGGGAGGGGTAACTGCAGATTGTAGGCTTTGCAAATATATAGGCCACCAGAAATAAGAGTCCTTGGTACCATCTCCATAGATGCTTAATGTGTAGGAAAATTTCTGTTGTAGAAGATGGCTTAATGTGGGTCTCTCTGAACTGAGCTGCTTCTGTTCACTGAGTTGTTGACACTGCACATCGTTTGAAATAGGCTTATTTTTATTTGGTATTAATGATTTAGAGCTGCCTCTTGTGAATATAGACTTTTTTCTCGTCTTCTTTTTTTTTTTTTTAGGTGGTGGTCTTTGGGACTGTGTTATTTTAACCCATTCATATTTTTAAAAATTTACTACTTTGGGCAGTTTCTCAGTTTTATAGTAGATTAAATGTTATCTTCTAATAAAACTCTTACAATAAGCAGTTTTGTGGGTTTGAAAGTGTTTTTTGTGTAATACTGATTATGAGAGAAAGAAACCATGTAGGTCATTGTGGATTCCTGACATCTGGAGACTCAGCATATTTTAGGGTTGTATCTATTTATTTCTGTCCATTTCCTGAGCATATGTGATCTTTTCTACAAACACATTTTTTAACATCAACTTAAGCAAAGCAAAATTAGGTAGGCAGTCCTATTAGAAGCATTTACTGTATCCTTTTTATACCAATGTTCCCTTCCATAGGAAAGGAAAACTGAAAGTTGGTATTTTCTCTGGTTCATTTTTCAGACTTGTTCATTATACATAATTTATTGTGTTGATCTAAATTTATAGAGTCATAGGGTATTTTTTACATAATAATGGTACATTTAATTTTATTTTTTAAGGCAACAGCTGAAGCTAATAATCTTGCTGCAGTAGCAGGAGCAAGAGATATCTATTGCAAAAGTATGGAACAGGTTTGTAACTAAAATTTAACTTTGATGCCAGAGTGGGATAAAAGATTTTTATATTTAAAATAGTTGAGCTAATTTGTGCCACTTATATATTGACATGTTATGTCATTCTCTAATTCTCCATTATGATCTCTGCTGGAAATAAACTGTAAGAAAATAATTCACATCATTAGAGTTTAGAATTTGAGTGGTAAGTTATTACATACATTCTACTGACATTTTCTGACACATGATTCAGAGTGCTGTTATTAGTAGCCTTTGATGGAAGTAACATTAGCTTAAGGCCAATAGCAGTTTCTGCAGTAAGCTTGCTCAAACATTAGAATACCTTTTTAGTGTGATACCATTTACGCACTCTCTTGCCAGCAGTCTTTTGTACTGTTATGGTGTATTAGTGGGTCAAATGAAGGCAAGTACAGAGTGCGGCATAACTTTTTTTATTTTCAGTTTTATTGAGATTAGTCATATTTGGAATTATTTTGCTTGAGTCGGTTCAATGTACAAAAAATTAATAGGTTATAATCTCTGGTGAGATAATACAAATGAGTTTAAAACTAAACCATGTAAATGGTTTGACTTTCTGAGACTAAAAACTATGAGCAAGAAACTTATTTCAGGTGTCAATTATTTCTAGCATGTAATCTGTCCTATGTAATTCTGTCTGTACAGGTATGTGGTGGGGACAAGCCTTACATTGCACCTTCGGATCTGGAGCGAAAACACCTGGATCTCAAGGAAGTGGCAATTAAACAGTTCCGTTCTGTGAAAAAAATGGGTGGAGATGAATTCTGCCGTCGTTATCAGGACCAGCTTGAAGCTGAAATTGAAGAAACCTATGCAAATTTTATAAAGCACAATGATGGCAAAAATATCTTCTATGCTGCTCGTACCCCTGCCACACTGTTTGCAGTCATGTTTGCTATGTATATAATCTCAGGACTGACTGGCTTCATTGGCCTAAACTCTATAGCCGTCTTGTGTAACCTTGTCATGGGGTTAGCACTGACATCTCTTTGTACTTGGGCATATGTCAAATACTCTGGGGAGTTCAGAGAAATTGGAACAATGATTGATCAGATTGCTGAAACACTATGGGAACAGGTTGGTATCTATCTTTTGGTTTCTCGGTGACTAATCTCATTTTCCTTGTGATCTCCTCCCATCCCCTCACAGTATTTTCACAACTACTTTTCCTTTGTGTAAGGACTGCCAAAAGGATGTTTTCTGTTTTGTTTGGATGTTAGAATATGTATAATTGAAAAGTTGTTTTTTTAAAAAAAGTCATAATGTGCTTTGGTTAGCTTAAATCTGTAATATCCTCTGGATAGATTCTTAGTCGTAGGCCCATGATTATACCAAAGGGCAGGGCCAGAGTCTCTAGTAATTTTTTTTCTTTTAGAAAAGAAAATATAATCAGGGAATGATTTTGAAGGTAAGGAAAAGAAGTTTGGAAATGCAGTGCTTTTGGAAAGCAAAAGAAGTTTCTTATTAATATTGGCTAGAGGTGAAATAGGAGAAATATTGGATGGTAGACAGATCTTTGTTGCCTTCCATGAAGATAGTGGTGATTTCTTGATGTACTGCCAACAACAATTCTACAGAGATTTCTTACCAAAGAAATTTGACCTCTCTGTATCATGGAAATACTAATGAACAGAGCAAAGCATCATGAGCAAAGAACCAACTCCCATCATGATCTTTTACCTCAAACCAGAATTGAAAGTCAAGCTATGAACTCTTGCCCAGCAAGTATCTACTAAGGAAAGACATTCTATATATCTGCCATCTGTGTAATAGAATTATCTACATGTCCACTTAAGGATGTCATTAAAATGATCATCGTGAAATACTTGAATATCATGTCAACACCAGAATGGAAGCTGCAGTTGGTACTAATGAACAATGTAATAGGCATTTTCAGATGCCATTTCTAGGCTGATGAAGTATTGAGCTTATTTGAAGATTTAGGATAAGCAGGTCCATGTTTATTTTGTCTTTAAAGACTGAAGAAGTAGACATTTTTTGAACAAAGTTGATTGGATGTTGACTTCTCTTGTAATAATGTCGTCATCATTTTATAAAGTGACCCAGTATATTAATTTGGATTTTGTATTTATTCTTTAGAGAAATGCTCTATTCAGATCTGAGTTGGAAGTTTGTGTTGGAATATTTGTTAAATTTTTATTTCTTAAAAAATCTCACTACTTCATGTTTCTTTGATATCATCTAATAGAAGATGGATTAACCTCACCTTTTAAAAAAATGACTAAAATTTTGGACCATTATTTTTTACAACATAATTTTCTATAATTATATAATGTTTTCTTTTGGGAAATATTCATTTCCTGTGCAGCATTGATTCTAGGATTTTAGAGGTACCATTATTACAAAACAATTAAATGGAAGAATCTAAAGTGTGTAAAATTATTTTCAGAATAGTTGAGGTAAGCTGATCACTAGTCAGAGAAGATCTGTGCTGTGTCAACAAACCTTGTCTAAATTTCTTTGCATTTCTCTTTTCTTTTGCTTCAGAGGAGTCCCAGGAAGGTGAGAAACCTACAAAGTCTCAAATTCTTGTAGTCTTAAACTCTTTAGCTTCAAGACACTTTGAGTCATTCTCCTAACGCATCACTCCATGTTTTAGGTGTTTTCCAAACTGTTTGAAGTTACTAGACGTCGAATGGTTCATCGTGCTCTTTCATCAGCACAGCGACAGAGACTGTCATCCAACAATAACAAGAAGAAAAATTAGACAGTATTTTTAACTTTTTTCTCTATCTGAAGTGTTCACACTTATACATGTAGGACAATAAGCAGGACCGTCTGGGCCGGTCTGCATAAATGCTGTATACATACCAGATTTGATGCTGCATATAGGGTATGGAATTGCACATCCATCTCATAGGAATTGTAAATGGTTTGAATAAGAGGAAAGTAATTTCTGTTGCATTATAAAATGTCTAACTGCATTATTTGTAGCATCATAACTTTTTTGGGAGAAGCATCTTTTTATTTCCCACATTCCTGGTTATTTTCATCATTGCTTTGAATTGAATTTTTATATCTATTTTTATATGTAACTTTTTTTACCTCACATTTTTGTTTGTTTTGCACATTTCTCATACCACAGGTATTGAAGCCCCTGGGTGATAATTTGATGGAGGAAAACATAAGGCAGTCTGTAACAAACTCTATCAAAGCAGGCCTGACTGACCAGGTGTCTCATCATGCCAGATTAAAGACAGACTGACAGTTCATCTCCTCATGGACTCCACTCTCTTTTCTTTTTCATGCTTGCTGTACAATGAGAACTCAAAATAAACCAAAGTTTACAATCAACTGTAGAAGTAGTTTAGTATAACTGGCTTCACAGATGGCTGCCACAGAGTGTGAAAATTGTTTGTTGGTTTTAAGCATTCTTTTAATGACTCCTTAAGACATGCACATTGGCTGAGGAGCATTAGTTTATCATGCACATTTGTGCCATGTTTAATTCTTTTATTTCATTTTACTTAATCTAATGTTAGTGAAATTTGTCTTATGTAAAAGGATATTTCAGGGAAATATTTTAATAAATCTATTTAGAATCTCTTTAACACAGTGTCCCATTGAGATTTTAATTTTTAGAGAAGTTATGAATCACTGTATCAAGAATCAGATTGGGATGACAATGAAGCCTTTATTGAGCCACTACATTTAAAGTATATATTGCTTTACTGCCTTCAATGCCAGTATTACATAAATGCATGTATCAGAAACTTCACGAAATTACACAACTCTTGTAGCTAAGAAAGTAATTCTGAGGTGTACATTTGTCTTGCCTTTTTAAATTTATAAACCTGCCCTAAAAGGAGATGCATATCTGGGAAACTGAACTGTCTTTTTGCAGTTTAGCCTTCATGTAAATAAAATATGCCATTAATTTTATTGGGGGAGAAATTCCATCCAAAAATGTTGCCTACAGCTATGAGTTAAGAGTGTCTGTACAGTGTGCAGCTTTTATTTTCTAAAATCACAGATAGGGCATGTATATGAATTATAAATATATAAATACGATTTTGTATTAAAAGTTTTGTAGTTTATGGCAAAATCTGGTTCTGTGGTAGGCTAATAAGTACAGTCCCTGTGAAAGGAATGTTTGTGGCTCATGTCAGTGTGTGAATGCATAGACAATTTGAAGTTTTTGATATATTTGTGATATTTAATCTTCCTTAAGCACTGCAATCTCCCCCCCCCCACCCCAAGGGAATTCAATGGGAATGTTTATTGTGACTTTGTCCTCTGTTGCATTTTAAAGTTATTTCCTGTAATTTATTTTCAGTACATAATTAAAAATTTGTTGTATATATAAAATAAAACTTGTGATTCTTTTTTAAGGAATTCTGTAAGTATGTATCCACTATATAAACCATGTCTGTTTATACTGAAAAGAGCATGAGCAGGAAACACCCAACTTGAGAGCTCTAAGGTATTGTACCTCAACACTAAGCTTGTAAAAAGTTATTTTTCTGTGTCTTTCTCTGTAAGGGCAAATTTGTGATTAGCCTAGGTGTAGCTGAGGATTTGTTAATTTCTCTTTTCTTTTCTTTTCTTTTCTTTTCTTTTCTTTTCTTTTCTTTTCTTTTCTTTCTTTTCTAATTCTTTTCTTTTCTCTCTCTTTCTCTCTCTCTGTTTGTATGGTATATGTCTGGCTAACATTTTTTCAGTACTTTTGTAGTTTTATTTATGAACACCTATTAAAGCACCTAGTTTGGTTTCTAAGCAAAGAAAGTTCAGATGTTGAGTTGTTTGCATGAAAGCTCTAAATTTACTTTGGTTGGTATATCTTTCCTCCTACCCCATTCAGATCTTGTTTTTATCTGGATTGTATTTGTTTCCATCTGTATTAAATTGCTACGATTCATCTGTTCTGAAACATAAAGAGTCCACCTGAAAAGTGTCTCTTTTTATTTCTTCTACCACCCTGTTTTATGAATGCTGTGGACTGTTTTTATGAATGAAAAAATAAAAAGTTTGTTCTATAATAGCAATTTTTCTGAAATTAAAGACTTACATAGCTTACCTTAAAAAAAAGTTGTTACATCTAGACCATTGAATTTCTTAGTATTTCTTGTTGGAAAGAGTGTTTTCCCCAAAGAAGACATAATTCTCTACAGGATTCCAAGAAAGCACTTTGGTGTTTCATTTGGAAGACTCTGAACGTTATTAGCAAGAAGTAATAAAAGGCATTAAAGACACACTGAAAATTATTGACTGAAATAACTTTGGTGTTGGTATATTTTCTGGTGGTACAATTTTTAGTAACTAATCTATATTACATGTTACTTTTTTTTAAAAGAGATGATTTTCCCAGTGACAAATGTTTCATTTTCTAATTAAGACACACATAATTTACTTTTGTGAAAGGGGCAATCATTGTGACCCAGCTTTGAGTATGCCTTATATATTTCTCATGAAGATAGCTAGTCATCCTTGCTTCAGTGAAAATAGTCTATTTGTAGAATTGAGTAGCATCATTTCACTTTGAAGGTTATATTTTCAGAGAACTCTGAGCTGGGCTGGCTTGCTTTATTTTACTTTCAGAGTTGAACTGGGCAGGCTAGAGACTTTATCCTTGCTTTATATAGGCATGAATGTTTCTAGTTTTAAATACATGTTTTATTGTGGGGTTGAAAAAAGGTTTTGGTCTTGGTTAAGAACCTATTAAAATATACCATAAAATTTCAGAATGCACTGTGATGGTGGCTGTTAGTGGTCTAGTATGTGTACATCCAAAATGGCTTTTCTGAAATCAGTTGTTTAGCCATTTAACCAGGTAATAAGTAGGCTTTTTATTTATTTATTTATTTATTTTTTAAAGTAGGCTTTTTAATTAGCTGCCTTATCTACTAATGTGGGTTGTTGCACACATTTTTGGGGTTCAGCTTAAAAATTCATAGCCTGAAGTTTCACCCTCTAACTTGATCAGAATTGATCTGCATATCTTAGCGTTTGTCTATTCATGTCATAGTTGTAGGGTGAAGGTGAAAATCAGCTTGAATTACTGGTAGCTGTGCTTCTGGCAGCTATCTTCTCACTTGGCCAGAGTTTACTCATCAAATGACTGTCTTACTTGGATTGTGTCTGGAGCCTCTTCCATAGAGAGAACTTGACTTTGGGGAATCCTCAAGTCGTTGGCTCCTCATCAAACAAAGGTCAATTGGAGTGTTCCTAAGCATCTTAGAAAATTGCTACCTTCTCTACTTAAATCTTTGTCCTAGGTACTTCTCCCCTTCAGATTTGCATTTTGCTGGAATTTAGACTGAGGAATTGAGCTGCCCTTAACATACTTCAGTGAAACACAACTTTTATAGCCTTTTAGGCTTGTGACATTTTGGGCTCTTCAGAGCTGAAGATACCAGCTGACTAGGTCAAAAGTGCCTAAAGATATGTATACAAGGGCTATGGGGAGAGGATCATAGCTTTTACATAGCTCGGGAAAACACTTCCATATATATGTTAGTACTTTGTCGTGCTCATGACAGTCCTCTGAGATAATCTGGCATCCCAAGCTTGCAAACCTAGGACTCTACTACACAGCTTCAGAGGTTTGAATCAGTTTGAAGGTTGAGACACGGACAGATGTTTCTAACTGAAGATCTCAGCTCTATCTTGGCTGCATTCTGAAAAGCACTAAAAAGTGGAGAAAAGATTTTGCTGATACTTAAGGTGAAAACTGTAATATTACCACTTTAAAAGATGAATCATATGAAGCAAGAGGTGAAAATTTCCCTGTTTTATTGTACACCTGAGAGATAACCGAGATAACCACTACTTTGGTGTGAATATTGAAATCTTTCCTGTGCTTATTGACACATCTGTATATGTATAAAACATACTCTTGGTTGTTTTTAATACAAGAAGTTATCCTGCACAGTGTTTTTCCCCCCCCCCCCCATATAACAAGGGTATTTTCCTAGGTCATTAATTCTTTAATGCTCACATGGTTGCTTTGATTCTTCTGAAGGTAAATGGGGTTTTGAGGAGAGAATGCTAGACCTTTTATCACTTTTTTTTATGACAGTTTTCCTCCTTCCACGGGATTCTTGAGAGAATCAAATGTGGAGTGTGCTTGGGAGGCAGGTGCAAGAACAGAAAATTTTGCTCTCAAGTTTGCTTGTTTTCAGGCTCCATCTGCCGACTCTGTTCGGCCACCTGTACTTCTTGAAGCTTGTCCATAACTTATTTTTTCTCTCCCTGTCATTCGGGCTGTATTTAGGAATTTTAACAAAACTTTCTGACAAGTTTATATGATAATTAGGAAATAACATGGTTATTCTGTAGCCACTGACAGTGAGAAAGAGAGGTCATCCTAAATGGCATCGTTCAGACATCCCAGGTACAAAACATGAAGACTACCTAAAAACTTGGTGTAACCTAGAACAGGCAGAACTTAAATTTCAGTTCCAGGAAAAGGAGATGGACTTTAGAGTTAAAACTGAGCTCTGTTTCTAACACCACTGTGCAAACTGTGAACTTGGACATATGCCTATGTAGCAGTTTAGCCTCAGCTTCTCCATCTTTAAAATGGAAATAATATTTACCCTTAGGGATGTTAGGAGGATGTGATAAGAATGTATATTAAAATCACAGTAGACTTTTTTTATGGGGATGATACACAAATTATACCTTTTTTTTTTTTTTTTTTTTTTTTTTTTAACTCCCTCTGCTTCCTGAAGAGAACAAACAAGATACATTTTGGAGGGTGGTGGTCATTGCTATTTTGTCTATGCAAGAAAACATTTATCAGTAAGTTCTTTCCTCAACTAGATTGAGCTCCTTGGAAAGAAGAAACCATACTTTATACATTGTTTAGGTTTTTACATTATCAAGTATTTTTGTGCATAGTAAATGCTCAGAGTATTGTAACATGGGCTGGATTCATCAACTTCACTCCGTCCACCTGCCTTCCGTACGTACACATACACCACATACTGTAGGCGAGCTACATGGTTATTTGGCAACTGTGGTCTCCTAAATATTGGTGGTGGCTTTTTCCCCCTTGGTGTCAAAACACTAAGGAATGTGATCATTGACTAAAAAAACCCAAAAACCTCTGGTAAAATAACAGGCAGGATGGCGAGGTTAGGCTACCCTATGAATTCGGATTATCTTTAGAAACTTAGTATACTGATTTGCTCTAGTGCAGTTTCCTAAGTATCTGCTCATAAGTTCTCTCAGTTGGACTGAGAGAACTCTTACAGGCGTGTCATGTGAGGAGATGGGAGTCTTAACTGTATTCCTCTTGTTTCTGGAAGACAAATGTATGTACATGTTACTTCAGAGGAGGCAGTTTTTCCTGGGAAGATTGAAGATTTTACAGTGGGAGGTGGGAGGAGATGACAAACAAACATGTTTAGCATCAAAATTAAATGCTGCCAGTGCCCATGTCATAGCCTTGGGTGGGTATTCTTGTATTTGATTTTATAGAGAAGTCCTCTGAGGCTCAGAGAGTTCACCATGCTTACCAAAGGGAGTGTGATCTGTTGGAAGCCAGGTCTACTGGCTTTAGAGTCCCTGCCCGCTCTGTCATACTGCTGTGAAAAAGAAATAGTCCCACACTGGCAGATAAGAGGAAGAAGACGGAAAGTCAGCATGAAGGAGAAATGCAGCAATGGGCCAGTGTGGCCTCCACACACAGTTATTGAAGAGCAGAGATGCAGGTAGCAGTGGGGGTGAAGTTATAAAGACCTGGGCCAGATTGTGAAGGGCCTTACAAACTACATACAGGGTCTTGTCGTTTAGATACTATGGATCCACAGATGGTTCTTAGAAAAATAAAACAAGCAGAAATGCCAATAATCTGGGATAGTTTCTCAAAGTATGGGTTTTTTATTTTTATTAAATTTTTTTGAGACAATCTGTCACTTGGGCTTGAGTGCAGTGTTGTAATCATAGCTCACAGCAACCACAAAACTCTGGGTTCAAGTGATCCTCCTGCCTCAGCCTCCGGAGTAGCTGGGACTACAGGCATGCGCCACAACACCCAGCTAATGTTTCTATTTTTGGCCGAGACAGGGTCTTGCTGTGTAGCTGCTCAGGCTGGGTTTTTATTTTTAATTAGAGTAACCTGGAGTGCTAGTGTTAAGTGCACATTCTTGGGCCCACCCATTGTATGATGAATCTAAAGCTGTGTTTCTACTGCACCCCGCAGGTAATTCTGTTGCACACTGAAGTTTAAGATCCAGTACTAAGCGTTGCCTAATGGGTAGTAGGATTATGGGTTTCTCCTGCTGTTTTTATACTTTTCTGACTGGTGATGCTTTCTGTGTGCACAGAGCTAGTTATGTAGTATGTTTCCCAGGGAGGGAAGTGGAGCCTATGTTGGAAAGGACAGGTGTTGACAATAGATTGAAAGTATGCTTTTCTTCCATATTAAAGCAAATATTGTCTCTCCCAAATTAGACTCATTCTTAAACTTAGATATTCTTTCAGAACTGTGCTGCATTACTTCATATGCTTTGGACTGGTTCTCTCCTTTACTTTCATTAAAGAACAAACTAGGGCCAGGCATGGTGGCCCATGCCTGTAACCCCAGCACTTTGGGAGGCCGAGGCAGGAGACCAGCCTGAACATCATAGTGAGATCCCGTCTCTACAAAAAATAGCAAAATTAGCTGGATGTGGTGACACGTGCCTGTAGTCCTGGCTACTCTGGAGGTTGAGACAGGAGGGTTGCTTACGTTGAGGTTGCAGTGAGCTATGATCATGCAACTGCACTCTACCCTGGGCAATAGAAAAACTAGTTTTAGGTACAGCTGAATCATTGCAATCTTCTTTCATTTCATTAGGGAAATATTTAAGAATGATATGAGACTTTTCATAATATTCCCTGTTCTTTCGTTAGCTTTTGAGTACAGAGAGAAGAACCTCGGGGCTAAATTGTATAAATCAGTAGCAGAGATTATACTTCTTACCAAGGTATAATCTTCAGAATTACACATGGCTGCCATACAAATATATTAATATAATGAACACATATCAAAATATATTCAAGCCCTTAATGAGCTAACCAATGAGATGGCAAACAGCTGGTTCAGAGGAGAATTAGAGAAACAGGAGTTATGTAGTCCACCAGGAGGGGCATTCTGGAGCCAGTATGCTGAGGACTCTAAGCCCTTAGTAGTAAAGGACACTTCACAAACTTGCATGTCATCCTTGCACAGGGACCATCCTAATCTTCTCTGTATTATTCCAATCTTAGTCTATGTGCTGCCGAAGTAAGCACCCTTAGTAGTAAAGGACAAAGTCACACACCCAGATCAGCAAGTCTCAGATTTCTGGTCTCAGCGCCTTTATACTCTTTAGACTTGATGACCCCAAGTGGTCTATCAATATTTGTCCTATTAGAAATTAAAACAAGAATGTTAAAATATTTAAAATAAAGGCCCATTGTAAACTTTTAAAGATTACATATATTTACGGTATACAATATGCTGTTTTGATATATGTACATAGTGGATTATTACACTCAAACAAATTAATGTATTCATCTCACATGGTTACCCCCCCCCCCCCGGTTTTTCGTGTGTGTGGGAAAAGTACCTAAAATCTCCTCTGCTTTAGCAAATTTCCAGTGTACAGTATCATATTAACTATAGTCATCATGCTGTGCATTAGATCTCCAGACTTACTCTTCCTACGTAACTGCAACTTTGTACCCTTGACCCTCACTTTCCCATTTTTCCCATCCCTAGTAACCACCATTCTACTCTGTTTCTATGTATTCGTTTTTTGTCCCGTTTCTTTTTTTTTTTTTTAAAGATTCCACATATCAGGGAAATCATGCAGTATTTTTCTTTTTGTGCCTGGCTTATTTCACTTAACACAATGTCCTCTAGCTTCATCCTTGTCACAGATGACAGGATCTCCTTTTTAAAGGCGGAATGATATTTCAGTGTGTGCGCATGTGTATGTATATACAATTTCTCCATCCATCCATCAACAGGCACTTACGTTGTTTCCATGTCTTGGCTATTGTGACTAGTGCTGCAGTGAACATGGGGATGCATATATCTTTATGAGGTAGTGATTTCTTTTTCTTTGGGTATATACCCAGAAGGGGGATTCCTGGATTACTTGATGGTTCTATTTTAATTTCTTTAGGAACTGTTTTCCACAGTGGCAGCACCAATCTACATTCCCACCAACAGCGTACAAGAGTTTCCTTTCCTCCACACCCTTGCCAACACTTGCTACCTCTCTTTTATGAAAAGCCATCCTAACTGGTGTGAGGTAATAATCTCATTGTGGCTTTGATTTGCATTTCCTTGATGATTGGTGATGTCGAGCAGCTTTTCATATAACTATTGGCTGCTTTTATGCCGTCCGTGGAGCTATGTCTATGCAGGCCCTTTGCCCATTTTTTTTTTTTTTTTTTGAGACAGAGTCTCGCTTTGTTTTCCAGGCTAGAGTGAGTGCCGTGGCGTCAGCCTAGCTCACAGCAACCTCAAACTCCTGGGCTCAAGCGATCCTCCTGCCTCAGCCTCCCGAGTAGCTGGGACTACAGGCATGCGCCACCATGCCCGGCTAATTTTTTTATATATATATCAGTTGGCCAATTAATTTCTTTCTATTTATAGTAGAGACGGGGTCTCGCTCTTGCTCAGGCTGGTTTTGAACTCCTGACCTTGAGCAATCCGCCCGCCTCGGCCTCCCAAGAGCTAGGATTACAGGCGTGAGCCACAGCGCCCGGCCCCTTTGCCCATTTTTTTAATGTTTTTTTCTTTTCTTTTTTTTTTTTTTTGCTATTCAGTTGTGTGAGCTCCTTATATATTTTGGATATTGACTCTTTATCAGGTGTATGGTTTGCAATATTTTCCCTCAATCTGTAGGCTGCCTTTTCATTACATGTCAACATTTTTTTATGATAAATTTAAAATATTGAGAAAAGATGGAATTGTTTTACACTTGCAAACAGAACATGTAATAGGCTTATCAGAAGACGGCTGAATTCTCATGTCAGCTTCTGCATTCATATTTACAATATGTTTTGGTTGAAGTACATGAAGAAAATCTGGCCTCGCACAGACATGTAGTTGGAAAGGGAGAACCTTTCCCAAGTATCTTGGGAAGTCCCAGGGGTCCTTGGACTACACTTTGAGAACTCCTGCCCTAGATGAAGAAATATCCTTGGCAGTGTGACTTTGAAAGGACATGCTACTGTCTTTTGCTTTATTTCCAAGTTTTGGATAATTTTTCTTGATACTTTGAAGCCCATGTCATGTTCCTTTCTCCAGAAACAGATTGGGTCAGACAGACCAAACTTCACTTGTAAAGTGTGGGAATTGGGCCTGTACTATAAACCCTTTGCTTTAAAATAAACAATCCCCCAACCAAAACTTTTTTTCTCAACATTAAATGAGTGTACGAAATTTCAAAAATACAAAAACATTCACCCTTAATACTTTGAACTCATCAGAGATAAACACTGATACCATTTTTTCCCGTTCTAGTCTGTTACCTGTCTCAGTGTGTAAATAGACATTGGCCCTCTGTGGGTTCCACAACCATGGAGAAAACCAACTGTGGATGGAAAATATTCAAAGAAATGAATGGATGGTTGCATCTGTATCGAACAAGTACAGACTTTTTCCCCTTGTCATTACTCCCTAAGCAATATAGTATGACAACTCTTTACATAGCATTTACATTGTAGTTGGATGTAAGTAATTAGAGATGATTTAAAGTATACACGAGGGTGTATATAGGTTATATGCAAGCTCCATGGCATGTTATATAAGGGACTTGAGCATTGTGGAATTTGATATCCATGGGGCTCCTTGAACCAAGCCCCCACAGACACTGAGGGACAACTCTATCTGAAAGTTTGGTTACTATGCTGTTAGTACCCTGGCCCTGCCCCTAGAGATTCTGATTCAGTTGATCTGGGCCCAGGCATTAGTATTTTTAAAAATTCCCCAAGCACTTCTGTTGTGCAGCCAAGACTAAGAACCGTTACCTAATCTAACCCCATGCTCAACTCTTTCCTGCCCTCCCACACCCTTCCTCTGTGTTCTCTATAACGGAGTCTGTTATTTTTTAGCAATTTCCCTAACTGCTTTTTCTCTCTTCCCTGCTTTCTCTGTGTTGCTTGCCTCAACAGAAACCTGGCGTCCTCTTCCACTCCCCCTGAGGATGTCTGCCCTGCAGCCCTTTCTCGCAGGCTTTCTTCCCACCCTTGTTCCTGCAGGTTCTGGAAGAGGGGTGGTTGTTCCTGTGCCCTCTTGCTCCATTTCAAGTCTCTTTTCTATTACACAAAAACAAACAAAACAGATTCTTTGAAGTCTTTAGACTTTTCCAACTTACTGTTAGCAATCTCCTGACCTCCCTACCATGCCCTGCTCCTTCATGGATAATTCCAGCATCTGGCTCCCAACCTTTTTCTCGTGCCTTCTGCGCTCATTCTTGGAAACTTAAGTCCACATAAATGACTCATCCCAATGCCTTGATTTCTTCAGCCCCCAGGATATCTCCCTCCCCTCCCTTTGCACCCACTCATAAGTCATGCCCTTCTGCTATGTGACTCTGCCTCCTCCCAGACCTCAATTTTTAGCTACGGCTTCCATCCTTCCAGTTCATTTGCCCCAGTGTTCTATTTCAAGCAATTCTCTAATCCCACTGATGCTTTGTCATTTCACTCTGCTACTCTGCCATACGGATCACCCTCATCTCACTCATCGTCTTACTCAGCTTGGATGCAGCGGTCCAGCACTACAGCCATTCCTTAGTGACTCTGTGTCCCCACCTGACAAACTTCAACTCTGTTTATGAACACAACTCTCTGATTCCTGGTACCCACACCTTAGCAGCTTACTGTTGTTAGAGAAAATCCACCGAGTTCTGCTGATTAGAGTGTCTTTTGCATGACTGCAAATCTGAAATGGGTACTCAGCCCTGCCAAACAACCCTCCCACCCTTCTCTGTTAAGTCGAGGTGCTATTTGATACCTTCTTGCACATCAGATTATTAAAATCCTTTCCCTGCTCTAATTCTGCCCTAATGACTTCACCTTATGTTTTATAGAGAAAAACACAGGCAGTAAGACAAGTATAAAGCTACCACTGATCTACCAGCGCAACTAAATGTGTCCATACGATTCTATATATTCCTCTCAGCTTCAGTGGATAGTGTCCCATTCATGTTCAAGGTCAGCTCTCTCATGTGTGCTCTGAAATGCATCTTCTTGAGGACTTTGATGCTGCAAATATCCCTTTTTCCCCTGCATCCTTCTGCATCATCAAATTCTCTTCTCCTGGATCCTTTCTTTTGGCTTACAAATATTCCTTAATGTCAACCTAACTTACAACAAAAAACTTTCCCATGTCCTGTCCGTTCTCTTCCAGCTACAGTCCTATTTATCTGTTTCCCATCACAGCAGAATTTTCTGGAAGTTTTATATACACACTGCCTTCTTATCATCTGACTCCAGTCTGGCTTGTCCCCACCACTTAACAGAAGGGCCACAGGAGAGCAGCCTCTTCGAAGCCGGCAGTCAGTCTAATGTCTCCTGCTGTCTCTCAGCAGCATTTGGCATAGCTGTGCATATCCCCATTGAAACATTTTTACTCATTTTTCTCTTATCTCCCAAGTCTCTCCCACTCAGTGTCTTTTGTTAGACAGACAATAAACAGTCTTTATGCCGATGGCCTTCAAATGTACATCTCCCACCCAGACCTCTATCTCTAACCACTCGCTACTTCATGCTTGTGCTGGAACAGAACTGATTCTGGCCAACCCCAGCTCACTCCACTCACAACTTCCCTCTGTCCCAGTGAAAAATCTAGGCGTTATCTTTGATTCTTCTTGTTATCTCCCATCCCACATTCACCCCGTCACGGAGCCCACTGGTTCTACTTGGGAACACATCCCGAAGCTGACTCCTCCCTAGTCCCCTGCTCCAGCTCTGCCCATGCTCCGTCGTCTCTCACAGGCCCGACTGGCCGCTGGCCTTCCCGCAGTCTGCCCTCCCCAGAGTGGCTAGGGTCCTGGCCGGGCGCGGTGGCTCAAGCCTGTAATCCTAGCACTCTGGGAGGCCGAGGCGGGCGGATTGCTCGAGCTCAGGAGTTCGAAACCAGCCTGAGCAAGAGTGAGACCCTGTCTCTACTATAAATAGAAAGAAATTAATTGGCCAACTAATATATATATATAAAATTAGCCGGGCGTGGTGGCGCATGCCTGTAGTCCCAGCTACTCGGGAGGCTGAGGCAGAAGGATTGCTTGAGCCCAGGAGTTTGAGGTTGCTGTGAGCTAGGCTGACGCCACGGCACTCACTCTAGCCTGTGCAACAAAGCGAGACTCTGTCTCAAAAAAAAAAAAAAAAAAAAAAAAAAAAATCAGACGTCCTTGCCGCCTCGCGCTCCCCAGTGAGCTTCCCGTGAGTAGAACTCCGCCTCCTTCCACGGCCAAGACACTGCCCTTGAGCATTCCTTTGCCCTCATCTTCCTTGCCTCGGTCACTGTGCTCCAGCCAACACTGCCCCTTCCCTTAAGCGCACTAAATCCACCTCAGGGATCCTCCGCTCATTGGTAATTCCACCAGAACATTCCTTCACCAGGTCTTCCTTCTCCTCATTCAGCGTCGCCTCCTCTGAGACCCCCCCTACCCACCCTCGTTAAAACGCCCGCACCCTTACGCCGGCGTCTCCGTGGCAGCACCCTGTTTTAGCGTCTCATCAGAACCTCACCTGTTTGCTTACACATCACGTGTCTTCCTGTGTTAGTATGTCGGCTTCCAAAAGACAGCAATTCCCTTTGGCCACGGTCACATTTCTAGCTTTTAGAACAGTTCCTGGCGCAGTGAGAAGACAGAGAATATGATTAACTACCTGAACTGTCCGAGCTGGGACACTGGTTTAAACACTGATGTAGGCCGCAGAGCGATTGGATGAAATAATTGCGTCTTTCTCTGCCACAGCAAATAGTCACGTACATAAACACCCTCATGCCACACACCTGGAGCGGTCTTCAGAAGTAAATGAGCAGATCTAATTAGTATTGAAAAGGACAGTCTTACATTGACTGTACTTAACTAAAAATATTGGGCAGGTACCCTCCAGTGCTTAAAAAGCACAATAAGTGCAATGCTCCCCCAAATAGGCAGAGGCTGGACAAGAGTAGGTGAAATAGAGGATTTGGGGAGGAGAAAAAGTTAAGGAGGTTGAACTCTGGTAAGTTCTACATTGTTTTGTTTTCAGTGGATTTTCCCAAGGAATTTGACTTCCGGGTGTCTGCAAACAGCCGTAATGTTGGGTAAATGTCAGGATCCCGCCTCTGGTTGTTCGTGCTGTCAGTGTGTGTGTACCTACGGACCGGACCGTGTTTTTCCTCATCGAGGATGTGTGGTAGCAGGTGTAGGAGATCAAATGAGGAGTTAATGGAAAATTCCATAAAGGGATGTTTAAACACATTAGTATGGAGATTTTCAAACATGAAAGTAGAGAGAACAATACAATGAACTTCCATGTACTCATCACCCAGCTTGAATGCTGTAAGCACATATCCGATCTGGTTTCATCTGTACACTCCCATTCCCCCACCTCAGATGTGACTATTTTGAAGGAAATCTCAGATACTATATCATTTCAATTATAAACACGTCAGTACCTATCTCTGAAACAGGATATCATTTTTTAGCAGCCACAATACCCATGTGAGTCCTAGAGGAATAAAACATTACTTAACATCAAATATCCAGGCAGCATTCAAATTTCCTCAGTTGTCTCATAAATTTCATATAGCCAAAGCCCCTATCTATCCACTACAAGAGGTTGAACTTACTATTTATGGGCATTGCCCTGTTTTGTGGCACAAGCTCTGTGCATCACTGGCTTTCTCAGAATTTAAGGGGATCCATTAACCGTATGTATGAATCCTTTTAGAATTTCACATCTGGAAAGAATCATTCTAGGTCTCATTGATCAGGGCATATTTGAGGATGGACAAATGAAAAAACCCACTATCTTTCTTACACCTTCCCTTCCTCCCCATGCCAAAACCAAAATTACATTTCAGAATTAAAAGCTTTTAATTGAGATAGTTGTAGTTGTAGGAGCCTGAGGAAACATGACACTGTTGGCTCAGTAACTTCTGGCTCTGAATCTCACTTCCTGCCCTGGCAGTTTTCAAGGTGAATGCAGAGAGTGACCTTGAAAAGGCCAAGGAAGAGGGCTGCTCCAAATGGCAGCGGTAATAAAGCAGTTGTAGGAGCATCATTCATTCATTCATTCGATCACTCAATTTATTTACTCCACAATTATTTATTAGGCACCATATGTCAATACCAAATATTTAAATTTTATGTGGTGCCATAAAGAAGGGCCAAGGAAGAGGAATGTTAAGGTGGAGGAGGAGAAGGAAGAGGAGGAGGAGTGTAATGATTGTAGAAGGAATGGTTGTTCATTTGATCAATTAATTCCACAAACATTTATTGGGTACAAGTTGTAGGCATTAGGAATAAGTCAATGAGCAAAAGAGACAAAAATGTCAGCCTTTGTGGAAATGTCAGACAACCTCAAATGTAATAAAGTAAATGATATTGTTTGTTAGAATGTGATAAGTGCTATAGAAAAAGGTGGAACATGAAGAATATGCTGGGAGTGGGGAGGTTTACTATTCCAAATAGGATGGTGACGGTAGGTGGCACTGAGAAGGTGACACTTGAGTAAAGACTTGGAGGAGATGAAAGAATGAGTCATTCGGATATTTGGGGGAAGAGTATTCCAGAGAAATGTAACAGGCAGCGCTAAGGCCTGAGTGAGTATCGTGTTAAAGGATAGTGAGAAGGCAAGTTCAACTGGGGCACAGTAGTAAGAGATGCGATCAGTGAAGTGGCCGAGGGGGGATGGTCGTGCAGGTCTTGTAGGCTGCTGAAAGGAATTGTTAGGAGGAGGAAAATTGAGAGCCATTAGGGCATTTTGAGCAGACGAGTGTTAGAATCAGACTTACAATTTGACTGGGTAATTTTAGCTATTGTGATGAGAATAGATGGGGGTAGGGAAGGGACAGGGTAGGAAAAGATCAGTTAGGAGGTGATGGAAGTAATCCAGGTGACAGTTAATGGTGACCCTGGGTCAGATGGAAAGGAGTAGATTTTTGATAAATTTTGATGAAAGAAGAAGCCAGTTAGCAAAGGTCACTGATGAGCAGGATGATACATGGGAGTCATTTGAAGAAAACACAGCTGTTACAGACCCATTCATTGGAGAACACAATGAAAGGTTCACTGACTTTGAGAATCATGACGTCACACTCAAATTAGCATTTCAGCCTCACCTAGGTGATATCACCAAGGCACCCAAAGAATTATAGATGGAATTGATTGAGCTCTCAGTTGATGACATTTTAAAGTCATTGTTTGATGCTAAGAAAGATCCAGTTGTGAAATATGGAAAAATATAGTAGAATACTCATGCCTTTGGCAACATGTCCGAAAAATGCTTCCTTGCTTTTCAACCACTTATTGCTGCGAATCTACATTCTCCTACCTAACCCAAAGCAAGATGCCCTTAAGGTCAGGAATGACTGACACCCATCTAGAGGAACAACTGTAACTGCCGACCTCCACGCTGCAACCAAATATTCAAATGCTTTCCAACAAAAAGCAGACAGAATCATTAAAACATTAGCTATCTTTCAAATTAACAGATAGTTTTCATTTTTGAAATTACTAAGCATGTAGTAATCAGATTTTTATAAAATAATGTACATTGTTAAGTGTATCTAGTTGAAGTTTCTTGACTACAGCCTTATTCTATTACGGCTGAAATTCGATTATAGCGGCCTTCCAACATGAAAAGGTTCTCCCACTGTGCTAGGGGCTAATGCAGTTGGTGACTTTAACAGAACATCCGTTTACAGCGTTGTTTACTAAATATTTTAAGCCCATTTTGAGACCTACTGCTCAGAGAAAAGATTCCTTTCAAAATATCACTGCTCATTAACAATGTACCTAGTCACCCAAGATCTCTGATGGAGATGTACAAGGAGATTCATGTTGTTTTCATTCTTGCTAACACAACATCCATTCTGCAGCCCATGGATCAAGGAGTAATTTAAACTTCCAAGTCTTATTATTTAAGAAATAAATTTTGTAAGGCTATAGCTGCCATAGATAGTGATCCCTCTGGTGGATCTGGACAAAGCCAATTGATAACCTGCTGGTAAGGATTCACCATTCTAGATGCCATTGAGAACAGTCATGATTCATGGGAGGCGGTAAAAATGTCAACATTAACAGTAGTGAAGAACTTGATTCCAACCCGTAGGGATGACTGCAAGGGGTTCAAGACTTCAACAGAGGGAGTGTTAATAACTGCAGATGTGGTGGAAATAGCAAGACAACTAGAATAGAAGTGGGGCCTGAAGATGTGATTGTATTGCTGCAATCTCATGATAAAAGGTTAACGGATGAGAGTTGCTTCTTATGGATGAACAAAGAAAGTGGTTTCTTGAGATGGAATCTACTCCTGATGAACATGCTGTGGGCATTGCTAAAATGACAACAAAGGATTTCAAATATTGCGTAAACTTAGTTGTTAAAGTAGTGGCAGGGTTTGGGAGAATCGTCTCCAACTTTGAAAGAAGTTCTACTGTGGGTAAAATGCCATCAAATAGCATCACATGCTACAGAGAAATCGTTCATGAAAGAAAGGAAGAGTCAATGGATGTAGCAAACTTCATTGTTGTCGTATTTTAAGAAATTGTCACAGTCACTTCAACCTTCAACAACTACCACCCTCATCAGTCAGCAGCCACCAACATCAAGGCAAGACCCTCCACCAACAAAAAGATTGCGACTCACTGAAGGCTCAGATGATCATTAGCATTTTTTTAGTAATAAAGAATTTTTTTTTTCTTTTTTCTGAAACAGGGTGTAAGTCTTTTGCCTGGGCTAGAGTGCATGGCATTATCACAGCTCACTGCAACCTCAAACTTCTGGGCTCAAGTGGTCTTCTTGCTTCAGCTTCCCGTGTAGCTGAGACAATAGGGATGTCACCACGCCCAGATAATTCTTCTATTTTTTGTAGAGGTGGGGTCTCACTCTTGCTCAGGCTGGTCTTGAACCCCTGGCCTCAAGCAATCCTCCCATCTCAGCCTCCCAAAGTACTAGGATTACAGGCATGGGCCAATGTGCCTGACCAAATAAACCATTTTTAAATTAAGGTATCTATATCGGTTTTTACATATAATGCCACCTATAGTACACTTAGTAGACTACATACAGTACAGTGTAAACATAACTATTATATGCAATGGGAAATTAAAAAATTCATGTGACTGGCTTTATTGCAGTATTCACTTTTATTACGGAGGTCTGGAACCAAATCTGCAATATATGCTAGGTGTTCCTGTAAATGAAATGTTGAAATCTTAGCCTTCACGTGACTTCTTTGTATTCAATAAGTGTACTCCAATTAAAGATGATGCCTATCTTGCCATCTTTGCCTTCACTAATCCTTGAGAGACATATGAATAATCACTGGAGGGCTGGCAGCTGCGGGGGTCACCTGGGGTAAGGGGTGGCAGGTGACACAGAGAACTTTGCGTGATTTCTCAATAAGTTCTGCCACCTTGTAGGCAATTCTATGTTTTGTTTTTTTTTTACCTCATGGCTTTTAGCTCCTAAGCTCCCAAAGAGTTATTTCTTAGCAGTCAAATTTAGCAAATCTACTCACATCCTTAAGTCTGAATATCCCAATTTAATTAGTTTGTTTAGCCTAGTGGAATTACAAGAGGATTTAGCAGGTTTGGATTGCTGACAATGCATGCCCAATTAGCACCAAGTTATTTTCAAACTCTTATGAACAGAGCATTGCAAAACTCTTGCATTTTGTTCTTGAGCCTATAAAGCTTGATATTATGCCTACTCAGAGTCTGTAAGTGCACCTTCCTTAGCTGTATGTTCATGCATTCAATGCATTTATTGAGTGCCTACTGTATTTCTGGTTATGTGTCGCAAGCTAGGAAAACAGTGGGGGACCATGTGCCCAGGCTCTTTCGCCATAACCTCTATATATTCTAGCTAGAATAACCTATCTCCCGATGCCAAATTAGGAAGTCCTGTCGTTTATCTACAATACAGCAGGGGGCAGATGTGGCCCATCTTTCAAAATCTCTTCTATTAGCCCAGCGTTTCCAATGTAGCAAATTTTAATTGTTACTTAGTTCAGCTTTCAAAGGAAACTAAAATCTGGTTTTGCATTTCTGCTCATTGCTTATCTTATTTTTGGTATCCCTTGTATTAAATGTGGGCAAAAAGACAAACTGCAGGTATATTTCCTCTTTCAGACTGAGTGTTTTTCTGGAATAGTTACTAAGGGAGCTTGTTAAATAAAAGAATTCTACTCAGATTCTTTACAAAAATAAAGACTATTAAATGATTTAATATTAATTTACTATTTTCCATAAATCTGGCTTTTCGTTTAGGTGTTTGCTTAGACTACAGCCACGTTTGTATTGTCTGTTTCATGAGCTAATCTTGTCTCTATTTCAGCAATAGCAGCTCCAACCTTACACTCTCAGCTTTCGAGAGTGAATAAGGAAATTTTCAGTAATGTAGAGTAAGCAAATGTGTGTGTGTGCACTTGTGTGTGTTTTACATATTGTTATGGCCACAAGAATGCTGTCAGCATGGTGTTTGAGGTGGCAGGAGAGGGGAAAGACCTGGGCATGTGGTTCCTGGTATTTTGGGCAGAGACCTCAAGACAATATTCTAATTCTGGACTTTTAAATGCTATGTCAGATTTGCTGGGTCCTTTAAAGCAGGCAGTATCCATTTGAGGTATGAAGCTAGATATTCAAAATTTCCTTTGAAAAGGAAAATCTGAGGTAGAGAGAGAAGAGGTCACCTAAGCAGGCACGTTTTGTCAGCCAGCGTCTTGTTGGGTCTCTTGTTCATGTGCAGTGTCCCCAGCCCTGGAGCTCTAGGACTGTCTACAGGACAATGACAAGAAAGTTGCAGCAGTTCTCTCCGGCTCCCTGGAGAGCCAGTGGGTGAGCGGACGTGGAAGGGGAGGGGGCTAGCTCAGTTTCTAGTGAGTCTGAAAGCCAGTCACACCTCATTAGGCTGTGGAATTATTTATCTTCCCCACTCAGTTTTGAGTTCTGTGGGGACAGGGGCATGTTTATCCTGCTCACAGCTGCCTTTCCTCTGCCCGCTATGGTTTTCATACACCAAAGCTTTAGGAGCACCAATAACAGTCCTCCCATTGACCTCATTAAAAAAGTCTAAAGAGATTAAGAAATGTGGATAATCCCAAGCATGATTTATTTGGTAATTGTGTTTGTGTAGAGAGAGAGGGAGAGAGTGTGTGTGTGAGAGAGAGAGAAAGAAGTTTCCAATCATCTGTCTCTGGTCCACCTGTGAACGTGATGAAAGTAGGAGATAATACCTAGAATAAGCAAGGAATTCTTTGAAATACCTTAAGTCTTGACCATTTAACATTGCAGATTCTTTTACTTAGAAGGACCATACCCATCAAATTTAGGAATTCTACAATATCCCTAAAGGGAAGTCACCCATATTTTCTTGGAACACTCACTAGATCTTGAGGCAATTATTCCATTATTCGATAGTACTTGTTTCTTTTTCTTTTTGGGGGATGAAGGAGGAGATATTTCAAACACTATAGAAAAAGACATACAATAAGGTAGTGACACTCTTATGCCCACTGTCTAAGAATTAACAAATACTCATGTTTTGTCCTTTTTGCCTCAGCTATCCAGTGTTGGGAAGTAATTCTCCATAGGTCTCTCACCTTTTTGTACATCTGCAAGTGAAATACCGACCACCCCTTGTTCTGGGCTGTCTTTTCAAGGATATTTGTATAGTAAACAACTTTGGAAGATAGAGATAGTGTTTCCCTTTGGAGGTGAGGGCAGGTTTGTTTACAACCTTGGAAGATAATAGTGTCTCCCTCTTGAGCAAAGAGCAAGTATACTTAATGCCTATTATGAAACAATTAAATTCCTAAACTCAGGGTTCCTCTCCTATAAGCCGACCTACTGCATGTGCAGGTGCAGACTGACCCTCTTCAAGTTGCCCTGTGGGAGTAGGGGCTTAGGAGATTGGTGCAAAAATGACGATATCTAACTACTGCTATTGCTGTGAGTAATAAACCATCTTTGTCTCTGATTGAGGAGTTTTGTACCAGCAGCCATGAAACTGTAGTAGGCTATTATTTAAACTACCTAAGGCCATAGAAAAAGGTAGAAATAGCTCCCAATTCATTTTACAGAGATAGCATAATATTAATACTAAAACATGATAAAAATAGAAAAAAATGAAAACTAGATAATTTCATTTATAAATATAGAAGCCAAAACTCTAAGTAAAAATTAGTAAGGAAAGTCCAGTAGAAAATTATAAAAAGAATGCATAGATGGGCAGGCATGGTGACTCACGCCTGTAATCCTAGCACTCTGGGAGGCTGAGGCGGGAGGATTGCTTGAGGTCAGGAGTTCGAGACCAGCCTGAGCAAGACTGAGACCCCCATCTCTACTAAAAATAGAAAGAGATTAACTAGACAACTAAAAATATATAGAAAAAATTAGCTGGGCATGGTGGTACATGCCTGTAGTCCCAGCTACCCAGGAGGCTGAGGCAGAAGGATTAATTGAGTCCAGGAGTTTGAGGTTGCTGTGAGCTAGGCTGACGCCACGGCACTCTAGTCTGGGCAACAGAGCGAGACTCTGTCTCAAAAAAACAAACAAGCAAACAAAAACAAACAAAAAAACGATAAAAAAAAGAAAAAAAAAGAATGCACAGAAATTAAGTCAGGGTTATCTTAGGTGTGTAAGGATAGTTTAAAATTGGAATATATATCAACAAAATTGACTATGTTAATAGAGTAAAAGAGAAAAAAACTATATTACTGTAACAGTAGAAGATAAAAGACATTTTATAAAATTTAGTAACAATTACTAACAAAAACTCCATGTAAAATAGAGGTAGAATAAAACTTTTGACATAACAACTATAGCAAATTATGAAATATTGAAGCCATTTTAAAATCAGGAACCAGACAAGACTGCCTGTTATTACTATTATTTAGTATTGTTTTGGAAGTTATAAGTAATGCAATAGTAAGGTGTGTGAAATATTAGAGAAAAACAAAATAAATTATCTCTTTTTTTGCAGAAAATAGAAACATATATTTAGAATTTAATGACTTAAATAACCTGCTAGAATGAAGAGAACTTGATAAGGTGGCTGAATATGAGAAACATAAAAAAGCAACAGCTTTTTTCTAAATGAGCATATCCAGTTAGAAATAAAAATAAATATAAATCCCATTCTGGATAGAAATAAAAACTAAAAAATTCTTATGAATTTGATGAGATGGGTAAAAGACACATGAATTCAAAAAAATTATAAAATTGTGGCAAGGAACATAAGATAAAATTTACTAAATGGAGATATACACTATGATTCTGTGATAAAAATTTAATTTGTAATGCCAATTCTTATTAATAATCCATATTAATATACAAATGTATTCAAATTTAATTGGAATCAAAGTGATTATCGCAAATAGACAAAAAGATGTTAGAGTTGATGTGGAAGAATAGATATCTGAGACGAGTTAAGAGTAGTGACTTGCTTCACCAGGTAGTAAAATTTAAAACAAAGCTGCAGGCCGGGCGTGGTGGCTCATGCCTGTAATCCTAGCACTCTGGGAGGCCTAGGCGGGTGGATCGCTCAACATCAGGAGTCTGAAACCAGCCTGAGCAAGAGCGAGACCCTATCTCTACTAAAAATAGAAAGAAATTAATTGGAAAACTAATATATATAGAAAAAATTAGCTGGGCATAGTGGCTCATGCCTGTAGTCCCAGATGCTCGGGAGGCTGAGGCAGTAGGATCGCTTGAGCCCGGGAATGTGAGGTTGCTATGAGCTAGGCTGATGCCACGACACTCTAGCTCAGGCAACAGAGTGAGACTCTGTCTCAAAAAAAAAAAGATGAAAAAAAAAAAATAAAGCAAAGCTACAGGATTCAGACAGTAGGGAACTGCTGCTGGAATCAATCAGTGGGAAGAAGAAGGAAGGGAGCCTAGGAGCAGAGCAAATGAATATGGAAACATGATGAATGGCAAAAATGACATTTGCAATTCAATGGGAAAAGGATGCTTTAAAAAATACATTTTTTTTATTTCAGCATATTATGGGGTACAAACGTTAAGGTTACACATATTGCCCATTCCCCCTCCTCCCTCAAGTCAGAGCTTCAAGGGTACCATCCCCCAGACGGTGCACATCTCACTCATTATGTTTGTATATACCCATCTCCTCCTGCCCACTCCCACCTGCCTGACACTCGATAGATGTTATTCCTATATGTCCACTTAGGTGTTGATCAGTTAATACCAATTTGCTGGTGAGTACATGTGGTGCTTGTTTTGCCGTCTTGGGATACTAGCATACCTGGATATTCAATAGGACGACACTAAAGCTAGATACTTCATTTATACCTCTTTCAAAAATAAAAATTCCAGGTGGGTTAAAAATAGGAATCTAAAAATAACATATTAGAAAAAATGATAATATTAATAAAAGGAGTTTCTATGTTTCCCCGGATTCCTGCCCCAAGACTATCACATAAGACTATAAGGTCATGAGTGGGCCACCCCACAAGCAGCCAAAGTATTTTTCTTCATGGACTCTTTAGACACCTAAAGCCTTGGGGAAGCCAGTCGTAGAGAGGCGGTGTGATGGCATAGAAACATCAGAGACTTGAGATAGACAGACATGGATCTGAGTCTCAGTTTGGCTCCATCTTAGCTATGGGACTTTGGGCCAGCTATTTGGTTTCTTTAAACTTCAGTTTTCTCTTCTGTGAAATGGATATGATAATAACTTTTGGAGGTCTTGTGAGGATTAAATTCACTCCTGTCTTATAAAGGAGCCTAGCTCACTGCCTGACACATGGTAAGTATTCAATAAATGCTCATTTCCTTCCGTAATTTTCAATTTCTGAGGATTTGAAGAATTAAATTTTGGATGTTTGTGAAAGCCATCATTATTGCAATACCCACTCTTTGTGACTGGAAAGAAAAACCAGTATAGAGATGCCCATTTCCATTCTTTTGGTTCAAGCTTCTTCCAGAAACCTGAGAACTTTCAACACTGGCAAACCAAACTGATTCTGCCTCTCGCAGAAGAAAATCAATAAACATTAGCTCCTCCGAGGCAGACAAATTACAGGAACCACAAGTTCCACAGTGTTTCATAATCTTATGACAAACACCATCCGAGTTACTTACGGCTCTTGGATGAGGAATCTTTCCTAACAGCAATTCCATCCACCGTGCCCAAAGTTGGCTGTGTCTCTCCTTCCCCCAGTTTTGTGGCTTCACACATATGACTTGTTTGCATTTTGGCCTATTGTGAGCGTGGCTGTCTCCTGGGTTGGTAGGGTTCCCAGACCTCCAGAGCCAGCCGGTCTCCACTGAGGGGCCTGGGAGGCTTCCTGCTGGCCCTCAGCTCCGGTGAGGACATGCCAAGCTGAAGCTTATTTCTTTGGAACTTCTTCTGGGTTTCTGGCTCAACCTCCTCTGCTTGTCCAAGAGAGGTATTTTTGAATATCCTCAGTGACAACTCTCATTATCAATTGTTGGATTCAGAGTTTGCCCTGGCCAGATGGGTACCTGTGCCTCAACCCTATGGCTGTTTCTTCCTTCTCCCTGTAGGTAAGTCTGTACCTGTCAGTAAGACACTGGGTCTTGTTTGCCCAGTGTCTTAATGACAGATTATTTGGGTGTAAGCAACAGATATTCCAGCCCCCACCCCACTCCCAGCTTAAGTGAAGAAGGATTTCTAATACAATATCAAGGGAAAGTCTCTCAGATATCCAATGACAAGACATCAAGTACAGCTAGACTGGAGATGTAACTGGAATGTTGAGAACGGAGATTGCCCGCTCCAGTTCTGAGGCCTAGACGATTCCTCTCTTTTCTCTCTGTCCCCTCTCTCTCTGGTGGCCTCTGGTGCTTGTAATGGACCAATTATGACATGTCCCAATTTGCCATGACTCTACAGAATGCTTCAGTTCAATCACCCACTGTCATCTCATGATTTATTATCTCTGGGCCAGTTTAAATACTGGAAGAGTCTGATTGGTGGCCTGTCATCCAATAGATTGACAGATTTGAGTCAGGTGTCGACCTCAGGTCCAATCAGCTTTGGCCAGAGGGGAGGGTAATGGGCATTGGCTATGGGCCAGAGCAGGCTCTCTGAGAAGGGGGCTGGTTGGATCAGGTAGGATACCCGAGAACCAGCTAGGTTGCATCCCCAGCCCTTCACATTTAGGTAGAGCCTGATAGTTTACAGAGCAGTTTACATATACTATTTTATTTACATGCTGGCTGGATTCATTTGCTCATTCCACATTTTTTGACTATGCTCTTACACCAAATACTGGAACAGGTATCACTGCACTAGGCCCATGTGTAAATACGTGCATGCTGTGGTCAAGGCAATTTCCTTAAGAGTGGGAGTGCAGATATAACAAATGAACAGGGAATGTGATGTAAGTGCAGGGATAGAGGAAGTTGGGCTGCTATGGACAAATAGAGAAGGATATAACTCAGGCTTGGCAGTGAAGGGGACAAGCCAGGAAGCTTATTCTGTGGCTTGATCATCTGTACACATCACAGGAATCAGGAGGTTGGCAAGGCAGGTAAAATTGTCCTTCTGTTTGATAGCTAACAGGTTCAGAGGGGTTAGGCAATTTCCCTGGCGCCACACAGCACTGGAACCAGGACTGGAGTCCAGATCCCCTGACTCCTGGTCCAGTGCTCACTCATTTCATCTGAGATACAATCCTTCTCCACCCTCCACCGTCTGCTCTTGTGCTGTATTGGGCAGGACTCATCACATGAGTGCAGTGCTTGGAGACTTGGCTTGGTCACCACCTTAACACCTTCTATGACCACATTCTGGTGCAGGTCCTGAAGATTTCAATGCTAGGGTATTGGGACAGGATGGGGAAGGGGAGGAGGGAAGGAGAGAAGTTGGGGAATCTGCCACCACTTAGAATTCTAGCTCATGTGACAGGGACATCTGATTCACAGTCCACAGAAGTCAGGGGTGGGTAAAGGGGGGATCAGACAGAGCCTGAGTGTGTCTCTAACAGTCTTTTGAGGTGGGACTGTGGCACTGAAAATCCCTGTCCCCAGGAGGCAGCTATGCAGACCCTACTGGATGGCTGTGTCCTGGTAGGTGACAGGGTTGTGCCTGGGTAGTGACATGAATTTGGCCTAGGGAAGGAGGTAGAGGGGAAGTCAAGACAAGTGGAGGTTTTGCCTCCCCCTCTTTCCCTTCATCCGTCTTCCCTTCTGAGTGGCTTCCCTCTTGAGCCATGTCCCTCTTCTCTGTTGCCAAATACAAGGTGAGGCCACATCATGTGGACACTAGTCACAGAGGATCACATGCAGCTTTTGCAGTGTGCATCCACACCATTGCCTGTCTCTAGGAAAATGTAGTTTCCTTAGACTTCCCACATTTCTTGCTCTTTTCCTTATTTCTCTTGAAGCATGGGACCATCTGGGTTGGCTTCTGTCCTGATGGAAACATGGTGGAAATATAGAAAATACCTCTTTTTTTTTTTTTGAGACAGAGTTTCGCTTGTTGCCCAGGCTATAGTGAGTGCCGTGGCGTCAGCCTAGCTCACAGCAACCTCAAACTCCTGGGCTCAAGTAATCCTTCTGCCTCAGCCTCCCGAGTAGCTGGGACTACAGGCATGCGCCACCATACCCGGCTAATTTATATATATATATATATATATATATATATATATATATATATATATATTAGTTGACCAATTAATTTCTTTCTATTTATAGTAGAGACGGGGTCTTGCTCTTGCTCAGGCTGGTTTCAAACTCCTGACCTCGAGCAATCCCCCCGCCTCGGCCTCCGAGAGTGCTAGGATTACAGGCGTGAGCCACCGTGCCCGGCCAGAAAATACCTCTTTGCTATAAGAAAACCAACACCGTGGACATGATCAGTGGCAGCTGATGCTGAGCCTCCATGCTGGGGAGGCCACAGGACCCGGGGCATCCGGAGAGGACACTGCCCTGGGGAGGGGCCAACCACTTCTTGGCATCCACCTCTGACTGCCCTGGAGGCCTGGAGTCACTAGCTCGTTCTATTGCGAAACAGAAGCTGGAGATCTGAATTGAAAATATTAGCATGAAATTGGCCCCAAATTTCTTTAAAACATAGGATGGAACAACCAAACAGGATTTGGCCTGAAGGCAGGTCAGTTTGTGACATCTGAGCTACCTGTTCTCTAAAAACGTCCTTCCCAGACACTTATTCTCTGGATTTTCTTTCTCAAAACCCAGAACCCTGGTCTGACGGGGGCAGCATCAGGCAGGCAACCCCACACTGAGGGACGGTCTGCAGAGTGTCTGACCAGTCCCCCACACAACTGTGAAGGTCCTGATAAACGAGGAAAGACCGAAACACTGCCACAGGTTAGAGGCGACGAAGAGCCGTGATGACTAAATGCGACGTGGGATGCTGGACGGCAGCCCGGAACACTAGTGGGAAAATTGGCGAAATCTGAGTAGTCTGGGGTTTAGCAGATGGTTCCGCACCCGTGTTCGTTTCCTAGTTTTGACAAATGCAGCATGGCAGTGAACGATGGTAACATTAGTGGAAATCGGGTGAAGGGTGGAGGGGGAACTCTCTGGACTGTAGTATTTGCAACTTTTCTGTAAATTTCAGATTATTCCCAAACAAAAAGTTTCTTAAGAAGAAAATGTCCCTTCCAAGCCTGAGATAACCTTTGGTTGTTATGGTTCTGAAAATGAAGCCAGGTTTCCAGTGTCAAAACAAATGCTGCCTTGGTGGTGTCTTTCTTCCAACCTGGGAAGCATCCAGAGCAGTGTTGAGCTCTCTTGTCATTTTCTTTTGGACCAAATAATGCCAAAGTCTCCTAAGATGGGCCCCTGGGTGAGCCCAGAAGCATGCAGGTGGTCATGCATGTTTAGTATATAAAATGGTGTTTCTCTTTCTGTTAGTGAAGATGGTCGATTTCTGGGCCTCACACACTACTGCCCTCCCACTCTGACCACCCTACAGAGGCTAGAGTGAGTTTGAAATTCACAGGCAGACTTTAGGTGCATTCTGAGGACTGACATTTTGCCCAAGAGTATGGCTGTTTGACCTGCTGGGCTGTGCAGCTGGATCGTTTTCTAAGTGGCCCCAGGCTTTGTGTGGCAGGATCCAAGAAGGTCACCCCCTCCTCCTTTCTGGGAAAACATTCCCAGTGTCAGGAAAATTGGTGAGGCAGGACAGGCTGAAGTGAGCCGTCAGAGGAAAGGAAGGGGCCAGCATGGGAGTGAGAAACCTTTGCATACATTGTCATCTCCCTGGAGGAGTTAAGTTTCTCCACATCTGTGGTCCCTCCAATTCCACAGGAATTATATTCCTCTGCAGGGTTCCCAGGCAATTATTCCTCCTTGCAAAGTGGAGCCTCTCCTGTCAGGACCCAATCAAGCGACCACAAATCAAAGATAGCTTGGACTCGTTCCACTAATAGCATGGAAAGCTATTAGCTGAAGTCGTTAGAAAAGGGAAGTGGCTCAGATCTCCCTGGTCTCACAAGAAAAGCTTCTGTAATGTCAGATTCTGGTTACCAAATGGCTCAGTGGAGTGAGGCATCACATTTCTCATAATGAGAGCTTATTTATTGCACCACTGAACCAACACACTCTCCCTTGCTCACTTGCACAAGATAAGACGGAGAGTCCTTTCAAGTTGAATCAAGTCTAAAAAGAAAAACAACACATGCATTCCCAGCAAATGCTTGGTTTTTCACTCTGGTCGTGTGGGGAAGGACGGTAGCTAGCTCCCTCTGTGGGCGGTGAGAAGGGCTCGGCAAGGCTGTCCTTGCTGCAGTCTCTAATGCTTCAAGTTGGACTCATGGGGGTAGCGTGGGTGGAGGGTGGGGGTGATTCCTTTTGGTTAAGGCACCATTTCCAGGAGAGTCTCTGTCAAAATGTTAAGAACTTGTGCCCCTCTCCATTAGCCCACCAGAAGCCCCTCTGTCTTTGGGGAGCTATTTCTCCCCAGTCCCCTGCCTGGTGGTCCCGAGGGGCTGCTAATCCCAGAACTCTGGCACCCTTGGCTATGGCGTGAGCCTGCGTCCATCCCTCTGGCTACAGTGGTCGGGTCTAGAATGGGCACATGGCGGACACTGGGCCAGTCAGAGGTTTTTCCCAGGACGGTGCTAAGAGGAGCAGGTGGTGAAGGCATCTTGACTCAGGGAGGTGGGAAGGATGGGAATCTGGGGCTGCCAGAGTCTAGAAAACCCCTCTCCATTGGTGAGAATGAGAAAGGGGAGACAGAGAAAGGGGGGTCCTCATGGCATTAGAGCCCAATGCTGGGTACTGAGAGCCCAGATATGTGTGTGGACGCCCCAGCACCCTTCCAGTAAAGCTTCATTGTAACGAAGCTAGCTTGTATTAGGCTTCTACCACTCCCAAGAAATAATTTTCTGACTGTGCACTCTTCAATGTGCCTGTCTTCTACAGCTTTCCATAAACACCAGCCTTAGGTGGGCGCAGAAGCCTGCCGCCTGGCGTTGCTGGGCTTAGGGGCCCTGCTGTGTTCCTGTTTGGGTTCGGAGACGTCACAGGCCTCTGCTTGGCAGGGATGAAAGGGGCTCTGGGAGAAGGTAAAATGAAAACATCTTGGCCGGATAGAAGGGAAACCAGAGACCGGAAGTGTGGCTGGCTCTTCCTGGTTTTTAGAGTTTCGCTAGCTTGGCTTTCCAATAAGGCTCTTTTGAAGAAAGGGCTCTGCAGCTAAAAGAGTGTTATAGTCACCGGCTTGGGAGACCTTTCCTTGCTTCTCTAGGTCTAACGCTCTTTATTTTTCCACTTTCTTGGTCACCCGGCCTTTGCTGTGCTCGTGGGGGAGACTGGCTCAGGCCAAGAATGTGGGGTGGGGGGAGCAGTCATGTGGGTTGAAAATGGGACTAAGCTCAAACTCAGGACTCACAGTGGCCTCCATTCCTTGTCCCCCACTTCTGCAGGCCCCTGCCAAGATAAGCCTGGGAAGAAGTCAGCCCTGTCGGAGTTTCCGCCTCAGCTGGCCACCCGGTCTTCCCTCCCACCCTTTGATGCTCCCTGGAAGTCGGAGGCGACGTGTGGGCGCGCAGGTGGTCCGCGGCTCCCGGTCCCGCAGGAAGGCGGCCGTTTGCCCAGCACAGGAGCTCCGAGGCCCCGGAGCTGGAGAGCTGGCTGTGAACCTGGTCGCAGGTCAGGTTGGCGGGGGAGGTGGGAAGAACAGAGGAGACGCAGGCGGGATGGAGAATAAACAACCCCTTCCTGGCTCTAGAGGCTCTGGGAGTCTGATTTCAGAGAGAAATAATCCCAGGATTTGTTCAAAGCTCAACCTCAGTCCCTGGTGCCCTCCAGCTGGGCAGAGCAGCCCACGGGACTTCTTAGATCTCATGTGCGTGACAACCTCCCGATTCACAGCCTTTTGCAGTGACAGAGGACGGGCTCCAGGGACAGAGCTGAAAGACATTTCTCACACTGAAACCAGAGTCACAGCCACACTTGTTTACTGGGCTTTTTCGCGGGTACGTTAACAAGGAGCTCCGTGCCGCAGTGGAGACTTCCCATCTGTACGGCACGTGCTCACTGGGCATGACCATGTGCCTACGAACCAGTCCTGCGCAGGGCTGGGTGGAAGGGGAGGCTGGACACAGCAGTCCTGTTCCCGAGTTGCAGTTCAGCGGGGCAGGCACACGCCCCCGTCAGCTACTGTGCTAGAACAGGGCGCTGCTCAAGTGCTGGGGAACGGCCCCCGGAGCAACGAGGATGACCTTGAGGGTCACATGTGAGCTGGTTCTTGCAAGAGCAGCAGGAGAACTGGACAGGAGGCCTGAATTCCGAGTCCTGGTGAGGAAGTCCAGGGAGCAAATGAGGGTCCAAAAGTCAGGACGTAGGAGCTGGGGAAAGGAAGAATCCAGCCATGGCTGGATTGTCCCAGCCCGCTGGGAGGACTGTGTGTGAGCGGGTGGCCTGTGCAGGGCCCACGGGTCGGGGGTGGCGCCTAACACTGCCCCACAGCAAGGGAGCCAGAGGGAAGGTCTTTTTTTTGGTAAAATCTGCTGCTCCCAATGGCCTGGAAAGACATTTCCTGAGCACACTTCAACAGCCTGAGAGCTGGGCGAGGGTGTGTTGGTCCCCGGGGAAGGAGGCTCCTGACTGGCTTCACCACTCCAGGGTAGCAGTGGCCTGTGCCCAAACGCTGTGATTGGAAAAGAAATACTTTTCAGGCAACTTGACAAAGCCCCAGAAAACATATAATTCGAAGAAAATGTCCAAGGATTTTAAAGTAGGTGGAGGGAAGGCAGGGTGGAGTTCAAAATCATGTTTGGGTACATGGTGTCCTCCCAAAGCTGCAAACATTGCTTTGCTGTGCTTTGGATTGCCTTGGGCTGTAGGGGAAGAGAAGTGAAAATAAAGTGTGTGTGTGTGTGTGTGCGTGTGTGTGTGTGTGTGTGTGTGTGTGTGTGTGTGTGTGGTGCTTGCTAGAATATCAGAGGACAGGGTGTCCAACAAAAGACTCTTGTTTTATGTGTTATGGAATCCATTGCCTTGCAAAGAAATTCTTAAAAATCTTTCAAAATCAACACTTCCCAGTCTCCCAGCAAGGATTTTACCAGAGCAACAGGAAAAGACATTACATTTTCCCCAATTCAGTTCTAGCACTGTCTTTTTTTTTTTTTTTTCTTCTCCTTCCATATTGTCTTCATGGGAAGGAAAAAGTTGTCTAAGGGAGGAAGATCCAGGACATTTCATCAGGACTTTCTGTTCTCTCCTAAATCCCACCTCTAACAATTCCTTTTCCAAACTTTTAAAGGCTTTGTGGACATCTTAGAAACCAAATGTTCCCAAGAATAGGACACGTGTCCATTGAAAGTCCCCGCAGGCACCCAGGGGACCCCTGTAGGCACTGGAGGGACGCGGTCGGTGGAGAGGGGTCTTGTTTGGCTGTTGAAGGTGGGGACGGATGCCCGCCGGGCCGAACCTGGGGCGATGGGCATGGGGCCAAAATATGGAGCAGCTGCAGAGGATGCTGGGAACTTGGCTCCGCCGCCCTCCGGTGCTGGAGACCAGGCTGGCTCGGGGAACTCCACATTGCCGTGGGAGGGGGTGGATGTTAGAGAACTTGGGCAGGGACAGATCTGAGAGGTGCGGCTCCCCGTGGGCTTAGTGTCTGGCTGTGAAACCGCAGTTCACTCCTCATGGTCTAAAGCCGGAAGAAGTTCTTCTCATCCTACCTTTCCTTTTAATTTCTTAAGCAAGATGTTACTTCATCTCTCTTGGCCCATCTTCCTTGTCTGATGAAGGGATCGAGCTAGATAATCTCTAAAGTCTTTTCAGCGCTAACCTCCTATGCAAGGTTGGCTGCATAATTCGTGGGGTCCAGTGCGGGGGTGGGGTGGGGGGGGAGGTTGTCATCCTGTCACCCGATCAGGAAGAGGAACAAGCAGCAGTTCTATTCGTATGGAATACATAAGCATATATGTTTACCGTATATTTATGGAGCAACGATATACATTTACTCCATAGTTATGTTAATTTTCCTGCCCTTTGTCATGATATAACCTACACATCACATTGTTTCACTCTATCTATGACGTCGTATTAGTCACACCCTGCAGGTCACCTGTGCCCACTTTCCAACACTCACGTCTGTGCCTAGGTGCTGCCCCAGCGCTGCCCTCCGCCCTAGGAAGTGAACTAAGACAGCACCTGGGGCGAGGCCCTCTGGCAGCGGTCATCATTGGGAGTGCCCCCAGGGACAGCATTGAGAGAATTTCAGGGCTGATTTTACTTTCACGAAGATTGGAAGGGCTGCTGGCAATTATTAGGTGGTGGATGCTGGTCTTCCACGCACAGCACTGTCCTGCCTGTGAAAGTACATCCCACATCCCACACGACTTTCTCATGATCCACCCCAAATTCATGTGAGTAAAAAAAAAAATTCACATGGGTAAGAAAACCCCTTGTAATTGCCTGAACTTAGACGTGAACTCCATTTTACAAATAAACACAAATACTTTTTCATATGGTGGGACAATACACTAAGTTTTCCAAGAATGTGAGTACCTGTAAATCAATAGACTATTCTATCTTCAAGTACGAGTATCCTGACTTTTAGCTTATTGGATTCATGTGCTATTTGAGAACTACAAATCTTTGCTTTTTGTGTAAATTTTTCCTCCCTCAGAACAGATATGTGAGGAATAGGTCTGTGTAGTAGAAATATTTAATATATAACACATGTTGGATAATACTTTGAGTATACGTTTATAAGGCAATATTTTTGAAAGACCAATGATTAGTTAATAGACCATGTGCCTCAAAATGTTGGTTACACATACCTGGATTTCTCAAACAGAAGAGCTACAGATTGATCCCAGATTCTCTAGAAAATATTTAAATTTTGTGTTTCTGTTATGATGGCAATCTAAAAGAAATTAAACAAGCTGGTTCTAATTACCTAGATGACCATCTTCTTGTGATTACTGGCACACAATTTAGTGCCTGTGTTTGCAGGTTTGTTTATGATCGTCTTGGGAACAGTAGCAGTAATTTAATCATTGTTCCAATGATAAAATAAGAGAAGGGAACTTAACCTCCAGGTATCTGGAAAACTATCTGAAATACCCATCTCTTTAAAAAACACATAGTTGAGACAGAACTTAACTCTAGTTCTTAGTCTAATTGCTTCTTGTGTTCTGACATGGAGACGGTGGAGGTTACCTGGGTACCATTGGTTTAAACTTTTCCCACCTTAGAATACCTCTACCCTAGAATACCTGGGCACAGCACTTGGTCAAATAGCCCAAGGTCAAATAGTTCCTTGGTGGGATTGTGCTGAGACACACATATCCCTCACCTCTTCATGTATTTCCTTTTTATGATTTTGAAAGCAAAGCTCTCTCAATAAAGTGAATACCACCCTGTGCTATGGTGTCCTAGCAAACATGCTTTCTTGACCTCAAGCTGTAGCTACCATAATTTGAAACTCAGTTAATAGAAGGGCACACCATTAACACACTAATGCTCTTTAAGTGACAGTAGCTTTCTGTGCGAACACAGATGCTTCAAACTGAAAGGAAGTTCCCTGTTGCCTGCCAACTATTTTCCGAATAATACCACGGGATTCAAGGCCCTCTAAGGGTTGGCCCTGTATTAGTTAGGGTGGAGATTGCAAATATTTGTGATCCTGGAGTTTGTACAGGAAATCATGCTTAAATAAGATAGAAGTTTATTCCTTTCTCATGTGTCTACAGGTAAGTGTCTGGGTGTGGTGGACAGCTTTGTCATACGCTACCTGTGGATCCCATATCTGAGTCCAAAGCAGCTGCTCTTGTTGCCACCATTTCTATCCAGGAGAAAGGGCAAGAAAGGAAGTCCCGGGCAGGGGGCTCAGGCTTTTGTACTTAAGGTCACGGCTTTAGTAGCATGTCACTTCAGCTCCAGAACCATCACTCAAACCCAGTCACATGGTCACAGTTTGCTGCAAGAGAGGCTGGGGATTGTAGTCTCTTGCTGGGCAGTGGTGCCCAGATAAAATCAGGGGTTTTCTTCCTAAAAGGAAGCAGGAACAAATGGATACGAGGGGACAGTTAGCATTCCCTACTTTTAGCTGTGTTTCCCTTAACTTTTCCTATATTCCAGCCGCACAAAATGTATTACCCAATATGTGCTTTGTTTCCTGGCTTTAAGCCTTTGTGCTCACTGCCCTTAGCCTGGGACACCTGTTTCCTCCTCCACTTGTCAAAATACTCCTCATCCTTCAAGCCACAGGTAACAAGCCGTTTTCTCTGTGCTGTTTTTCCCAGTTATCAGTCATCCCTCTCTCTCCCCCTCTGGCTCTGTTTACATCAGATTAATCAGTGATATTATCCATGGCACACCTTATATGATGTTGTATACTTCTAAATGTGAGAATTTTATTTTTATTCTGTAAATGTCTTATTTGTGGTTATGTTTTATTTTTTATGCTAGCTTGGAAGTTTCTTGGAGCAAAGCTTAAGAGTCCTGATATTTTGAGTCTGAATCCCAGCTCTGCCACTTAGAAACTAAGTGACCTTGGGCAACAGACTAAAATTTGCTAAACTTAGTTTTTTTTTCTTTTTCCTTTGGTCAAAAAATAGGGGAATAATATTATCTGCCTGAAGATTAAATGAAATATTTCATATGAAGGGCTTTATACAGTGCCTGGCATGTAGTGAGTGCTCAATAAATACAAACTACTATTATAATATTATTGGTTTTTGCTTGCTATCATTTTCTAGTGTTAAAAGAACTCTCATATTCTGTCTGCTGGTAAGTACTATAAGCACTAAATAAATAATTGTCCTGAAATAAGCTATTTATGGTACATTTGCTATTATTCTTAGGGTAAATGTATAATACCTAAGACATGCACAGCTTTTGGCAAAGTCATTTACTCATCACCACATCTCATTAGGTGGGTATTACTGTTCCTATTTTCAGGTGGGACGAAAGGTAGGGAGGGCCCATGGCTTGCCCAAGGGTCAGAGGTTGTCTCAGGAAGGTGTATCCGATGCTCTTTCCACTTTCCACACTGATGTCTGGCTCTTTTGAAAGATAAAATACTGTCGAGGCTATGTTATTTTGTGAAATGTAAGGGAATTTTTCTGCAGAATTATGAACCAAACAGATTAAAGCAGCTTAAAGGAGGAGTCACCTGTTTCCCATTCTTTAAAAGGCAGATGCCTGCAGGAGGTAAGGAGCATGGGGGCAGGACAAGGCTCTGGGAGGGCTTCTCAAGCTCAGTCTTCCCCAGCTGGAGAGCCCTCCTGCTGGCCACTCAGGCTGCCGGGTCTGCCGAGCGCGACTCTCCCCCACACTGCAGGTGCTCTACAAATGTCCGCGTGGGACACTTGCTGTGGGATCAGGCCTTAAGGGCGGAGCATCAGAAGGAGCAATGTGAAAAACCAGGCACAGAAGTTGAAGCCCATGTGTTCTGGGAATTGAAAACTTAACAAAGATCACAAACATATACTAAGCCCATAAATCCAGCCTTACACATCTGAGCAAAGACTGGCTTCAAACCAGAGAGCTTCTGCATCCAGAAGGCCCAGCAGAGGGGGTGGAAGTGGGAAAGGTGGGTTTGTCTGCAGAGGGGAGGGGACAGCAGCCGGCTGAGGCTGCACCTGCCGCTGATGTGCCCCAGAGCAGCCACCTGTGAGCCTCAGCTGAGAAGGAAGCATTCCTCTCATCTGCCCGCAGCCCCTCTGCAGTAGTAAGTGAGGCAGCCTGGGCACAGTGGGCCAGGGCACAGTGACCAGCCGTGGTGGCCACCCCTGCCCTTGGCAGTACTGTCGTGTGGGGATCCGTGCCAAGGACTCCGCTGCAGCGGGCGGTGCCCTCTCTACAGACCCCCGGGAGGACCCGAACAAACCAGAGATTACAAACTCACGTCCAGGACTTAGCGTAACCTGCAGGGAGGTACTGCTTCTTCACGGGACGGAAGTGTCCTGTTCTGAGTGGACAAAGGGTGTGTCTTGGCAAACGTCATCATCAGCTACCAGCTGGCAGGCATCTCACGCAGGAGGGAAGCAGCCCATCATCTCGCCCCTTGGCCTGTTGGCCCGAGTCACGCAAAATGGAACCCAGCTGGAATGCAGTTACTGAGAAACGTGTAGGAGTGGAGGGAGAGAACAAGAAATGCCGTGGAGGGACGTAGGAGAAGATCTGAGTGAAGGGAGAGATGCATCACGTTCCTGGATGGGAAGACTTGGAAGTCTGCCGGCTCAGTGCACTCAGGAAGGCACTGAGGTGAAATCAGAGATCTTGGCTACTGTCAAGCGCGGGCACCCCGCGACCTCGGGCCCCAGCGCCCGCGGGGAGGCCAGTCCCCAAGCTCTGCTGCACGGTCCCCAGACAGCAGCTGGGAGGAGAGGCTGCTGCGAAGTCCTCCCGAGCCGGGGCCCTGGCTCAGCCCCCTGGTGATAGGGAAGGCCTAGAAAACCCAAGGGAGGGAGGATAATGATACCCGGGGACATTGCTAAGCTCTACAGTTAGGGAATCCGGGAAACCTGAAGTTCAGGGAAGCTGCCATGGGGTGAGGTGGAAGCCAGGTGCCTCGCCAGGAACTTACTGCCGTGACACAACGTGGGATCCGCCAGCCTTCCGTGCACATACCACGGAAGAGAAGGTGCTTCTCCTGCTCCTGCCACAGCCAAACCGCAGATGCTGGCCACTCCTCGCCCTGCGGGCAACAAAGACACATTCGCAGGGTTGGCTCCTTGCCCCTGAATTCTACACCTTAAGCTAAAGAAGTCAGTCACGCGAGGCGCTTGCTGGGACGGGCTGGGAAACGCAGCCCGGCTGCCCCGGGCGTCTCTGCCCCCTTCCCACAGACCTCCCGCCACGCCCACACATGGGCGTCTGGCAAGGCCCTTGGGTGACACGGCTGGGAGTTTCTTCTGTCTTGCTTCCAGGGGCCTTTTCTTGGTTTGAAGCCACTTGAACGGGGAGAGAGGAATACTGTTTACCACGTTGGAGACATCTTGTGACCAATCCTATAAGAATTCCATAATGTTCAGTAAACAGACATTTTGAGGGCCAATGCATTGTCAGGCCCTGTGCCAGGTCTTGCAGATAGAAAGATATAGAAGACTGGAGTTGTTGTCTTCTCCTCCTTCTCCTCTTTCTTCTTTTTTATTATCTACTAGACTGAAGGGCACGGCCTGGGGTTGTGGTTTAAGGGAAGAAGTGTCAGAAGACCTGGGTTTGGTTCCTGTCTCTACCAAGTGATCATGAACCTATTATCTCAGAGCCTCAGTTTCCTCATCTGTTTCATTCGTGACGGGCCTGGGTGACCTCAACCTCTAACAATCAATGTCGGTGAGTCTGTGAACACAGGTAGAATCACGAGTAACTAGAAGAAGCTTGTTTCCGTGGTTCTCAGAAAATCCTGGGCACCTGTTTTTTTCCCCTTTCATAATTCTTACATAATAGTTGATACATGCAAAAGAATGTATCACGCAGTTAAGTGGAGACGTAGCAACAGCAGCTGCACCTGTGAGTCCTCCTTAAAAGAAAGAACATGGTCAATCCCACTGCTTTAGCGGGTGGGCTCCTTCCCTATACCAGCCCCTGCAGACCTAGACTAGGGATAACCAGCATTCTGAGTTTTAGTTCTATAAACTCCTGGTTTTAAAAAATAATGAAGCAGATATGCATATAACATCAAGAAATATATTAATTTTGCTCACTTTATCAAAATGATATTCTACTATATGCAGTCTTCACTTGCCTTTTTTTACTAAATGTTTCATTTCTAAGATTCATCCATGTTTCACCTAGTTCATTATTTTCCTTACCGTCTGTAGCATTTTATTGTGTGAGTAGGTGTAAATGTTTATTCTTCCCCTAAACACTTTGGATGCGAAGGTTGTTTCTGGTTTTTATTACAATGTTGCTATGAACATTTCTATATATAAATCCTGTGCAAGAGTTTCTCTAGGGTTTATACTTAGAAGTACAATCACATAAATCTTGTGCACATGTGTAGGAGTTTCTCTAGGGTCAACTGCTAGGCTATAGAGTATGTGAATATTCAACTTATTTTTTTTTCCAAACTGGTTGTGACTTAGACTCCTACCAACAATGGATAAAAATTTCAGTTGACTCACATCCTTACCAAGTCTCTCAGACATCTTAATTTTTGCCAATCCAGTGGGTAAAAAGTGCAGTCTCACCGGTATCTTAGTGTCTGTCTGATTACTAAAGAGGTTGAATATTCTTTTATATATTTATGGGCCATTCATATTTCCTGATCTATAAACCATGTATTTATTAACTTATGTATTTGACTTGGAAGAAATTTAAAAAATAAGGCCGGGTGCGGTGGCTCATGCCTGTAATCCTAGCTCTCTGGGAGGCCGAGGCGGGCGGATTGCTCGAGGTCAGGAGTTCGAAACCAGCCTGAGCAAGAGCGAGACCCCGTCTCCACTATAAATAGAAAGAAATTAATTGGCCAACTAATATATACAAAAAATTAGCCGGGCATGGTGGCGAATGCCTGTAGTCCCAGCTACTTGGGAGGCTGAGGCAGGAGGATTGCTTGAGCCAGGAGTTTGAGGTTGCTGTGAGCTAGGCTGACGCCACGGCACTCACTCTAGCCTGGGCAACAAAGCGAGACTCTGTCTCAAAAAAAAAAGGAAATTTAAAAAATAAGTCATATTTATGTAGGTTTTATTGGTTATATATATTGAATATATTTTCTCCTGATTTGTGCCTTTTCTGATTGCCTTCTTCACGGGGTCTATTGCTAAACAGAAGTTCTTAATTTGAATGTAGCCAAGGTTATTATGGAGAGGCCCTAAAGATACTCTCCTATACTGTCTTCAAAAGTTTCAGAGTTTTGCCTTTTACATCTAAGTTTTAAATCTACCAGGAATTGATTTATCTGTATGGTATGAAGCAGGGTTTAAGTCCCAGTTTTTTCCTGTGTAACCAATGGCCCCACACCATTTATTGAAGAGTTTATTATTTACTTAGTGATATGCAGTGCCTTCTCTGCCACTGAGTGCCCACGCTACTCTCTCTCTCTCTGTGTTTCTGGGTTCTCTAGTCTGTTCCACTGGGCAATTTGTCTATCTCTGTACCAACACGGCACTGTCCTCATTATTTTCAGCATGGCAATACGTCTCGATATTCTTCTGCAGGAGTGCTCTGTTTATTTTTAGCTCTTTGTTCCTCTATATGATTTTGAGAATTATTGGCCAAGTTCCTTAGCAATTCTCTGTGGCTTGATTGTGTCCAATCTTTAGATCAGTTTGGGGAAAAGCGACACATGTGCGGTATTTCCAAGAGATTGTGTTATGGTCCTTGAGTGGCTGATGGTCTGGAGGGGAAGACAGACACAGACACATCAATGTACCACCACGTGGTGAAAGTTATAGGCATGAAACACTGAGGGAGAGTTAGGGAAAGTGCTAGAGAAGGTAATGTGTGAAAATTCTCAATGAACAAAGATTCTGTATTCTGAGTTCAGGTGTAAAAAGCCTGTCTGTCCCATTTTGTCAGACCCCTCAGTATTGGAAGTAACCACCAAGGCTACCCTCATTGAAGCCATGTGTTGGGCCAGAATTACTATGATGGCTCCACAGGTGTGCCAGTTTGCCCTGGGTCTATGATTCCAAGCCAGTGTGACACCCGTTCTTTTTTCTGTATCCAAACTTGGACATCAGCACATGGCATCCCTTCTAGTATTATGCTTTTTTGTGTGTGTGATCACGAGAGACTCTAGATCAGGGGTCCTCAAACTTTTTGAACAGGGGGCTAGTTCACTGTCCCTCAGACTGTTGAAGGGCCAGACCATAGTTTAAAAAAAACTATGAACAAATTCCTGTGCACTCTGCACATATCTTATTTTGAAGTAAAAAAACAAACAGGCAAAAACACCTGCATGTGGCCCGCGGGCCGTAGTTTGAGGACGCCTGGTCTAGATCTAAACTTCTAGTGTTATGTTCACCTCACATCCTTGTTTTGGTTACCTTGTAGGTTTATCTTGTCTTTCTCAGGTAGACCTGATTAGGGTCTCTTCTGTCTTTTATGAAGCCAGTTTGTACCAATTTTGCAAGCTCAACTTTCAAAGGCTTTGCCTTCAGGGTTTTATTCAATTCTGGACCAAATATTTTTTGGTCATACTTCAACAATCAGTTAGTACAAACCACCGAGTGCTTGTTTTGGTGCCAGAGCCCCAGGGATTCAGAGTCAAAGAATTTGGAGTTAAGTGGGCCTGGGTTAATCTTGACTCTACTTATTAGCTGGGTGACCCTGGGTTACCCATTTAGCCTTTCTGATAATGTGGTTCTTCATGTATATGTGGGATGAAAATTCTGGGTTGCAGATAGCGCATGTAAATGTTCTTGCACAAATGCTCTTCCAAGAACGAAAGTGTTAGTTCCAGAAACTGGAACAGAAGAAGGTAACTTGCTTCTGAGATGATTTTTTTTTTTTTTCTTGAAGGAACATATGAAGTGTGGGAGGTAAGATGCTCACAGAGGACTTATGCTAGGAGAGAAGCACATGCTAACAAAGTGCAAAGACTTACATTTACCCTCTACTCTGACCCAGAAGGGGCTTAAGATATCACATACAAATAGATCAATTAGAGCAAGGTGACAAAGCGGACAAAAAGGCAAAGTAGAATTAGGGCTAGGATGTGCAGTGAAGGGGGGAGGGGAAGGTGCACAAATGCCACCCGGGGGGCTGCTCCACGCCCTTGCTTTTTGAGGCACGGATTTGATGCTGAACTTTCCAGTGGCCACCACCAAGACAGCTATGGATAACTACTAGGAACACCAACTGCAGAACGATCAGTGTGGAGAGAGGCTGGGGAGGGAAGGCTCCTTGAAAATGGTAGGTTTGAGCCAGGTTTGGAAGGGTGTGAGAGCTATGTATCCCAGACTGAGGGGGCCACCCACGCATAATGTGTAGGGGGAGAGTCAAGAGGTGGTCCTGGCACACAGGGCTCCTTTGGGATAGTCTTCGGGTAGAGCAGATGACCGCAGTCTTTAGTACTAGACTTTAGATTTCCCTCAAAAGGGAGACCCGACTCTCCCTGCGGAGAAAATGACCCGATGAAAGTGGTATTTAGTGGAAATTATCCTGGCACCACACAGCTGCAATTTTCTCCCTCACAAATTATAATCCATCATGGACATTTAGCAAAACGCTGTCACGCATGTCTCTCCTGATGTGGTCCCCATGTGGCTCTGCCATTGGCACATACAGAATATTTAGAAAATCTGTGTAGCATTAGTGTCTAATAATCTTTGCTTTAGACATAGTGGAGCAGACTACAAACTTAGAAACGCACACGTCCCTCCAGAGTAATGTAGTCCAGGCTCCCTATGTGACTTAAGAAATCCCTTGTTGTAGCTGCATCTAGCACTCTGGACAGTAGTGTGAGTGTTGAAACCTAGGGAGGCTGAAATTAATCTTGGAAATAAGAGTGATGTTCACTTAGCGACGTTCACGTTCAGTTTGCTTTCCTTGGATGTATAAAGTTTTGAGAGTATAAAATGATGCTGGACTTACAAGGATTCTGCCTAAAAAACTTACAGTATGATCAACGAGGTTTTCTTTTTTAAAAGAAAGTAATACTTTTGTAGTATGTGGACATCATGATCAAATATTTGTATTTCAATATTCAATTAGGCTTGAATTTTGGCCTAAGAGGTTTTTCCTTTGTTGTATTTTGAGGGGCTAAAGAGCCCCTTCAGTCCCTGGAAAAATTAGGTTGACAGTACCTCAGTTGCCCAGTGACAGAAGCTGGCAGAAGGTAGGAACACCAAGTGCCAAAGGGACTAAGCCACTCAGACACCTGTTCCAGTTATTATGTTTTATAATCCTGGCTCCAAATTCACCTTCACCTAGTAGTATTTTCTGAAGTGGTATCATTAGAATAAAGAAAAATTACTTGTGTTGTTATTTTCCTACTACAACAGCAAAACATGCTTATCATGGAAGCATTATAAAATTATATAAACTAGTAAAAGGAAATAAAACCTTACCAGAAATAACTATTGTTAATATTTTGGTGACCATCCTGTCAATGTTCTCTGTCCACCCTCTTTTCTCTCTCTCTCTGTCTCTAACACACACTACACACACACCAAAAATGGGATCGTTTGACTTTTTGCAATTATACTGTCTTCTTCTTATAATTATTATATTTGCAGTGCCTCACACAAACAGCAACTCTCTGTGACTGCTCAGTAAATATTTGCAGAGAGGATGACCAATTCTAAGGCCTCTTCTAGCTCTAAACCTATTTGATCTATTTGTTATCCTTTTACTCTGTGAATCTTGCATGTAGCCTCATATTTGCCCTGGATTGATTTTTTAAAAATTATTAGATTTTATTTTTTAGAATAGTTTTAGATTTGCAGAAAAATTAAGCAGATAGTATGAGTTACCATAGACAACTCCTTCTCCTCAGTTTCCCCTATTAATATCTTGTATTAGTGCAGAACATTTGTTACAACTAATTAAAAAATTGATACAATGTTACTTCATGTCTTTTCATGGCTTAAATAGCTCATTTATTTTTATGAAAAGAAAAATATCTCATGTATGAATGTACTACCACTTTTTTATTCATTCACCTGTTGAAAAACATCTCAGTTGCTTCCAGTTTGGGGTTACTGTGAATAAAATTGCTATAAAAATTTGTGTGTAAGTTTTTGTGTGAACATAGTTTTAAAACCAGTTGGGGAAAAATGTAGGGGCATGATTGCTGGTACATATGGTAAGGTTGTGTTTAACTTTGGAAGAAACTGGCAAACTGTTTTCCAAAGTGGTTGTACAATTTTGCATTCTCATTAGCAAGGAATGAGAATTTCTGTTTCCCTGCATTCTCACCAGCATTTGGCACTATAAATACCTTAATATATTAGTCATTCTAGTAGCAGTGTAGTGGTATATCACTGCTGTTTTAATTTGCAATTCCCTAATGACATATGATGTTGAGCATCTTTTCATATGCTTATTTGCCATCTGTGTGTTTTTTTTTCAGTGAGGTGTTCAGATCTCTGTCAATTTTTAATTGGACTTTTCATTTTCTTATTGTTAAGTTTTAAGAGTTCTTTGTATTAATGTATCTTGGATACAAGTCCTTTATCAGACATATTTTGCAACTATTACTTTCTCCTAGTCATTGACTTGTCTTTTCATTCTCTTGAGAGTGTCTTTTCCAGAGCAGAAGTTTTACATTTTATTTTATTTTATTTTTTTTGAGACAAAGTCTCAATTTGTCGCCCAGGCTAGAGTGAATGCCGTGGCGTCAGCCTAGCTCACAGCAACCTCAAACTCCTAGGCTCAAGCGATCCTTCTGCCTCAGCCTCCCGAGTAGCTGGGACTACAGGCATGCACCACCATGCCTGGCTAATTTTTATATATTTTTAGTTGGCCAATTAATTTCTTTCTATTTATAGTAGAGACGGGGTCTCACTCTTGCTCAGGCTGGTTTTGAACTCCTGACCTCAAGCGATCCGCCCACCTCGGCCTTCCAGAGTGCTAGGATTACAGGCGTGAGCCACCGCGCCCGGCCAGTTTTACATTTTAATAAAACTACCTTATCAGTTTTTTCTTTCACCCATTATGTTTTTTGCTTAGCTACAAGCTCATTGCCAAAGCCAAGGTTACCTAGATTTTCTCCTAAGTTATCTTCTATAGGATTTATAGTTTTGCATTTTGCATTGAGGTCTATGATCCATTTAAAGCTAATTTTTGTGAAAGGTGTTAAGTTTTGTATCTAGGTGATTTTTTTTTTTTTTTTTACTTCTTGGTGTCCAGTTGTTCCAGCACCATCTGTTGAAAAGACTATACTTTCTTTCTCTTATTGACTTGCCCTTGCTCCTTTGTCAAAGATTAGTTAACTACATTTGTGTGGGCCTCTTTCTGTGCTCTCCGTTCCATTCCATTTATCTACTTGTCTATACTTTCTCTAGTATCATTATGTCTTTTTTTTTTTTTTTTCACGTCAGACGGGTAACGTGCCGATGTCGTAACAAGGTTTGAGGGAGGCACATCTCACGCATGTGCGTGAAAACCCAATCATCACGCTTATGAACTACAAAAGGATCTCATTATGTCTTGATCACTGGAGCTTGAAGGTTGGTAGTGTTAGTCCTCTAACTTTGTCCTTCTTCAGTATTATTTTCAAAGAACAAGGTTTTGGTTTTGTCATTTTTCTCTATTAATTTTCTGTTTTCAATTTCATTGGTTTTTGCTCTAATTTTTATCATTTTGTTACTTCTGCTTACTTTAGATATATATTGCTCTTCTTTTTTAAGTTTCCTAAGGTGGAAGCTTAGATGATTGGCTTTAGATCTTCCTTCTTTTCTAATATATGCATCCAATGGTATAAATTTTCCTCTAAGCACTGCTTGAATTGCATCCCACACATTTAGGGAAATTGTATTTTGATTTTTCATTTAATTGAAGATATTTTTAAATTCCTTTTGAGACTTTTTTGATATGTGTTATTTAGAAGTATGTTGTTTAAACTCCAAATATTTGGGAATTTTTCAGATATCTTTCCCTTATTGATTTCTAGTTTAATTCCATTGTGGTCTGAGAGCATACTTTGTATAATTTATATTCTTTTAAATTTCTCAAAGTGTGTTTTATTGCCTGGGATATAGTCTATCTTGGTGAATGTTTCATGTAAGCTTGAGAAGAATGTGTATTCTGCTGTTGGGTGAAAGATTCTATAAATGTTAATCATCTCCAGTTGGTTGACAATGTTGACAATGTGAAAATACTTACTGATTTTTCTGCCTCCTGGATTTGCCACTTGCTGATAGAGTATTGAAGTAAGATTTGTTTCTCTCTTTTTGCAGTTCAATCAGTTTTTGCCTTGTGTATTCTGATGTATTTTTGCCCTGTGTATTCTGTTATTAGGTACATATAGATACTGTTATCTCTTCTTGGAGAATTGACTCCTTTATCATTATCTGATGCCCCTTTTACACCTGATAATTTTCTTTGTTCTGATATTGACTATGTCTGATACTAATACAGCTACCTCAGCTTTCTTTTGATTAGCATCAGCATGGTATATTTTTCTCTATCCCTTTGTTTTTAATTCATCTGTGCCTTTATATTTAAAGTAGGTTTCTTATAAACAACATATCAATGGGTCTTGGTTTTATCCACTCTGATAGTGTCTGTCTTGTAATTGGTGTAGTAGAACATTTACATTTATAGTGACTATTAGTATAAACTACTTTCTACCATGTTTATAACACCTTTCTAGCCATTGTGCTTGTTCTTTGTTTCTATTTTCTCTTTTTCTGCCTTCTCTGGTTTTAATTAAGTATTTTACATGATTCCATTTTCTATCCTTTCTTAACATATCAATTATATGTCTTAAAAATTTTTTTGTCATTACCCTAGAATTTGCATTACACATTTACAACTAATCTAAGTTTCCTTTCAAATAATGCTATCCTGCTTCAAAGATAGTGTAGTCACTTTATAACAGAGTATTCCAAATTTCTCCCTCTCATCCTTTATAATATTTGCTGTCCTTCACTTTACTTATCCATGTGTTAAAATCAGCCAATCGATTGTTGCTATTAGTACTTTGCACAGTTATCTATTAGACCGTTAAGAATAAGAAAAATAGAAGATGTTACTTTTTTCTTCATTTATGACTGCTCTGATACTTTTCCTTTCTTGATGTAGATCTGAATTTCTGACCTGTATCATTTTCCTTTTCTTGAAGGAACTTCTAATACATCTTGCAAGGCAGATCTCCTGGCAACAAATTCTCTTAGTTTTTGTTTGTCTGAGAAAGTCTTATTTCTTGTTTACATTTGAAGGATAATTTTTACTGAATACAGAATGTTTTATCTTTGTTCCTCTACAGGTAAGTTTTTTTTCCTTTCAAAAATTTTCTGTGTCTTTGGTTTTCTGCAGTTTGATATGTCTAGGTATAGATTTTTGGGTATTTAGTCTGCTCAGTGTTTTCTTAGCTTCTTGGATCTGTGGTTTGGTGTTTGACATCAATTTTGGAAGCTTCTCGGCCATTACTACTTTAAATATATCTTCTCTTCCCTTTTTCTTCTCCTTCTAGTAGTTCCATTTTACACATGTTCTACCTTTTGTAATTGTCACACAGTTCTTATATATTCTGTTCCTTTTAAAAAACCATTTCTTTCTCTTTGTACCTTCAATCTCTTTGATTTTTTTTTTTTTTTGCCCTTGGCTGTGTTCAGTCTAATCATGAGCCCCTCAAAGACATTCTACATTCTGTGACAGTGTTTTCTCAGTTTTCTGAGATTTCTGACACTGTTGCTCAGGGATTTCTGAGATTTCCTTTTGATTCTTTTTAGATTTCCCATCTGTCGGTTTACATTACCCATCTGTTCTTGTATGTTTGCTAATTTACCTTTAGAACCCTTAACATAGTAATCATAATTATTTTAAATTCCCTGTCCAATACTCAAAATCTGTGTTATACCTGAGTCTTATTCTTTTGCTTACTTTGTCTCCTTGGGTTACGTTTTTTTCTTTCCATTTAGCATGTCTTTTAACTTTTTGTTGAAAGCAGGATATGATGTGTTGGATAAAAAAACTGAGGAAATTGATTTTTAGTGTGAAGTTTTATATTGGGCTATGTTTAATACCTTCTGTAGCTTCAGGTGCCAAAGGCATCAGTTTCCTTATTTTTTCCACCTTTTCCTAATGCCTTTATGTCTCCCTAAGAACGCCTTCTTAAGTAGAATCTGTGTCTTGCAGCTCTTTCAGTTGTTATGCTTGAGCTCTGTTTCAAAACAGTTGTTTTCCCTCCCCCTGCTGGGAATAGGGGGAGATTTTCCTCTAATCTTCACTGTGAGGACCTGGCGTGGATCCTTGAGGTCAAAACCACAAAAGCCTGCTCCCCTCCTCCCCACCCGAGGCTGAGCCCCCAAGCATTTCTGAACTTCAAGTAATGCATACTCGGCCTAGGCCAATCCTTCTACCTTACCACTTAAGTGTTCCTAGTTGCTGGCTCTTGCGGCTTCTCTGATGGTTTCAAGAAAAGTTCTTGATTTTCAATTTTCTCAGCCTTTTTTCTCATTGTGAGGAGAGGAGCAATAACTTCCAAGCTCTTTGCATGTAAGAGCCTAGACTGGAAGTCCTCTGTGGATTTTTAGGTGATTCATTTAATGGTCACTTATGGAGCACCGTCTGTTGCTAAGGCATTGTACTAGACCTAATGGAGGACACAGGCATAGCCAATCCACGCCTCTATCCTCAGGGACCATGTGAGGTCACTTGCATAGCGTATATGTTGTCTCTCCAACAGGGTCCAGGGTCTCCACTCCTGTGTTTGTCCATATTCTGGCTTTTCTCAAACAAGCCCATAGAGCCACAGTCTCAAGATTTTGAGTTCTGTAAGATAATTTAAAAATTGTATGTTTGTGTTTTAATTGTTATACAGTAATCCCCCCTTATCTTTGGTTTTACTGTCTGTGGTTTTAGTTACCCATGGTTTAAAAATATTAAATGGAAATTTCCAGAAATAAACAATTCATACGTTTTAAATTATACCCAGTTCTGAGCAGTGTGATGGTATCTTGAGCCATCCTGCTCCATCCTGCCCAGGACGTGAGTTGTCCCTTTGCCTGGTGTATCCACAATGCATATGCTTCTTGAGTACTAGTCACTTAGTAGCCATCTTGGCTGTCGTGGTATCCAAGGGCTTGTGTTCAAGTAACCCTAATTTTACTCACTAATGGCCCCAAAGTGCAAGAGTGGTGATGGCAATTTGCATATGCCAGAAAGAAGCTATACCATGATTCCTTTAAGTGAAAAGGTGAGAATTCTCAATTTGACAAGGAAAGGAAAAATTGTATGCTGAGGTTACTAAGATCTACAGTGAGAATGAATCTTCTATCTATGGAATTGTGAAGAAGGAAAAAGAAATTTGTGCTAGTTTTGCTGTTGCATCTCAAACTTTATCATAGGTGTGTATGTATATGAAAAAAAGTATATATACGGTTCTGTGCTATCCATGGTTTCAGGTATCCACTGGGGGTCTTGGAATGTATCTCTCATGAATACGGGGAGACTACTATGTAAAATTTAAGATAATTTAAGGGTATTCTAGACAGGGGTCAGCCAACTATGGCCCATGGACTAAATCTGACCCACCACCTGTTTATTTGTGAAACAAGTTTTATTGGAACGCAGCCATGCTCATGTGTTTACATAATGTCTATGGTGCTTTCGTGCCACAGTAGTGGAGTTGAGCAGTTGTGACCGAAAATGTATGTCCCACGAAGCCTGAAATATTTACTATCTGGCACTGTACAGAGAACATTTACTAGCCTTGCACTAGAAGTTCTCTACGTCTTATGATCATATGATTTCAGTGTCACAAATGGTGTTTCTGTTTATGATCATGAAGTCGAGTGAAGATTTCTAATTTAGGTTTCTTGGGTGTTTGCAAATGGAAAAGTGGAGGTGAACTGGGTCATCAGATGGGCAGTTTGAGACATACATGTATGGGACATACATAAGAGCCTGCCCTGAAGCGGCTAGAACTGGGCTGGTGCTGGGGGCCCGTACGGTGCGGGTGTCCCACCTGTGTGTGTCCTGACTTGTCACTGCTCAATAACAGCTGAGGTGGGTACGGCAGTAGAAAGTTTTTCTATTTGTGATATCTGTTCTGGAAATAACGAAGTTAGATACCCATTTCATGCTACTCCCTGTCATCTCACAATGCCAATCTTGCCTTCAACTGAAGATAACCATCTTCCACAGAATGAACAGGCGACACCTTATTAAAATTGGCATTGGAGAATTGCCTCGTGCTTAACTACAGCTCTGCTGACAACACCCTGGAAATACAAATGGAAAGTCTGTATTGATTCCATGGGCAAGTGCAAACATGGTCTTGCACTGGTGGGTAAGGCACGTCTCCGTGAAAGGAACGGCCAAAGCCAGGTCATGGCTCCCTTCCGGTGGTCGTCTCTAGAAGGGCCATCTGGAAAGAGGTGGGCCTGAGAGGCCAGAGCTTGAGGAGGGGGCCTCCCCGGAACCCCTCCAGGGCTTCAGATATTCCCAAACTCAGTGTGCAAATAGCGCTGGGGTCAAAAGCAGCATCCTGGCTGCCATGGCACAGACACGGAAACCTGAAAACTGAGGCATAAACACAGACATGGGAGTGCAGGCAGAGGGGACCTTGGGGCTATAAGACAAGACCCTCAGAAGTCATGGGAATGGCTCTGGACCTGCTCAGGTCAGGACACTGATGGTTTGCACCAACTTTAACTAAATCTCCATGGGGGCAGGGAGATTCCATGTTCTATTTGAATTATATAATTTTGAAATTTATACATATGTACATGTATTTATTTAGCCATTCATTCATTGAATAAGTACTCTTTGAGCCTCTGCTGTGTAAGTGTGCGTTAGTAATTTTGGTTGGCTGCTAGTAATAGGAAGTCAAAATAAGAGTGATTTGAATGAAATGAAAAGATTCTCAGAGACGATTTGTCTTGTTTGCTCTGCTATCTTTAACATGTGGCTTAGGTCCTGAAGGTCACCTCGTTGTTATAAGATGGTTGTTGTTGCTCCAGTCATCACATCCATATTTCAGGCAGCAGAATGGAGGATGAGGCAAGGGGAACTCCCTTTAATAAAAATCTTCCCCAGAAGTCATATCCCCCTGAAATATGCCCTAATCAGAACACTCTATCACTTACTTAAGATCAGGGGTCCTCAAAAATTTTAAACAGGAGGCCAGTTCACTGTCCCTCAGACCATTGGAGGGCAGGACTATAGTTTAAAAAAAACTATGAACAAATTCCTGTGACACTGCACATATCTTATTTTGAAGTAAAAAAACAAATGGGCAAAAACACCCCTATGTGGCCCACGGGCCTTAGTTTGAGGACACCTGCTTAAGATATTTGGAGGCTTGCAGACTTCTTAGTGTGACGTTCAAGGCCCTACGACCCTGCTCCAAATTGCATTGCTGGGATTATCTCCTTCCTCCATGCAGTTTAGTTTCTAGCCGAAAAAACAAAAAAAAGAACCACTTAACAATTGTCATACATACGTTCTGCTTTCTTGTCTCCACTTTTGTTAACGCTTTTCCCTCCACCTGCAATGCTTTTTGTTTCTTCCTGGCCTGTGCAGATTCTGCTCTTGCCTCTAACGCCACCTCCGTGAAGACTGACGGCCTCTTGCTGGAAACTTCCCTCGGCGAGTACGAAACACGCATGAGACGCAGAGATGTTCTAGTTCCTCACAAACATCGCCTTTCCCCACACTTGTCTAGACACCCAGACCAAAACTCGATTCCATTCTTTTTCTCTTCTCTACTTTGCACAGAGGAGGTGCTCCAGACAGATTCGCTGCATGAACTAAGGAACGAATGAATTCCTCACTTTTCTTCCCATGTTTTCAAAATAAGAGCGACAGCAAGATCCTTTTCAGTTCATTAATAATCGTGTTGCACGAAACAGATGCTGGCAAATAGGAGATGTTGCCAAAGACACGTGCTGCTTCTGGACTTCTTCGCTTTGACAGAGAGAGGAGCCCTCAGGTACACCCACTGTCCTCTTCCGGAAGGAGCCGCGTCTACACGAGTCTCTGCATAAGGCGATCCCACGCGATGCCTTGTGAATAGTCCTGCCTGCTGGCAGGGCGGGACAGCACAGAGCATCTTCGGGGACGCTGCGGCGTGCAGACCCGCACCAGATGTGTGATCAGCACACACGGCGAAGATTCTTGGGAAATGGTCAGCGAGAGGCACAACCAGAGCTTCTGCCTTCAGCTTTTGCCCTGTGGAACCTCTGCCTTTCCTCTGTCCAGTCATCCCTGTCTTTGGTTCCCCAGGGCACCAGTTCCCAACGGCCAGACCTCAGCCCCTGCTGGCCTGTTCTAATCCCATCTAAACTCTCCTCCCTGAGAAAGGCCCCTAGACTGGCCTTTCTAAACATTTCCCAAACCAACTAGCAAACGGAGCACATTTGAATAAAGTATTGAGTGGTTTTGTAATAATGGATGATGGCAAAAAATGTATTCTTCCAGCCAGCCCAGAACAGCAAGCAAGAAGTGGCAGAGGCGAGCCTCGTGGGTCCCTGCAGGCTGTTTGGAACTGGATCTTAGGGACGGCAGGGCAAAGCTCTGTGGAGGGGTGCAGCAGCCCCCACTCTGGGCTCTGGCCTCAGCCCTGTGCCTGCCAGACCTCAGGCAAGTTATTGTCACTTAATTAAGTTAATTAACCTCCTGAGTCTTACCTTGCCCAATCTTCCACTAGGATTATATGAACTGACATGGAAGTTACTGGCACATGGCGAACACTCAGAAAATACTAGTTTCTTTTCCTTTCAGAGAGATATTGGGGCTGGCATAGAGACTGTCACTCACACTCAGGGACAGGCCAAAATGAGGGCAAATACAGGCGGAGTTTCTCCCCCCTGCAGGAGCCCAGGCTCAGGAGGGAGAAGCACTCGGACACGCAGGCCACTGGAGCCACAGGAGCTTGTGAGTGTGTGGGAGGGACGTCTACTCTTGGGGGCACAGGGAAGGGAGGGTTCCTGGAGGGGTCCCTAGGAGCCTAGGTCAGAGGATTAATAGGAATGACCTGGGGAAAGTGTGTGAGACAGCATTCTGGACAAAGGGAACTGTAAATGTAAAGACATGGAGGCAAGAAATCCTTGTGCAATAATGGGCCTGTTGGTAATATTAATACAAATCATTACAACATTCCTGTGGACCTACTGTGTACTGCACACCCGGCTAAATGCTTTATAGGCGTTGTTTCATTAATTCTCCAGCAACTCTTTGAGCAATGCGTTATTAGCCAGCCTGTTTCACACATGAGGAAACTGAGATCCAGAATGCTAAGGGAATTTTTGTAAGATCACAGAGCTTGCGGGTGGTGGGGAAGGGCTTTGATCAAGAGCTGTGGTTAGTAATTGGCTGGGACTGAGGAGCTGCTTGCTGCAGATGTTGGGGTGGCTATTGCTCTGGGCAAGCCCATGAAAACAACATTTAGGTGAACAGAACAAATGCACGAGGCCACTCCAACTTTGCCCATCCACCCCACTTGAGCACCTTGCAGATGTCGCTTGGGTCAGGGTAAATCTACTCCCATGACTGACCAAGGACCAGCTCACAGGGACACATCCATTAAAGGTGCATTGGAAGCTGCCTCACAGGGCAAGCCTCAGAGGTGCCGGGCACACAGACTTCCAGGTGCAGGCCAGCCTTGTGACGTTCAGGTGATCTAGCATGTTGGCATTTATTGAGAAATGAGCTACTTCTGGTGGCTGGATCTTGGTGCTTATCTGTTTTTCAGAGAATATCTCTTTCTTGCAATTGAGTGTGGCCCAATTCAAAGCGCAGTAATGGAGTTAGGTGATTTAGGGAGGGGTGCGTGCAGGAAGAGACAAGCAGTTGTCATGATTCAAATGAAAATATTTTCAAATTTTCACGTGAGATGTACACTTGGCACACACAGAAAATGATTGGTACCTATAGAAATTTATCTATCTTGATACTTTTTTTCTGTTAAATTTCCTACCATTATCTTAAAAAATAAAGACCTGTTTTGAACACACAAAAAGATGTTCAATATATCACTAGTTATCAGGAAGTGCAAATTGAAATCACAATGAGGTACTAGTTTGCACCCACTGGGTTGACTATAATCAAAGAGACAGGTAATAGCAAATGTTGGCAAGAAAGTGGAGAAATTGGAACCCTCATACACTGCTGCTGGGAATGTGAAATGGTGCAGCTGTCTTGGAAAATAGCCTGGCAATTCCTCGAAAGGTTAAACTTACAGCTATCATATGACACAGCAGTTCTACTCCTAGTATATACACAAGAGAAATTAAAATACATGTCCACAAAAACAAAAACAACAACAAAAACAAAAAACAACAGTAGAAAACACCCTTGTGCAGGAATGTTCATAGAAGCATTATTCATCATAGCCAAAAGATGGAAACAACCCAAGTGCCCCTCAACTGATGAATGGATAAATAAAATGTGTTATATCCATACAATGGGATATTATTCTGCAATAAAAGGAAATGAAGTAGTGATAAACCTTGAAAACATTATGCCAAATTTGAAAAGCCAGTCACAAAGGATTATATGTTATATGATTTCATTTATATAAAATGTCTAGAATAAGGAAATTGATGCAGACAGAAAGTAGATTGGTGGTTGCCTGGGGCTGGGCATGGGATGGGGAGAAATGGGGAGTGACTGTCAGTGTGTACAGGGTTTCTTTGGGGCATGATGACAATATTGTAATATTGATTGTGATGATCGTGTAACTCTGTTACTATATTAAAACCACTGAACTGTACACTTTCAATGAATGAATGGTGCAGTATGTGAATTATATCAATGAAGTTACTTTAAAAAAACAATTATGAGCAGTAACCCCACACAGTGGTGGGGTACTGTGGGGTACCAGCACACTTTCATCTGTTCCACATTGGTCCTCATCACAACCCTTTAGGGCAGGTGGCATTAGGGAGTCGTGTTTACTAGATGAGAAAGCCAGGCACAGTGAGATTGTGGAGCTTCCCCGAGCTCAGGTAGCTTTGCGGAAGGTCCATTAGTCTCTCAGGTCTGGCAACTAGTTCCAGACATATTTATAGACCTGATTTTCAAGCTATGCTCTACAGAGCTTCTACAGGGGAGGCCCACGGGTAGGGGCAGCAGGGATGGGGTGAGCATGGACAAGTAGAGTTGCTAATCAAGCCGAGCTCTGGCCTCCTACTTAGTTTGAATCAAAGCACTTCTGGATTTATATTAACATATGGAGCGCATGTATATGCTTTCTTTGGAAAAAGGGGTTTCCCTGCCAAGATCCATTGCCCTTAGACCCACGATTCTCAGGTTGTAAAGATATTCAACATAAAACTTCCCTTGGGATTAGAGTCCAAAGTGCTGATGTATCTTTAAAAAAAATGTTCATATTTTAAACAAAAAAGTGGTAACTTGAGCTTCCAAGATTTTGTTGCTTTCACGTTGATTCTTTGGTGGCGATTCCATTCACTAGGTACCTATTTCCAACACTAACTTGCCAGTAAACAAGTGAGAAACATTGATGTTGGCCAAAATATATTCTGTTGCTAGAAAACAATGCAGCTAAAGTGTTTATGAAATCATCAGAAAACACCATCACTTAATGCTAATATTGTACAAGATGTCCCTGCCCCCTAGAAATGCTCCCTTCTTCATCCAAGACTGCCTTTAGAAGCAAAAGTTGTTGCTCCACAAAATCTACTTATGTTCTCAATTTGTCTTAACAAGGAATGACATAAGTTTACCAGACGAAGGAGTCCATTTTTCGTTCCCTGTGTTTAATCTGTGTGGACAGAAAGCTGTAAATATCGTAAGTGGCTGTAGCCGGCTGGCCTTGAAGGGCCGGTTCGTTAAGGACCATGGTTCGCTGGTTTCTTGTATGTCTTCCAAGGCCAAGAGGCTGTTTGCCCATCATCACTACGAGACCTGGGGAACAAAAGCCGGGGGCCCAGGAGCCCGGGTTGAAGGATGACGTGACCTTTGACCGCCACTGGAGAGGCCTGGAGGGAAAGAGGCTAAGTCAGGCTCCAGTAAGGTTTAATGACAGATCTTGTTAGGGTTAAAAAAACAGCTCTGGCATCCAGCTGGGACTTCATTTGGGGAGGTACACAAAGGGCCTTCAGTGACAGCCACCCAGGCACCATGCACAACTGCACCAGGTCCGCTGAGCTGTCATTCATTCTGCGCCTGCTCCTGCCGGGGACCGCCACCCCGCATCAGTATGAGCCAACAGGAAATTGCACGCATTTATTTTTCCCTGTTGCCACCAGCATGTCTCACTCTTCCTGATGTTATGGTGACGTTCTGATAGTGGCAAGGGCCTAATCCTCGTTTTTCTTTTATTAAAAATAATCATTGAGAGGGATGCAGCATGGTCCCAATCTACCTTTGGGACCGGTAGATTTAGCGCCATGGTTCATGCTAATCAGGAGCCTTCCTGAAAGCTTGGCAGTAATTTGGCGTTTTGCTGAGGCGTGGATTTGAGCAGCCTGGGACCTGGCGTCTGCTGCCTGAGCAGCACTGAGGCTCTTGGTTTGCCCTTGCACATGGTAACTCGGGGGAAAAAGGATGGAATTGCAGAAAATGAACATCAAGGGAGGGTGAAACACAAGCAAAAGCTAAAAATGTGGTCGGGTGAAGCGAGGATGTGTACGGGGGTGTGCGGTTGCACAGGAAGTGTGATGTAGGGAAAGTTTAGACGTATTTGGAAATTCCTGACGGTTTGGACATACTATTCTCAAATATCAAGGGTCTGCTCTAAAAAAGAATGTGATACTTTAAAAAAACCTTTTTATTTTGAGATAATTATAGATTCATATACACTTGTAAGAAATAATACAGAGAAATCTCCTGTGTCCTTTATCTAGCTTCTCTCAATGGGGATATCTTAAAAATGATAATATAATCCTATAACAAGGACATCAACATTGATATAGTGAAGGATCCCTCATGTTGCTCTGTTATTGCCTCAGTTACTTTCCTCCCATCCTCACCCCCTCCTTAATCCCTGGCAACCATTAATTTGGTCTCCAATTCAATAATTTTGTCATTGTGAGAATGGATCACACTATGTGAAACTTTTGGAATTTCCTTTTCCCCCTCAGCATAATTTTCTGGAGATTCATCCAAGTTATTGTGTGTATCAGTAGATCACTCTTTTTATTGCTGAGTAGTATTCCACAGGATGGATACACCACCATTTGTTTAACCACCCATCCACTGAAGGACATCTGGGTTGTTTTCAGTTTTTAGCTATTATGAATGAAGCTGCTGTAAACATTTGTGTACAAGCTTTTGTGTGACAAGAGTTTTCATTTCTCTGGGTTAAATGCCAAAGAATCCATGAGTGCAATTGCTGGGTTGTATGACAGTGGCATATTTAGTTATTTAAGAACTATCAAACTGTTTTCCAGAATGGTTGTACAATTTCTCATTCACACCTACAATGCCTGAGGGATCTAGACATTTGGTATCATCACTGGTTTTTATTTTAGTCATTCTGGTAGGTGTGTGGTGATATCCATATGCAATTTACTTTCAACCTGCCTATATAATATTTGAAGTGAGTTTCTTACAGACAGAGTCATGATTTTCAATCTATTCAACTGATCTCTAACTTTTAATTGGTATATATAGACCATTTACATTTCATGTAATTATAAGTATCTTAGATCTTAAGTCTGTTTGTTCTCTCTGTTTTTCATTTCTCTGTTTTCATTTTCCTACCTAAGAATTGAACATTTAAAAGAATTTTATATTGATTTATCCACAATATAAAAATGCTTAAAATGTATTGCTTAAAAATGTATCTCTTTATATACCTTTTTTAGTGATTGCCCTAAACATTACATTATATGTACATACCTCATCACAGTCTACTAGTATTGTCATTTTACCAGTTTGAGTGAAATATAGAAACTTTAATTCTATTTGTATCCTTTTCCTTTTGTCTGTTTATAATTGTATTAAATATATTCTCTACATACACTTAGAACATTATCAGTGTTATAATTTTTGCTTCAAATATTAAATGTAATTTAGAAATTCAAAAGGAGAAGGAAATCCTATTTTATTTACCCACATTATTACTTAGTGAATTCTTTTTTCTTTCTTGGTGTTCCAAATTCCTTATTTTTCATTTCCCTTCTGTTTAGCCTACTTCATTTATCCCTTCATTTAGTGGAGGTCTGCTGGCAACAAATTCTCTTAGTTTTGCTTCATTTGGGAATGTCTTAATTTCCCCTCCATTCCTGAAATATATTTTCACTGGGTATAGGATTCTGAGTGGACCGTTCTGTTCTTTCAGCCTCTGAAAAATATTGTACCTCTTCTTTCTGGTCTCCATGATTTCTGATGAGAAATCTGCTGTCATTCTAATTGTTTTCCCCTTAGGTAAGGTACCATTTTTTTCCAAACTGCTTTCAAGATTTTTTTCTTTATCTTTAGTTTTCAGAAGTAGGTTTATGTTTTTGCCAAATCTAGGAAGTTTGCAGCCATTTTTTCTTCAATTCTCTTTCAGCCCTCTTTCTTTTCTCCTTCTGAGACTCTGATGGTGCACATACTAGATCTTTTCATTTTGTCCCTCCAGTCTTTGAGGCTCTGTTCACCTTTTCCCCTGTCTATTTGCTGGATAATTGCTATTGTTCTGTCTTCCAATTCACAGACTTTTTCCTCTGTCTGCTCCATTCTGCCATTAAACCCTTCCACTGAACTTTTTATTTCAGTTATTTATTTATTTATTTTAGTTCTAAAATTTTCATTTGGTTCTTCTCTATTTCTTTTTTTTTTTTTTTTTTTGGCATATTATGGGGGTACAGATTTTAAGGTTTCAATAAATGCCCATTCCCCCCTGCCCCCCACAAGTCTGAGTCTCCATCATGACCATCCCCCAGATGGTGCACATCTCACTCATTATATATGTATATACCCGCCCCCCCCTCCCACCTGCCCAACACCCTATTACTGTAGTACCTATGTGTCCACTTAGGTGCTGCTCAGTTAATACCAGTTTGCTGGTGAGTATATGTGGTGCTTGTTTTTCCATTCTTGGGAAACTTCACTTAATAGTATGGGTTCCAGCTCTAACCAGGAAAATATAAGATGTGCTATATCACCGTTGTTTCTTAGAGCTGAATAGTACTCCATGATATACATATACCACATTTTATTAATCCATTCTTGGATTGATGGGCACTTGGGCTGTTTCCTCTTCTCTATTTCTTTTACTTCTTTGCTGACATGTCTATTTCTTTTCTGGGGCTTTCTAGTTTTGTATTTGTTTCAAATCTGTTTGTAATTGCTTGTTGAAGCATTTTTTTAACATGGCTACTTTCAAATCTTTGTCAAAAAATTCCAACAGCTTTCTCATCTTGGTGTTAGCATCTCTTGATTGTCTTTTAAAATTTGTGTAGAGATATTCCTAGTTTTTGGTAGGATGAATAATTTTTAAAATTAAAACCTGGACATTTAATGTTATCAGACACTGGATTTTATTTAAATCTTCTGCCTTAGCTGGCTTTCTCCGATAGCACTCTGGCAGAGGAAGGTGGAGGAGAGTGATACCTTGTTACTTCCATTTAGAGAAGTCTAGGTTCCCCTCCCAGTCTTCATTAACGCTGGGTGGGGGTGGCTCCTCCTTACTGCTGAGCACAGGAGGGGGTCCCAGCTCTCCTTGGGTCTTCACTGACACTGTGGTAAGGGTGGCCTCCTTGCTGCTGGGTGATGATTAAAGTCTTGGCTCTTCAGCTGTCTCTGATACCACCTGTGGGGCGCAAGAGGCATTCTTTGTTACTGCCAGGTGGGTGTGGAAGCCCACGCTCCCCACAGTCTTTCCACTGGTACCATGAGAGAGGAAGGGGGTTTCTTATTGGCCGGCAGGAATGAAAGTCAATTTCCCTACTTGTTCTTCTCTAATACCATCCTGGCAGGGGTTTAGAGTGCCTCGATATAGCCTGGCAAGGGTAGAAATCTAGGCTCTCACTTGGTCTTTGCTTGTGTGGGTGAGTTTTTTCTGTGATGTTTGGCTGGAGTAGAGTGGTTATTGTCTAAATTGTCTAAAAGGTTTTTTTTTGTCTTTCCAAGCTGCCCTTTTCTTAATCCTTTGGCTTGAGGAGAGCAAGCTTTTGTTGGAGTGCGTTTTGGTCTGTACTTGCTGGTGTTTTGGGGCTGTCAGCTTTTTCACTTCTAAGTCTGGGATATATGAGGAAAAAAGGAAACCCTGGCCTTCCTTCCCTCCACCTTTCAAAGTTTTCTTTATATATGTAATGTCTAGGGCTTTTACTTGTACTTAGCAAGAGGAATGAGAAAAGTGCATCTGTTCCATTGTTCTGAGAGCAAAAGTCTTAACATATTTTTGATAAAAGAAAAAATTATCTACTTATAATCTCATCCTAGTATAACTTTTTGTTTTTATATGTTTCTTTTGATTTCTTGTTAATATATATATAATATACATATAATATATATAATACAATATTTATTATAGGGTAATAATTTGTGTATATACCTTTTTATGTCTTGTTTTTTATTTATTATATTTTAAAATATAGAAAACATTTCCCCATGCATTTATAGACTGTGTAATTACCATTTCAATAGCCACTAATAGTTATGCTATTATCATCTCTATTTTAAAAAACATTTTTCTTATTGATTGTTACTCCTACTTTTTTTTTTTTTGGCAGTAGAAATAACACTGCAAAATTATCTTTCCACATAGGGTTTTCTGTCTGGCCTCTCTTGAACTTCTTCCTTAGGATAAATTTCTAGGAATAAATTTTTTAAAACCAAAGGGTATTTTAAAAGAAGTTTTGTGACATATTGTTGTGGCATTTTCTTCAAGCAATGTAGATACTAATGCTCAGTGTTCAGTGCAGTAATTTCTTCACAGTGTCATCACTTTAGGATTCTACTTTAGTTCTCTGTGGTCCAGTCTTGTCCTTACTTGAAACCCTGAAGGACTCAGCTTGCACGAAGTCATGGCGGTTACCCCACCTGTCCCAACTCCTGCAACAGCAAGATTTCTAAAGATACAAGTGACACTTTTCAGAGAAGGCATCACATTTCTATGAGCCAATCTGTGTTTTTTGCTTATTTGGATTCATCTGTCACCATATAGGGTGAAGATGCTTATACTAATTTTCATATTTTTCCTTTTCTATTGGCATTAAAACAAAAGCCTCCTAAGTGATATAAAAAGCTCAATGACTCTAATAAATTTTAACGAATCTATATTTATGCAAGAAGAAAGACATCTCTGATTGCTCACAGGGAACACAGAAGCACCAGAGAAATTCTGAGAATGTAGTTCAGAAGATGCATTTTTGAAGGAAGCAGTTGCAAGTGGCTGAGATGTCCTTGGGAATATCAGGAAGGTCAGGACAAATATTAGGAAGGGCAATACCTCGTTACGTCATATGCATTTCACCCAATGGGCTGCCAATCAATGGCACCCTTGGAAAAGAAACTTTGGATGGAGCTGTTGAGTTGGCCTTCCATGGACAATTGCCTAGGACTCTTTCTCTTTCCTGGGGTGGGTTTTACTGGAAAAACTTCTTAATCTTAGAAATAGAAACTCACCTTTGGTATTGTTTTTGCAAGACGGGTTTATCTGCATTCAAACTTCTCAGACAACTGAGAAAACCAATGTTCCTTTCTGGATCAGATGCCTGGAAATCCCTGACTAATGGAGAGCCTGGCCAACTTGTAGCCTCCACAAGTGAGTATTTGGGAGCTGGAAAGGTTGACTATACTCTTGGTGTCAGATTAGAAAGAGAATCCACTGGAGAATACACCTGTGGCCTTTGGACATTGGTTGCTCATCTTGGTTTCCTCTTTTTGCACATACTTTCTCGCCATACTTTGTAGCTGTCTTCTAACGACTATATCCAGCAGCCTTTCTCATACTCCTCGTCCTCTTGGAGCTCTCTATGTCATGTGCCAGCCACTGTTCAAATGAATGAATCTTGTAAGGTCGTGTCCATTAGTGTCCCCATTTTACAGATGAGAAAACAGAACATTTGAATACAGAAACTGTCTCCAAAGCCCAGGCCCTTAACCACTGTGCTGCTTTTGCCATTGCTAATTAGCTACCCATCTGTCCTCTTGGAAGCATTCTCCTGCCTTTGCGTCTATGTGCATGCATTTCTTGGTCTTTTTCTACCTCTCTTATAATTATCTATGACTGTTGTAGTGACCAACACATAAATGTTTATTTCCAGTGATACCCTGTCGACTACTAGTGTACACCCACAAAAATCACCATTTCTAATTCTGACTGCATCATCTAACCCCCAAATTCGCTTTTATAGGGGTACACTTTTTATTGTCATGTAACAGAAATGCAGGAAAATGTACCAAATAATAAGCGTACAGTTTGAGGAATTTTCATAAAGGGAATGCAACTTTGTAACCAGCACCAAGATCTAAAAACAAAACATTACGACACCCCAGTTACACCCCTTGTGTACTCTTCCATTCACTACCCACTCCATCCCTAGAATAACCACCATCATTGTTTTAAATACCATAGATTAATTTTTCCTGTTTTGAAATTCATATAAATGAAATCAAATTTATGTGCTCTTTTGTGACTATCAGTTTTTCATTCAACATCATATTTATAACATTCCAGGTTGTTGCATGTAGAGGTAGTTTATTTATTCTCTTTGCTGTATAATATTCCATTATAGGCATATACCACAATTTATAAAATCCATTTTATTGTCGACAGATATTTTGGGTAGTTTTCAGTGTTGGGCTGTTATAAGTGATGCTCATAATATCTTGTGTAAATTGTTTCAGTGGGCATATGCATTTCTCTTAGGTTCATGTCTAGGACTGGAATTGCCAAACTCTATATTGCCTGTTTTTGCCTGATTTATTCAGTATAATGATTTTGAGACTCAGCCATCATGTACATATCAACAGCCCATCACTTTAATTGATGAATAGTAACCCATTGTATAGATAGATATGTTACAATTATTTATCCACTCATTTGTTAATGGACATTTGGATAGTTTCCAACTCTTGACTATTACAAATAAAGCTACTAAGAACATTCATGTACAATCTTTGTGTGGATGTATGTTTTTGTTTCTTTTGGTTATATACCTAAGAGTGAAATGGCTGGGTTGTATGGTAGGTGTATATTTAACTTTTTAAGAAACTGTCAGTTGTTTTGGTGATAGTTGTACTATTTTATATTCCCCTCATTGGTATTTGGGTTGCAGTTCCTCCACATATTCACAAACATGCGGTATGTTCAATCTTTCTCATCTTAGCCAACCTAATGGGTGTGTAGTGGTATCTCATTGTGGTTTTAATCTGCATTGTATACATATGTCACAACTGATGACTAATGATGCCGAACATCTGTTCATGTGTTTATTGGCTACTTTATCTCTGCTTTGGTGAAGAGTCTGTTCATATATTGAATTTTAGGAGTTCTCTATATATTTTGGATGCAAATTCCTTATCAGATAAATACATCACGATTTTTTTTTTACCAGTCTTTTGTTTGTCCTTTTGTTTTCTTAGTGGTGCTTTTCAAAGGGCAAAATATTTAAATTTTGATAAAGTTCAACTGTTAATGTATTTTTCCCTATAGATACTACTTGTAGTATTATATCTAAGAAATCTTTGGCTGCCCCCTAAGGTCTCCAGTGTTTTTCCTGTTTTCTTCTAGAAGTTTCATAGTTTCAGGTTTCACATTAAACTGTAAGATACATTTTGAGTTGATTTTTGTGTATGGTAGGCAGTAAGATTGATTTTTACAAGATTTGTTGAAAAAATTTTCTTTTCCCCATTGAATCGCCTTGGCATCTTTGTCAAAAATCAGCTAGTCTATTTCTGGACTCTATTCTGTTCCATTTATATGTCTGATTTATATGTCTGTCCTTAAATGAAATCAAGCAGAAGGATTACTATAGCTTTGTAGTGAGTACTGAAGTCAAGTAGATTAAGTCCCTTAACTATGTTCTTTGTTAAAAATTACTTTGGTTATTCAAGGTTCTTTGGATTTTAATATAAATTTTAGAGTCAGTTTGTCAATTTCTATAAAAATATCTATAGGAATTTTAATTGGGATTGTGTTGAATCTTGGGGACAATTTGGGCAGCATTGCCACTTTAACAATATAGAATTTTCTAATCCATGAACATGCTGTCTCTCCCCATTTACTTAGGTCAGAGAAGTTGAGGAAGGAGACAGGATGTTTTGACGTGAGTGCTAACCCACCATGAGTCTTGCAGTTGTTCAAATGTTGGTGTCAAAAGTTGAAAATGATTCTCCTCATCTGCCTCTACTGTTACCTCTTCCTCCTCCTCCTCTTCCTTTCTCCTCCTCCTTCTTCCTTGTCTTCTTTTCTACATCTTTTTCAATGAAAGAAAATTTATCACAGGCTCAATTTTTGATTCACATCCCATCTCCGTCCTCTTCTATTGTTTTAAATTTTTGTATTGTTTTAGTTTCTAAATATCCATTATATTTAGAAATGTCTTAAATGAAACACGATAACACATTGTCCAATACAGGAACACAAAGCTGTAACTGGCATAGTGGACAATATCCATTTTGGAGTCTAACATAGTATCTATCTCATTGGATCGCCATGAAAATCAAATAAGCTCAAGTGCGTGAGAGGTTACTCTAAAACTGCAGAGTACTGTCATCAGTGTTTTATTTAAAAGAGATGCCCAACTCATCTTTTTGTTTTATTTAACTGACGTAAATTATTCCTTAAAGTGAAAAGCAAATGAAAAATCAAACAAACTGTGACAGAGACAGCTAGCTGATTATCAGTAATCATGCTTTCTTTCCACCATGTAGAATACTATTGGGAAGTGGCTGCCCAGCTGGAAATGACATTTTCCAGTCCCTGTGCATCCAGGTGGTCTAACAAAGTTGTGGTTCTCATCCAGAGAATAGCAATTTGATATAAATTCAAGCATGGAATGTCTAATTTTGTGGTAACACCACCCTAAGAGGTAAATTTTCTATCCTACATTTTATAGAGAAGCAAGAAAAGTTGATTCACGAAACTGTTTTATCAAGTGCTCAAATAGGAATTCACTTTATACAATAAAGTATTGATAAATTTTACATATCAATTTAGTTCAATATATAGAATATATAGTCATGTATCACTTAATGGGGATATGTTCAGGTATATGAGGTGATTGCATTGTTATATGAACATCACAGAGTGTACTTGTACCTAACTAGATGGCATAGTTTACTATATACCTGGGCTAGATGGTCTAGCCTATTGCTCCTAGGCTATAAATCTGTATATCATGTTACTGCACTGAATACTGTGGGCAATTGTAATAGAATGGTAAGTTTTGTATATCTAAATGTATCTAAATGTAAAAAAGTTATCATAAAAATATGGTATTATAATCTTATAGGACGATCACTGTATATGTGGTCCATTATTGACCAAAATGTTGTTATGTGGTGCCTGTATCAGCATGGACCATAACCATACCCACAGGGACTCGACTTTTCCCAAGTGGGTTATCAAGTCCATTTCCCCAAAGAGGTGGGGAAATGGATTCTCAAATCAGCCGATTAAGATTTTCTCTACTTTGGATATGCATTATAAAGGAAGACTGCAGTTTCCTAGCAAAAATTCCTGCTCTTGAGATGAAAAGGCAGCAAGATATTTCAAAAAACCGTGTTTATATACTAAGATCAATTTCTCTTAAATAATCTCTTAATTCATATTTTCACTTTGATCTTAGAGGCATAATATATGAACATATATCTGTTAGTACAAGAAAATATTTTTAGGGAAATGGAGTATATTTTTTTCACAAATTTTACCATGGAGTTCCTTGTTTTTGTCTCACTTATAGACTTCTGGTTGACCACATCAAAATCATAGTTTTTATATTTTTGGTCAGGCTGATATACTTTTTTTTTTTTTTTTTTTTTTTTGAGACAGAGCTCATTCTGTTGCCCGGGCTAGAGTGCCGTGACATCAGCCTAGCTCACAGCAACCTCAAACTCCTGGGCTCAAGCCGTCCTTCTGCCTCAGCTTCCTGAGTAGCTGGGACTACAGGCATATGCCACCATGCCCAGCTAATTTTTTCTATATATTTTTAGTTGGCCAATTAATTTATTTCTATTTTTAGTAGAGATGGAGTCTTGCTCTTGCTCAGGCTGGTTTTGAACTCCTAATCTTGAGAGTGCTAGGATTACAGGCATGAGCCACAGTGCCGGGACAGGCTGATATACTTTTGAAAATACTGACATACTGTTAAAAAAATAGTATGGTAGCCAGCCTCCAAGATGGCACCCAAAGATTCTTGACTTCTGGCATTTATGCCTTGGGTAGTTCAAGGCATCAAATAGGGCTGACCTGTGTAACCACCAGGATATTGTAAACACAATGATGGCATATGACTTTGGAGGCTAGGTCAAAAAAGAAACTGAGGTTTCTTTCTTTCTCTTGGATTATTGCTCTGGGGGATTACTAGCTGCCATGTTGGGAGGACACTCAAGCAGCTCTATGGAGAAGCAGAAATGGCAAGGAACTGAGGCCTCCTGATTATGACTAGCACTCATTTGCCAGGCATGGAAGTGAGCCACTTTGGGAGGAATGATCCAGCCCCAGACAAACCTTTGCATGTTATCATAGCTCCAATGAACATCTTGGCTGCAACCTTATGAGGTTGCATAGAAACTATGTGAGATAATAAATGTTTATCATTGTGTAAGCCACTATGTTTTGTGGTACTTTGTTATAAAGCAATATAACTAGTACAACTAGTTAGAAAAGCTTGAAAAAAATTTTCCAAATCTCATTATAAAAATCTTTGTGTAATTTTGTTTTATACAGTGATAACTCACTAATTCTTGAGTTAATTTGTTACTCAGCAATCAATAACTAATATAACTATCTAGAAAGGCTTGAAAGAAATGTTCCTAAATCTCATTATAAAAACCCTGTATAACCTTGTTTAATACAGTGATAAGCTCTTTTCATAGGGAGATTTGACTGTTATTGCACGACATGAGTGATTTTTGTTTATGTGACATGGCATGGCAAACGGGAAGGTGTTACTTCCAGCTTTCCCAGATAAGGAATTAAGACAGCAGTATGAAATGCACTCTCATCCTTAAATCCGGTACGAGGCAGAGGAAGACGTCTGTAACAGTGATCACTTTTCCATGTCCCAGGCACTAAATGAAGGTCAAGAGAACTCCAGGGTTTCTTCTTTGAACACTTCTGTCTCTGAAAACTTAGGACATTTCTCCATTGTTTCATGGATGCATTTTGATGTGGCAAAAATCCTTCCTTTGTTGCCGCATATCAGCATTAAGTGACTGAGGTGTAGACTCCTGGGAAACTTTCATTTAATTACACATGAAGCTCTATAGAATTTCACCCACAGAACAGTGGTGTTGTTTTGTCAAGTGTTCAAGACCTCAATTTGCCGTTGGCTCCTCCCCAGCGCAGTCATGCGATTAGTCACGCAAGTAGTCACGAGCACCCTTTGCCATAAAGGAGTCGCAGCTGACGGCCCCACCAGTGCTCTTTCCCCAAAACACGTCTCTGAAAACTAAATTCCAACGTGTGTGTCAGTTCGGACTTATTTTTCCTGTTCGTTTTGCCCAAAGCATGGACCATGTCAGAGAAGATGGAGACACCTTTACGGCCTGTTAGTCACATCTCACCAAAGCCTCTCAATGGGCTGTCAGACAAGAAAGGAGCCTCATGTAGCCATCTTAATCAGCACCCCCCATCTGTGAGGTCATCGGGATATTTCAAACAATTTTCAGCTCTCATTAGTGGAGCGCGTTTCACGGGCAGGTCCTTATCTTTTGTAACTTTTGCTGCCACATCCTGAGAAGGCCTCTCTGCAGAATGACACTTTCCCCTGGGTCAGCCCGCCATAATGAGCCACCAACTGACGTGCCCTTTGCACTCGCTAGCAGTATATGTTGGTATTAACCTTTCGTGTTGCGAGATGTCGCTTTTACCCTTGGCTTCTGCCATGGAAGTCTCATTATTTCTAATAGGCTGCGGCAATTAGGGTCTTGGGGCTGTTGATCGCAGCCATTTGGAGCAGGGAAGGGGCACTCAGAAAGAACAGTCGCTTTTTCTTTCATGAACAATGTGCTGCATAGCTCAGCCCAAACCTGCGCACAGCGAGCAGTGGTGGCCCTCCTGCCCGGGAGGGGAGATTCCACACCAGCCGGTTCACATGTCCTGTCCTCACACTCACTGCCGGCTACTTGCAAACCCCTTTTGTGCAGAGTGCTTGGCAGATGTTTCAGCACATTGGATTGGGCCAAATAGGGAATTTATTATTCAACAGGATTATTTGGAAAAGAAATGGGTATGTTCAAAGACACCTTTTTTTTTTCCTTCAAAGATTGTTGTCTGGCAAAGGAAAAGGATGACACCGACAGCCAGCCACTTTGAGTGGCTCCTGGGCCCTCAAAGGAGGCAGTTGGCTTGTGTCATTGAATCTGACGGGTCCATGAAGCTCCCTTACACTGCGACTGTGGAATCCTGACTCCCAATAGAACTCTACGGGTGTGGAAACCTGGTGGTCCACCGGGGGCTGTGGGTAAATTAAAAAGTCGTGCCTCCAGGGTTAAAGCAATAAATTGGCAAAAGCCTAATAGCCTGGGGTGTAAGGGAACGAGGAGGAAAAAGTCCACACTGGGAAACCACAAATGACTAAAAACGTCCTATAGGGTGAGCACTCTCATGCTCTCCAGTTTTTTTTGACTGAATGCGCCTTCTATGTTAGAAGGAAAGCAACACAAAATTAATCACGACTTTTGCGTCAGATCAGATGGGACTGAAGGCTAAGGAACAACAGCTCAGAGGAAAGACTTTAACTTATTTGTGGGTAGCCAAGCTTGAATGTTCTACATCAGGACAAGACTTTTCCAAATAAATGCAAGAAAAAGCCCCCATATTAATCTGACTGTTTATGAAAATAACACTTGGGAAAGCCCCTCCAATGAATGCCTCATAAATTAAAGGCATGCAGTGTCAGAAACCCCCGTGCACTGCTTCTGAAATAATCCCTCTTAGTGATGGAGTGGTGTGGCCTAGTTCTGAGAGCCCCTGAGTTCTGAGAGCTGATTTATTCTTTGCTCTGCAAAATGACTCATTTAAAAGGAAAGTTCATTTCTGTTGGGTTGGTCACAGTGTAAGTATATGGTGGAGAGTTTAAAATATACAACCAATAAACATCAAGAAGTAATTCTTCCTTGAATAGCTAAGAAGTCTCCAGAAGAAACCATAATAACCAACCTTATTCCTTCCTTCCTTCTTCCCTTGAACATTTAATCAACTTGTACTATGAGGAAGCATTGGGCTGGGAGCTGTTGAGGCTACGCACTTGGTAATGGAATCTACAACGTCTTATTTGCATTCATAAGTGGCTTTTCCAGACCACTCCCCACCCATGCCTGGGGAAACAGCACATGTCCCATACCAAGTGAGGAAACTACTGGGGCAGCAGGATTTTCAGCAGAGTTTAAAGGCATTGACATTGTTCTTTCTTTCTTGGATCCTTTCCCTCCCATTTGAAATACTGTTCCCCAGGGCCCTGGAGCAGTGCAAAGGGCCTGGGGCTGCCTCACAGGGTCCTGTTTTGGGAAGTCCAAGGGGGAACAGCATAGGACTCAGGGAAGGATGGCTCAGGCCAGCTGCTGTCAGCCCGAGGGAGATGATCTCTGGTTCCTCTTGTTCCTTGGGATCAACCTTCCTTACTTTCTTGAGTTGTTAAGGCCTTAGGTCCCCAGATGCGAGTGCGGTTCTTACGGAAAGGGTGAAGTTGGCTACTCTGCTGCTTTGGTCTGGGATTCCTAGACCTCTGGGCAATAGATATCCTCCCTATTTACATGTCCAGCCCAGATCAGCAGGGCTAGGGCTCAGGTCCAAGGTACAGTGGGCAATGAGGAGCTTATCTGACTCTGGAGTCCCCTGATTTCATAATTTGCTCATAAGCCAATGGACTCCACAGATGGCTTGAGAAAAGGGCTCTCATCTGACTCTTTACATAGTGAAGATACAACCCAAATCTTTGTAATACATAGCACGCCCACACAGAAACCATTGACTCTGCCAGGACATTACAAAAAGGGATGCTCCTTACCTGGTTTGCATACTTTGAGCACTAGAATCTTAATATAATGGATTTATCTAGTCCAGATTATCTATCTATCTATCTATCTATCTATCTATCTATCTATCTATCTATCTATCCATCCATCCATCCATCTATCTTAGTTTGCTAGGGCTGCCATAACAAAGTGTCACAGCGTGGGTGGCTTAAACAACAGAAATTGATTTTCTCACAGTTCTAGAGGCTAGAAGTCTGAGATCAAGCTGTTGGTAGGGTTGATTTCTTTTAAAGACTCTGCTTGGCTTAGTAATGGCTGTCTTGTTGCTCTATGTGTCTGTGTCCTAATTTCCTCTTCTTATAAGGACAGCAGTCATATTAGATTAGGACTCACCCATATGACCTTATTTTATTTAATTACCTCTTTAGAGACCCTATCTCCAAATACAGTCCCATTTTCAGGTACTGGGGGTTAGGGACAACTCAGCCCATAACACTATCTGTCTGTCTGTCTGTCTGTCTGTCTGTCTGTCTATCTATCTATCTATCTACCTACCTACCTGAAGGGGACTTTAGAAGATAATAAAAATAATTGCAAATGACTGAACTGATGGAACAATTGACAAATGAGAAAACTGAAATTCAAAGATGGCAAATGACTTTATCAGAATCATACAGTGTCTGGTGGAAGCTGCACTCAGTCTTAAATCTGTGTGGTCTTTAAATCCCACATTTGTTCCCTACAATGCCACGAGTCTTGGAGTAGTTATTAAACTTGCTTCTTCTCACACCCCCAGTTAGGATCCCGACAGTGACCCTTATTAAGAAGAACGTTCTAAGTTCAAGAACAGAGGACGTGTGGAAGAGGGTGAGTTACGGAGCTGGATTACTGGAAAGAATTCAGTGGCATGACTGCCGTGCGCGCTGTTGTCAGCTATAATTCAACCAGAGCTCTCACAGATACTTTCTTAATTTATAAGGCAGAGAATTTGAAGTTTTTTTCCCAAGTGCTGTGTCCATAAATGGCCAGATTATATGGGACCTTTTCCTTTGGTATGTTTTCAGTTGGCGCGTGCCCGTATATGACACAAGGTTGAAGTTCTTCTTTCAGAAAATAAAACCAAGCATGTTACTGTAAACTACTGTTTGGAAGTAAACTTGGTGGTGAATGAGTGTTTCCCCGCCACGAGGGGACCATGTAGGGCAGCAGTGAGGCGATCAACCCTCTGACCTTAGAAGGAAGAACGCGGAGGGAGAGCGCGTGCACCTCACAGGGGCCACCGCTCTCTCCATAACTGTGTCCACACCGGGTAACAAACCACAGTTCTTATCTGTTCCCAAGAGGCCATCGGCTATTTTTCAGTTCAATTTCAGGCTGCTCCTGACAACTTCATGCTTTTACAGCCTGATCCATGGTTTGGGCTTTTAATTATTTAATGCACAGAGAGCTTCACAAAGGAAGGGGTGTTTTAGATAAAACTTTCACTTTCGTTTGTATTCCGACTGGATGGTTGCACAGCAAAATTCACTGGTGCAGCATCTCGACATGGACAGATGCAATTTGACGGTGGGAAAAATTTTGTTCCCACTGCCCCAAATTTCAAAGTGAAAAACAAACCTTGTCCCAAAATAGCTGATTGTGGAATCCAAAGGGCCAGTGAGCATGCAAAGGTGAGAGTGCAAATAAGGTGTTAGGAGCAAGGAAGGAGTGTTTGTGGGCAAAGAAGATAACTTGGAAAGGGCAGGAAGAGGAATGTAGGACACTAAGAGCCTGGGTCAGCTTGGTCTAAGTCCTTGGGACAGGTGCTGCTCATAGGAGCAAACTGTGCTGTGCAACAAGATCTCTGGGCCTTCAGGAGGACGGTGCTCAGACAGCCTGCTTGGAGTTATCAGATCAGTGGTGACACAGGAGTGTGTGTGTGTGTGTGTGTATGTGTGTGTGTGTGTGTGTATAAGGTCCCTGTTCTGCAGAGCAATTTCAGGGCCATGTGGTTTGAGCTCAGTGTGACTCCAGGGAACCAACAGCAGGAAGCAGCTCCCAGAGTGGCAGCCACAGTGACCCCAAAGTAAGGTGATGTGTTTTTCTGACTGTCCTCACCTGATTGCGTGGACCTTTCAAATGCGTCCCCAATTTTTTCTGATATTCCAAAGAGCTACCACCCGAGTCCTCTCGAACAAATCATCTCAACAGCCTGGGAAAAGGGACCTGCCATTTTCCCTCTTCTCTGCCCCTGAATCCCATTGGTAATGTTGGTCAAGAAGTCACACATTGCATTGCAGGGGTGTATGGCTGAGAGGTCTTGCGTTAGGGTGGCAGCTGGCAGGGTAATGGCTGTTCATCTGTTCATGTAACGCAGGCAAAGTGTCGCTCATTCCACATATTGTCACATGGTCCATGGATAATTCAAGGCTGGAAGGATAAATCAGAAAATAACACTAAACCAAATCTAACACAGGCAGGCAAATAAAACAACTTTGGAAACAGGGTTCCTGTTCTCGGGGAGCACACAATCCCCTCCCGAGCCCCTCCTAAACATATCAGGGCAACACAAGGGCGTGTGTAAACAGAGATGCTGAAGTCCTTCCCACATGGTGTCCTGCAGGGCTGCCTCAGGGGAGACTCCACCACACTTTGAAGGAAGAGTGACATTAGACAAGCTCCAGTGAGAAGAGGAAGAAATTCTCAGGTAGAGAAATGGCATGCGGCAGGGACACACATGAAGAAAAGCTGAAGCAGAAGTGTTTGGATGGCAGGAAGATCGGTTTGTCAGGAGTGGATGATCAGTGTAGACCAGGGGTCCTCAAACTTTTTAAACAGGGGACCAGTTCACTGTCCCTCAGACCGTTGGAGAGTGTGGAACACATTCCACACATGCGCACTGTGGGCCTGGGAAGAGTTGGCTGCTAAGCAGGACAGGCAGTGGCGGCAAAAACACCCGGCGGGCCGGATAAATGTCCTAGGCAGGCGGCATGTGGCTCGTGGGCCGTAGTTTGAGGACGCCTGGTGTAGACAATCCACAAGCTAAGACTGGCAAGGTAGACTGGAGTCATGTTCTGGAGGGCTTTAAGGCACCCTTATTGGATTTAGGGCCCACTCTAAACCAGGATGATCTCATCCCAATCTTTATGTTAATCACATCTGCAAGGATGTTATTTCCTAACCAGGTTTTTTTATTTTATTTTATTTTTATTTTTATTGCAGCATATGATGGGGGTACAGATTTTAAGGTTTCAATAAATGCCCTTTCCCCCCTCCCCCCACAAGTCTGAGTCTCCAGCATGATCATCCCCCAGACGGTGCACGTCTCACTCATTATGTATGTATATACCCAACCCCCGCCCCACTGCCCAATACCCTATTACTGTAGTACCTGTGTGTCCACTTAGGTGCTGCTCATTTAATACCAGTTTGCTGGTGAGTATATGTGGTTCTTGTTTTTCCATTCTTGGGATACTTCACTTAGTAGTATGGGTTCCAGCTCTAACCACCTAACCAGGTTTCATTCCAAGGCTCTGGTGGGGAAAAATGTGGATGGGACACTGTTCAACTCACTGCAGGTTGAGCTGAGACTGGGCTGAGCATGAGCTGCTCTCACTGAGGCAACAATAAAAGGCTTTTTGGAGGAATTAATATTTGAGTTGAGACTTGACTGAGGATGAGGAAGAAGCCATATGAAGTTATGGAGGAAACAAGCAGAAGGAACAGGGAGAGTTAAGATCTTCAGATGAGAATACATTAGTGTTTAGAAAGCTTTTTATCCTCGGTGATGTGACTTTCCTCACTGGAAATGGTGATAAAGCATTTATGCCTGAAGTGACAAGAGGGGGCCATCTTGTAATTGGCTCCCCCCAATTTGCCTGCTGTGTTTTGTGAAGGTCAAGGTTGTGTTGTGGACAAACGAGAATCCAGCTGACAGTGAATATTATTAGTGCCCATAAAATAGACCAAACTCCGTTGCAATTCTCTTCCTCTGGTAAAATAAAAACCTCAGAGGGGGTGGGATTTATTTGGTGGAAAGAGGGAATTTGGGCTCTAAGTCCTGACTTCAACAGTGTCCAGCTATGCCTTTTGGATAAGTCTCTGTTCCTCTCTGGGCTCCGCTTACTCATCCGTAAGGGAAGATTGGGTGGGGCTCTTTCAACTCCAGCTCCCCAGCTTCCTGCACAGCCCGGGAACCTCTCAGGACCTGCCCAGAGTTCATGAACACACTCAGCTCTTGGACGGCCAAGGCTGTGAGTGCAGAATAGTTGTGAAACCAACATTCACGAGGGCATTTGTGAACATACCTTCACTTAAACTGTTGACCACTCGTGCGAGGTCCAGTTTCTGAGAGTGGACTTAAAGAGGCTGTCCTCTACTCACCTCTCCCTGCTCCTGGAGAATCTGCTAGAAGAATTTCAGACCTACCGCCTACCTTCCGCAGGGCTCTTGGTCAGGAGAGGAAAACCAGGCTCTACAGCCAGAAGAGCAGTGCTTTTTGAATGAGAAAATTGTCCACAGCTGTGCACTGAGTTAAGCAGCTCAGCCTCTTCCAGCTTCGCCTGTAATATCTTGGCCGTGTGCGCTGGAGAACTTGCACCTCAGCGTGACTCTGAAGTTCCCACTGACGGTCTCGGGAGTAAATCCCAAGCACGCTCTTATTCTGCCCCCTGGTACCCTGCTGAGCAGGGTGTGGACTGTCTCTTTCCTGCTCCGTGTGGAAGTGATGAGCTCTTCAAGCTGTTCTGCTATTAGCTCACTGGTGACCCAGTGACTGTCTCGTCCTGGTTGGCCCGGGGACTGTCCCAGCTTGAAAATGGAAAATCCTGCTTCCCTCAAAGCCCCTCAGTCCCAGGCAAACCTGGTGACTGGCACCCGATAGTGGTGCCTCGGGGCTGCTCAGAGTCCAAGACTGAATTTGGAGAAGAAAGAAAGAAACTGGGGACAAAGCCCTGACGCCGCTAGGAGGAGACGCAGCTCTGCGGGCAGCGACAGGGAGGCCGTGGTGGACTCCCTGGGGTGTGCCGACGCCCTGTCTCGCTGCTCAGTGGGAAAGCTACTCACCTTTAGATTTTTCTAGGAGCGCCCACTCTATTTTTCATAGGAGACCCTGGCTGACTAAAACAAGATATGCCAACATAATATATTCTCTCAGGAAAATCAGTAGGAATTCCTACCCTACAAAAACATGTTTTCTGACTCGGTCACAAAACAGGCCCCAAGTGGTGGCGGCCAAAGCGCCAGCACTTCTCTTCACGGCTGATGCACAGCCTTGGATTGTCATTTCTGACTATTCTTTTCTCAAACAATCAGAATTTTTAAAAAGATAGTTGATTCCAGTCATGGGGCACAGAAACAAAAATGTCAGGGTGGCTTGGGACATCTTGTCGCTGTAGACTGAAAACAAGGAGCCTTCGAGAATCTAGAGGCAGCACTTGAAGGAATTTGTACCAGCCCTGCTGTGAAAATGGGAACATCAAATAACAACCCAACTGTGGCCAATTAATGCAAGTTGGGTTTGGGAAGGGTTATGAGTTCATAATATTACTCTGAAGAGATATGTATATAAAAATGTAGTTATAATACAAAAGAAAAGGGAATGTAATAGAAAAGTATATTAGTATATGTAGATATTCTGGTTTAAAAAAAATACTAAGTATATGTCTGTCTGTTTCAAAGTACTGGTTTTTACTTGGTTCTCTCTGCACAAGCTGGAGAGAATAAATTCAGGGACCTGTGAGTCATCGTGATGCCCCTGAAAAGCAGGGTCTGTTCCAAGGGCAGAGAGAACTTAGCGGCATCTGTCGTCATGTTTAATCATCAAGAATGAAGAAGGTCCAAGAGTTTGGGAGTGGAAGGAGGACTCCACAGGATGCTCCACCCTGATGAATTATCCAACATCCCGAGGAGGGAGGTCATCTCTCATTTCTCACGAGATGAAATCTCAGTGTGGCTCCACCAGTGAGAATAAACTACGGCTCAAGAAGGGATTCATTTTTTTTTTTTAAATAAAGGTAACAGACCAGGCCAATATATCAAAATTATTGAACAACACGCAAATATGTGTGTGTGTCAGGACATGCAAATTTAATGACCATTTTACTCCTGGGAAAGAAAAGTCATGCAAAAAAAAAAATCTATATGAAAGTCAAGGACAAAAGAGTGCCATGTTGTGATAAGAGGGCTATATTAGTATCCATGGCTGGGTGACAAATTACCCCAAAACTTCATGGAGAGAGGAGAAGGAGAGAAGGGCGAGAGGAAGAAAACCCAATGTCTGGTCTGGCGGCAGGGGCTGGTGTCTAGGAATGTTGCCTGAGATCCAAACAAGAAACCAGGAAGGTGGAACAGCTCAGGGTATTTAAAGGTGAGAGTTGATGCTGGTGGCCTGGCACCAATACCTTTTGAAGCTCCCCAGGGGATTGTATTGTGTATGCAGGGGTGAGAAGCATTATTCCAGGGTATGACTTGCCAATCTAAGTTGACTTGAGTCACAGTAAACATGGTTAGTGAGGGGTGGGAGGTGTTATTAACACTTACTGAGCAGCAGTGATGAACCAGGTTCCGGACTACACGAATTTCCTCATTTACTCCTTATAACAGCGTTGGGGAAGTAGACAGTAAGACAGTGTTATGACTATTTTAGGGAGGTGGAAACAGAGGCTGGAAAGATTTAGTAAACATAGACTATCTCTCCGGTCCCCCACCGGGTAAAACGTGGTGGGCTGCAGAGACGGGGAGGAAGGGGCCACCAGGGGCCCCAGTGACAGGTGACAGGTGTGCAGGGAGGTCTGGTCCCTGAGGCTGGGATGGGAATGTGGAGCTCTTTCTCCTTCTTTGCCCCTGGTAGAAGTGCAGAGCCCTTGGACCTTGGTGCCTTGGCTCTCGTGAGCTCCTACTCGGTATTGAGTAACTTCGTGTGACAAGAGCAGATAAACTGGGAAGAAGAGGGCAGGGAGGAAGGGTGAGGAAGTGCAGATTTCAGATCATGGGCCAGGCCAGCGAGAACAAGGATGATCCTAGGGAACGCCCTGGCTGCTGCTCTGGGGAAAAAAAAAGGTCATTTCAAGATGGGAAGAAACTGGGTGTCTGGTGGTTTGGGGTTGCTGTTGTCAGAAGTTACTGGAAAATGTTTTAAAGCAAATTTGCACATGCCCACACACACATGCATACACATTTGCTCCTGAATACAAATTCAATTTTTTTCCTCTAGAGGCAAAATGCCTATAAAGGGGTCTCTGTACTTTTTTCACATGTTAGAATTCCCTTCCTGTAAGAGCTGCAGTCCCCCTTGGAATGCAAAGCTACTGATTGTGCTAGATCCATTCAGCTAGTCCTTTTCTGAATGTTTGGCATCATTCATGCTTTACTTACAGGGAGGCATGTGGCTGTATCTCTTTTGTGGCCTTAAAAGGATGTCCCTTGGGGACTATTTCTTCACTATGGTAATTTACAAGGCAATTTATGCTACCCTGGTAAGTGAGTCCTCCCTCCCCAAATCCATATGTCAAAGTCCTAACCCTAATGTGATGGTATTTGGAGATGAGGTCTTTGGGAGGTAATTAGGGTTAGGTGAGGGTTAGATTACCTCTTTGGGAGGTAATTAGAGGTTATGAAGGTGGGGCCTGCATGACAGCATTAGTAGCCTATTATAAGAAGAGGAAGAGAGAGGAAAAGGCCACGTGAGGACTTAACAAGAAGGTGGCTGTCTGCAAGCCAGGAAGAGAGTCCTCCTCAGAACCCGACCATGCTGGCATCCTGATCTTGGATTTCCAGCTTCCAAAACTGTGAAAAAAATAAATCTCTGTTGTTTAAACCACCCAGTATTGCTACCTTTTTTATGGCAGGCTGAGCTGAATAGACAACTAAGTATCTACTTTTGCCCATGCTGGCCCGGGTTGTACTGAGAACATTGACCCTTTCATTGACTTTATCTATCCCAGGATGGAATATACCCTCCTTCCCTCTGCCTGTGGCCTCTCCATTGGGACACAGATGGCCAATCTAGCTGCAGGTAGATGGAATCACAGGAAATTGCTGTTTTATAGGTTAAAAGTTATAAAACGCCATTGAAAATGGCTACCATTTTGACCTATAAAGTGGCTCTTCCAAGTGGTTCCCACATTTCCTGGCACTGCGTGCCTAGGTCTGTGCTAGATGCTGGGGTGCCAGGATGTAAGAAACGCCCTTGTCTGTAGAAGGTTTACATTCTACCAGGAGTCAGCAAACCGTGACCCGTGGGCCAAGCCTAGGCCACCACCTGTTTTTGTGAAGTTTCACTGGAACACAACCATGCCCATTTGCCTACTTATTGTCTGAGTTTGTCTTCATGCTACAACACCAGAGCTGAGTCGTTGAACAAAGACTGTTCCACCCGCCAAGTTTAAGCTATTTACTCTCCGGCCCTTTAGAGGAGGAGTTTGCTGACCCCTGCTTTACGCAGTGGTAGGAGACAACGGTTGCGCACAAACACTGCCATTTCCTTATTGCTATCTAACACCTCTTCTGCCTGACCTTCTTACCTTCCATCACTAGTCTTTTTCCTCCTCCGCTTGTCTGCATTGCCAAAGTCTCTCCTTTTCACAGTCTCGTTTGCTATTCTAGCTTGTTCCTGGTCCCCATTCCTTTCTGCTTTCCTCTGTTCATCTTTCCTCCTTCTCTTCACTGGTGGCTGCTATACCATCCTTGTCCATCTCCTCCTACTCCCCCTGTCCCTCTTCTTCCCCTTCTTTCCTTCCCTCTTCTCATCTGTGCCGCCTCCCTGGGACTGGCTGGCTCCTCTGACTTAGGACGGGTGGGCTGACCCTTCTCACCGTGCACAGCAGCCTGCTCGCCCCCTCCATCCCCAAGTCCTTGTAGACTTCCCTCCTTAGACCCCTTCTTAGATTGCCTGTCTACGGTGTAGGGCTGATATTTAACTGGTGAGGAAAGCAGCCCGGAAGAATCAGTGCCCACTTAGATCGGTTGTCTGCTCCCATCGGTCAGTGTTGAAAATGTTGCAAATCATTCCTGCCATGAGATCACCCGCCTCAACCAGCTAGACAGCTCGAAATTTAGAAACGTTGCTCAGATACGTTTCCTGCAGGGATTCCGCGAGTCCCTGTTTGTGGGCTCAGCCTCTGGGATTTTAATGAGGCTCTTCTTGTTTTTACAGCGTTGTGTCTAGAGTTTGGAAATTAAGTCCATTCAAAATTAGGATGGGTGTGTGTGCTGGGCGGTGCCTTTCTTCCCACAAAGTAATGTGTTTGGAATCTAAGATGGTCTGTATTGAAATGTTTCTCAGAAGCCTGTAGCAGTGGTCGCTAAAGACTTCCTCATGCAACGTGTAGGAAAAAAAAATGCATCAAAACTGAGTAGTGTGGAGTCACTTCTCAGTAATTATCAAAGACACACCAAACCTTATCACGCCACTTATCGATGCAGGTGACAAAAGGCCTCATATTGCAGGGTCATTAACCACCAACCCAGCGTACAGCTGAAGTAAGGGGACAGCCCCCAGCATGCAGCAGCGTCAGACATTACCTGGCTTTAGAGAATGTTGCCTAGAAAATATTTTAGGAGCAAAGACGTGGTTGCATTTGCCTAGAATTTTGTTTTTGTTTTTTTTTTGAGACAGAGTCTTGCTCTGTTGCCCAGACTAGAGTGCCGTGGTGTCAGCCTAGCTCACAGCAACCTCAGACTCCTGGGCTCAAGCGATCCTTCTGCCTCAGCCTCCCCAGTAGCTGGGACTACAGGCATGTGCCACCATGCCTGGCTAATTTTTTCTGTATATTTTTAGTTGTTTGGTTAATTTCTTTCTATTTTTAGTAGAGTCAGGATCTTGCTCTTGCTCAGGCTGGGTTTGAACTCCTGATCTTGAGCGATTCGCCCACTTTGGCCTCCCAGAGTGCTAGGATTACATGGGTGAGCCACCGTGCCTGGTCTAGAATTTTTTTTTTTTTTTTTTAAGTTCTTGCTATGTTGTCCAGGCTGTACTATAACTACTGGGCTCAAAGAATCTTCTCACCTCAGCTTCCTGAGTAGCTGGCACTACAGGTGTAGCTCACTGCACTCCGATTTGCCTAGGGTATGCATCTAATTCATTCTAATTACTTTTCTTTCCCTTTTAAATGTTTTTCTTAAAACTATACTCCCTTTTCTCAATACTATGGTAAGTATGGCAGTTCTGATTTCTGTATAATATATTTTTGAAACTTTTGGACAAACCACTTGTATCTACTATAAAAGTCATAAACTTGATATGGAGAAAAAAGAGAAAGAGATTTAGCCAAACAATGTGTAATAGACATTTGTTGGTGGACTCTGTAGCTGCTTTTATTTTCTTCCTTTCAGCCCTCATTCCAATTTGGGGATCCATTTGGCTCTATGGAATCTGATTCCACCTGGGCCCCAGGTATAGTGTGTGACCCAGATCGGCAACTGTGGCTCTCTGGCCATTGTGATTTGCCTCCAGGTGGACATGTGACTAAGCAAATCCAATTAGAGTGAATCTCAAGAATTTTGCTTGGGATTCTAGAACAAAAACCTTCTCTCTTTTCTGCTGGTGAATGAGAAAGCACACAGCTCAGGGACCTATTCACAGCTATCTTAGAGCCACAAAGGATGTCGGGCAGAGACTAGACAAAAAGAAATGAAGTGACTAGTGACATCATCGAGCTGCTGGACCAAGCCTCACCTGAAACCTCTGCACTGTACAGTTATGTGAGCCAAAAAACTTCTTTACTATTCAGGTCAAACTGGGTGGGGTTTTCTATTACTTGCAATCAAGTAATCGAAGTATCGATCAATCAAGTACTGAGAGTAAACCAGTTGCTGAACCCAAGCAGTAGAGGAATATATGCTGGTGAATACCGGAAGTACAGCAGACTGTCTTAGGAAAATGTGTGACACTTTCAAGTGTGACATACACTTACTAAAGCAAGGTAGATCTTACATGTGGTCAACTCTGAAATGGTGGGCATTTTAAACATTTGTGACTTGAACATAACCAAAACAGATGTTAGTTAATGTGTCTAATTGCTCTACTCTTTAAATCAAATATTAATGTATCAAGTATATATCTTATTGGGATACTCCGTAGTAGGTAGCCATGGAAAAAGTTACTGTTGACTTATTGTAAACTTGGAGTTAGTGCTGGGTTGAGAGGAAATGGTCTTCATTGCTGTTTTTTTTGCTTTTTTTTTTTTTTTAATGACAGATACCCCACAGGCCCTTGCCAAGTCTTGCATGTTGGGTCAAAACATTTGGGATATGAGCTCATAACATGTGAAAAAGGGTTTAAACAACATCTCAACATGCAAATACGCTGTGGGCTCTTTCCAGTCAATGTTTCAGTTCAAATTTCCCGAAGCTTGGAAAAGTGCATGCATTTGTACAATATGGCTGAAGCGAGGCAGTTGGCTTCCTGCTGTAGACTAAACAAACGCATAAAGATTCACGCCGTGTAGGTAGTGTGTCTACAGCTTTAGGCATTGGCTACTTACCTGACTGTCTTGGGGGTGTACTCACTTATACAATGGCCCCTTGTGCTGATTCTAATGTCCATTAAAACCACCCCAGCTAGCCAATTTTGATTTCAACTTGAAATCAAGTCAATTTTAACATCAAAAAGAGGAACTAGATACAGTTATTGTCCTTTCTTTGTATTCATGGAGAAAAGAGGGGTTCTAGAAGTGAATGAAGCTTCTTTTAGGATTTAGGGTCAGGAAAAACCAGGTGAAATGGATGAAGAAGACAAGAATGAGTTGGGAAGAGAGATTGGGGAGATGACTAGTGAATGGGTAAAAATGGAACTTAATCTTTGTTTTTTTTTTTTTTTTTCCAGAATAACATAATAGGAACTTAACTGATTTGTTGGGGCAGAGAGCAGACATCAGTACCTACTGGGCATTCCCTCGGCATTCTTCTCTCTAGGGAGGGCTTAGCCGGAACCTGGTGAGCACCTGGTGAGAAGGCCATTATCCAATTGGTGCTCAAATATCTGAACTCAAGTTTTTGGTGCTGCCCTAGCTTGAGGCCCTCAGATATTAATGGTAGGGTGGTGAGTTATCCTGGACATGACCCATGATCTCAAGAAGAGTGAAGAGGAGAGGAAGAGAAAGGATAAAGATCACAGGAAGTGATGTGATAATCAAGGCCTTTTAGACCATATTAAGTTTAATAGTAGAAAATATATGGAGGAAAATTTCCTCCTCTGAGTCATGTACACTTATCAGTTTTATATAGATGTTGATTGCCACTGCTGTGTCTAAAATTTTATGCCCTCTTTATGGGACTTTTCTTAAAAATGTCTCTTGGTTGAGTTGAACAGGTTAATGAGTTGAATTGGGGGTAAAGAGTGGTAAGCTCTTCAGAAGACATGTATGAGCTCAGTAAAATGGAGATTCACAAGCGAAGGGTTTCTGAAAATGTGGGACTCCTGAAATATACTCTATGTCTTCCTCTTTCTTTTTGCTTCCTCTTTTAGCTTTCCAGTTTTCAAAGACAGGGGGAAAGGTTGTCTTTTTTTGATGACTCTGAAGTCAATACTAACATCAAGGGTAGAGGCCAGAGGTAACTCTCTTCTGGAGAACTTGGGGTTGGCCCCGAAAACCCAAGGTGGGTAGTGCTCTTTGGGACCCCTACATGGCTGGTGGCTTTCCAGATGTATGATGTTGGGTTCTGCTCAGGTTACGGAGCATGCCTGGCATGGAAAGGACTTTAAACTCCCTGTTGGTCATGTCCAACTTGGTAGGATGAAATTAGGATCCACATCCTAATAGCAAAGACTTTCCACACTGAGTGGAGCTTTCCATTTTCACAGATCTCTTCACTTCTTCCACATCACATTTGTAATATCTGCATCAACTCAGAGACACGTGGCTTTTATCCAGCCTTAAGTCATCTTGCTTGATAGGTATTTGGGTTTTTTTTTTCTCCTTTCCAGATGAAACAAAGAGAAACAAACAGCCAATATTAGTTGAACAGACCTCTTTCTTGCTTGCTACATCGTTTTATAAATTGTGATAAAACCTCACTCGAATTTAAATGGTTGAAGGGCAGACTAGGTTAGTGAAGGATCTGAAATATTGAAAATTATGAAAATATACATTGTTGAAACTAATATGTATATCTAATGGTATGAACTAGTGGCTGACAAAGTGCCCTCAGTACTTCCAGGTTGAGGTTGTTGCTGGCATGCTTTAATGAATTGAGAAATACCATTTGCATTCAGTGTGTTTCTTGGTGGTATGCAAATATTTGCTGCTAAAATGTTTGAACACAGCGTATCTTCCTGAGTAGTTTGAATTGCTCTTATTTACATAATTGCTAACACTGTATGGGTACATTATAAAATCTTTTGCTGGTGCAAACGTTAGATCAGTTTGTATTTAATTCATAATGAACACATTATTGAGGACCAGATAAATCAGATTTCAGCTTGGATCTTCTATGGGAAGTTGCTAGGACTCCCCCAAGGACTATTTAGGAGAGGGACAGAGCTGAGTCAAGGCATTCAACAAATGTTTGTGAGTCTTTCTCTCTCTTGCCCAGACAGGACTTGATGTGGGAAACTGGGGGAACATGAGTGCTGAAGCTAAAAACAAAACCAAATAAACAAAAAGCCACCCGCACATTCCATAACCCACACTCTAGCCACAAGCACCTCTTCACCCATCATATCTCTTAGCCAAAAGGCCAAGAAAGGGTAAAATAAAGTGATTTGATTTTCACTTCCTCTCCCTTATTTGTCCAAATGCTTCAGATCAGGGAGCAGACAGGAGGAGGGAGTAAGAAGAGAAACAAAATCTTAATAACCACAAAAACAATTGGCTTTGGGGTGAATTCTAAAGCAGACCACAAGAAAAGGAAACCATTAAAATATTTTTGGTGTGTCTGTGTGTGTGTGTATGTGTGTCTGTGAATCTTTACTTGAATCTCACTTCTTTTTCATATACCATCTAGTCTCTTTTTGTTGGGACTTCCCTCCTCATCATTTCCCTCCACATCTTGAATGGACCCCATGTTCACCTCTTTGAACATTATTTTCATTTGAAGTTCAATGCATTTCTCTCAACTTAGCTAAAATTGCCATCATTCATAAATTTCTTTATGTTCTAGACTCCAGCTTCAAATTGTTTGCCAGCTTTTGAGAAGTCAGTCATAGCTTACAAATTCTGAATTCTGTTCTTCTTTACCTCTCAAATTCCTCTTTCTCATAGCTCAAATTTTGGTCTATTGCTCTTGCACTTGCTCTTTCTCCCCCCTCCCTTTGTACACAGAGGCTTTATTTTTGATTATCCCTCTCTGAAAAGTGCTCTGACCTGAAGGCACCACTATACTCATCTGAAACCAATGAAGTGAGAGGGACAAGGAAAAATTTTTGGGTGAGGACAAGAAAACCTGACTCATCCATAGAAAGTCAACATCATATCTAAACAAATTCAGAGACTCTGGTTGACATAAATAGCTTTCACTGCAATGGGCTCCTGCCTAGAGAAAGTTAAGGAGGTAAAATCTTCCCCCTTCCCCTCCCGTCCCTTCCCTTCTCTGCTATTTGGGGTCTCTGAGGGTTCTGATGTGCACAACTGTCACTTCTGCTGTTGAGAATGCAATGTGGGCAGAAGCTCCCCTTGTTAATCAGGATCAAGGACATTTCCCCATGGGTCCCTATTTTCCTAGGAACTACCTGCTCCACAGCTAGGAGGCTGTTATGATGCCAACCAGGGACTTAATGGGGTGCTAGGGACCCACCCTCTAACAACTTCTCTTCAAATCACTCACAGCAAGCATGTAGCAAAACATGTGGTTAACATTTTCCTGTAAACATATACACGAAATCATTGGCAAAGCATGTGTTTAGCATGCATCACACCGTAATTTGTAGAAAGAACATACTAAGAAAGTGCTCTACTTTGCCACTGGAAAAATAGATAGTTTAAAAGGGGGCAATAGTCTAGATTTGATTCTATTGAGTCCATTTAAGAAACTCACTACATGGATTTGTGTTTGGTGGTGTTGGCGGAGCTTCAGCTGAGCAGCTGGCCACCAGCCCACACCCCTCTCTCTGCCTTCTCAGGCTCCCCTTGTTTCAGTGTTCGAGCTCTCTCGCTGGCTGTTGGTGAGGAACACAGGTGCGTGTGCATGGGGACTGGGGACCCGGGACCCTTAGAGCAGGGAAGGACTCTGAGATCTGCAGAGTCCGACAACTCGGGAGTCAGCTTTCATCTCTCCTGCTGCTGCTGCTGCTGCTAGCTGACATTTATTTGACATTTCCCATCTGCCGGAGTCTCTATATGCTTTATCTGTAGTCCTTCCAACAACCCCGAAAGGGAGATTTTCTTCTATTTTGTTGAGCTAAACTCGAGGGTCAGATGAGTTTAAACATATTTAATGTCACGCAGCCAGTCTGCGGCAAAGATCTCACGAAGACGTCTGACCGCCCTGTCCCTGCACCCACATCCCCGACTGACCTGCGGAACGTAGAAACCCCTGCAGTCGAGAGATGACACATTTTAGTCTTATTTTGTGTACAGTGCCATCGGATTATTCAGAGATAAACTCTCATTTCCCTTTGCAGGCACAAAGGGCCATCCCTGCAGCCCACAGCAGCACTGCAAACTCCTATCCGATTTCCTGTCCCTGTATCTTTTAGAGCAATTGCAGCTCATCTCTCTAGGTTTTCCCACTGATATTTATGCTTTGTTGAGTTTTCTCCAGATGCATTAGGGGCACATGTCCAAATTAAATATCATTTTATTATTTCCTGCCTCTTATTTTTTAAGTTCCCTTTGTCCTTTATTCTCTGTGGGTTTTGTATTATATTCCAATTAGTATCTTACAAATCTTGGCTGTAGGCTATCAACTACACAGTCATGTCACTAGACAAGAGGCTCAAGGCATTCAATTCCTGTTACTTAATTTTGGATTCCTAGAGATTTTAGACCTTGATTATAGTTGATGCTTGGAATTGGCCATTAAAGAGCATGTCTGACCTTCACCCATTGGTAAACGCCCAATTTACCACGCTCACCAGCACCCCCACCAGGCCAAAAGGCAGGTTGTAATTGTCTATAGCTCAAAATAAGAAAGTCAAGGTCAGTAAGGTTGTGAGGCTTGCCCAAGCTCACGCAATGATATGACCATGAGCAGGACTAAAAGCTTTTGTGTCGTAACTACAAAAGACAAAACCATTCATGGCCCAAATACGGTTTATATAAAAATGATTGACAATTTTTTATTAAATTGCACTTTATTTGTTGGCATAAAAACAACTTTCAGGTTTTTATTTTGAGTGAGTTATGCTCACCTTGCAGTGGCTCTGGGTAAAATGCTGATATTGATGAAGAATGCTTTCAGCATCTGAGGCTTCAACTTTCATTCCTTATCCTGCGTTCGGTTCCCACCACCGCATTCCTCTGGTAGGTTCAGAGTCCCCGGCTGCTCCTCCCCTCCCCCGGCCAATCCCAACTTCCAGGTCCCAACTTTGAAACTCTGGCCTCTCGATGGTCCTCAAATCACAGCCTGTGTATGAGGGTCCTTTGCCCCTCAAGTCAAAGGTCCAGCTTTTTGTAGATTTCTCAGTCTGGGGCATCTAAGCTCAAAGTTCCTTTAACAGAGAACAAAGCTTTTCATTCCTCAATCAGAGCTAAGAGGCAAGCATGTGCTTGAGAGAGGTGACACTTTGATTTAGAGCCACATGAAGAGGTAAGTGACTGATGTCATATCTGCTCCTAAGCCGGTTTTAATGAGCACGGAGAAGGGAGGGTGAGGGTGTGAGTGTCCAAGGGGGCTGGTACAGAAGGGATGTCCCTGGGAGCGTGCAGGAGGGACACGGGGAGGAGCCTGGGAATGCTGTCGCAGAACCAGAGGCGACAAGTGGGTCTAGAAACGTTGCCAACTTCACAGTTGCACCGAGCGTGGATCCACTGTGGGCTACGACTTCTCACACTGATCGTTCTTCCCAAGAATGCTTGGCTTCGACTGAAGAAAATCAAGTCAATTACTCATCACTAGAGAGAGCGTGGGGAAACAGAGAGTGACAATTAGTGCATCTCTTTGGGAAAAAAATTGTAATTTAGGCCAAGAGTCATAAAAATGTTCATGTCCTTTGAATCAGTGATCCCTCTTCTGGGAACATAGTCTAAGGAAAGCATCCCAAATAGGGCAAACCGTGTGTGACCTGCACGCCAGCCCCACAGTGTCGGGGTACAAAAACTAACATGTTTCCTAGTTAGTCGCTTGGACTTCTGATACCTTATTAGCAGGAAGTCTCGGGATGATTTTGAGGCTGTTTCCCAAACCCACCCCTACTGGGCAAGAGTACGGGGAGCCTATTCAGCCCAAAGAGGGTGAGAGAGAGAGTAGAGCATCAGGCCAGTCCACAGCAGCTCCTCCATTTCCATCTCTGTTGCTTCTGCCACGACCACCTGCCTCACTGCTGAGAATGGCCCCGGGCCTCCGTGTCCGCTGGTGTACTGAGGTCACCGGTGGACCCAGCACAGGGACCTTTGAAGCCGCAGGGCTGAACTTATTAACAGTCTCCACATTCCAGCTCTGAGGCCTGTGTTGCCATGTTGAGTTGTCCTTCCCAGAACAGGAGCATTGTTCCCGGGTGGCTGGACCCAGACAGGCTTCCAGCCTCAGTTGTACAATGTGTGCAACCATCCCTCGTGCTACGTCTGGACCACAGCCTGACTCTGCCTTTCCTCGGGAACTTTGTCACTAGGGCCATTACCTTTCTCAGCCAAGGGATCTTGGGTCGTCACACCAGTTCACACCTCTCGGTTTCTCTAATTTTGAACTGTGGGGGATAGTTGTTAGATGTTCGTTTCGTCTCTGCTATAGGCCCTGCTCCTTAGACGAATGAAATATCTCCTCTTTAGTGATCAGCTTTGCACTGCAATGGCTCTCAGAGAGTGGCAATTTTGATAGAATTCTATGGTACCTGAATGCCAGAACAATGGATAACTATTTCCCCATTGTTATATAACTAAGGCAACCACTCAGTGATCTTTTATAGAATAACAACAACAAAAATAGTCAACTTCTCTACTTGAAAAAAGAAAACACCTACACATGCATGCAGATATTCACTGCTAATTATTTATATTAAATAAAAGTCAAATGTGAGAAAAGTCTAAAGATGCAACATCAGGGGGATTGTGAAATAAACTAGGATGTTTCTACTTAATGAGCAATGAGACAATGTGTGCTATTAAAATGATAATTATGAGAAAACATGGGTGTCTTCCCTCCTATTTTCCAACTTTGAAAATCTTTCAAGTTAAAATGAATAAAAGATTCTTAAAATTAATTGTTGGCATGAAACTGTTGTCAACAAGACTTGCTGATGATTCATTTGGGAAAGTGAGGTAGAGCGAGCACTTAAAGATGAACTCTACATGTTTGGCTTGAACGTTGGGGTGAATATTGGTGCTATTTTTTGAGACGAGCAAGGATTGGGAGAGACAAAGACGGACATTGGGAAACCAAGACCTTTGTTTGTACTAAATTTGAAAAACTTCCTAGACATCCTGGTAGTGATTACAGAGCAGGCAGTAGGATATAGGAACTGGAGCTTAGAGGATAAGTCAGCAAGATCAAGACTGGAAATTTTAAATTGGAAAGTCATCAGTATGCAGATGGTATTTAAGGACAGTGAGACCGGATGAGCTCACTGAGGAAGAGGGTATAGATCAGGCGCCCTCAAATTACGGCCCGTGGGCCACATGTAGGTGTTTTTGCCCGTTTGTTTTTTTACTTCAAAATAAAATATGTGCAGTATGCATAGGAATTTGTTCATAGTTTTTGTTAAACTACAGTCTAGTCCTCGAATGGTCTGAGGGCCCCCTGTTTAAAAAGTTTGAGGACCCCTGGTAGATGCACAGCCTAAGAAAGAGCTGGGACAGAGCCTGGAGTCATTCCAACACTGAGACCAGACAAGGAATGAGAAAGGTGCAAAAAAGCCTGGGGCAATGCAGCCAGTGAGCTCAGAGGAAGAGAAGAGGCAGTGGTGCCCTGGACCCTGGGAGAGGAGAGGGTGTGCAGCAGGAGGGAGTGGTCAATCATATCCAGCGCTTTTGAAAAGTTGAGTAAGATGAACACACAGAAGTGACCATTGCATTGGGCAAGGGAGGTTGTTCATGACCTTGAAACGAGCAGAGTCAGGGCAAGGAGAGAAGGCAGGCCTGACTGACATCATCAGCTGAGCTAAGGATAGGAGGTGCAGGAATGGAGCAGTGCCTATACACAGCTGCTCGGGGAGCTGTGCTGTGAAAGGGTTGAGAAATGGGATTGTGTACAGAGGAAGGTACGATGTCAAAGGTTTTTTTCATTTTTGATTCTTTGGGCTTTTTTGTTTTGTTTTGACAGGAAGCACCAGAACATGTCTGACTGCTCATGGACGTGATCCAGGAGGGAGGGAGGAATGAATCAGGTAGGGGACAGACGGGTTAATTGCAGGAGGGAAGTCTCTGGGAAGGACAAGGGGATGGTATGCAGAGCATAAGAGGCGAGACTGGCCTTTAATGAAGTGGACGTGTTTGCTCTGCGGATCCTTGCCGTGGGTACCGAGAGTCCTGGCACACATACTAAGTGCTCAGTGCGTACTTGCCACTGTTACTGCCAGTGTCAGTCTCCTTGAACAACCCAGGGGAACAACCGCTGGCTGGCCCAACTCATTGCTCAGAAGTCAGGCCTTGAACGATGGCACTGGCAGCTGCTATAGGCTGGACAAAGAGGGAAATGGTGACATCGCAGCGTGGCCCACCCCTCTCTCCTGCAGCCCTGCTCAGACGGGGTGCCCTCCCACATGAGGGGCCTTGGGATGGTAGGCATGACCAATGGAACGACCCAAGTAATTGATGAATAAGTGAAATGACTCTCTTTCAAACGCGTTTTTCTTTTCCTTTTTCACCAGATTGTGTTTACCTGTTAATAACGCTCTTTGGGGTTCCCGAGAGAGGCAGCCAGGGAAATGGGGAACGTGCAGAAAACCACAACCTCAAAACCTCTGGCATTGTGCAATCAAGATGAAGCCACTCAAGCTGCCCGGAAGCAGTCATTTCGCCGACCCCCCCTGGAGAAAAGCTGCCAACCAACTTGTTTAGCAATCTAAGAGAACACAAGTTAGAGCTGCTGTTCCAGAGAGTACTGTATTGAAGCCGGGAACTCAGAGCTTTAACTGCATGGGATGTTATTTTTGATCATTGGACCTCACTGTTGAAACAGAGTAAGTTGATATTCTTTGCCAAGTAGCAGATGAAGAAAATGTCTATGTCCTCAAAAGCATAGTTAAAAAGAAAGAATTTCTGTAAAGAAACACTTTCTTGATCATTAAAAACCTAGATCTCCCAATAAAATTTAGAATTAAAGCAAATATGTATCAGGCAGGATTCTTAGTTGCATACATCAGAAACCAGCTCTAACGGATTTATGCAAGAAAATAACTTCTTAAAAGAATAGTGGAAAAGACTCTGATGTCCATGAAATAGAATGGGTAACTAAACTGTGATATAATCATACAATGGAATATATGACAATGAGAAAGAACAATACATTGATACAAACAATAACATGAAGTGTATGTATCTCACAGACATAACATTGAGTAAAAGAAGCCAGACCCTATGTATATGCTATATATTTCCATTTATGTAAAGTTAAGAAACAGACAAAACAATTCTTTGGTGTTAGTGTCAGGATAGTGGTTACCTCTTGGTGGCAGGAGGGCTGAGAGGGGTCACAGGGAGGGACTCATGGTGCTGTTTACCTGGGCGTGCTGTTTACCTGGGTTCGTTTGGAAAATTCACTTTTGATATGTGTTCTTTTGTCTGTGTATGTCTTCATGAAAATCACACAAGCGAAATCAACAGAAGAGCGATTAGGTAGGTCAAAATATCACCAGTAGGTGCTGGAGATGCTGATTTGGGGCCGTGCGTTCAAGCAGCCTTCCCAAATGTGGCCCGGACTTGAATGAGCACACCTCTGCTGCTGCTCAAGGAGCTGTCTGCTCTGTGGACCCTTTGCCTGGGACACACACACATATCATTGCCGGGTAGTCGGTCATATATGTACTTGCTTTCTTCCATTTCCCCAACTCGAATATGAGCTCACTGCTGGCACATAGTAGGTACTCAGCAAATACTTCTTAAATGTGGTTGCCTTGTTCCTAACCCAGTAGAACTCCCCTTCTCATGGATGCATTTCCTTTAGCTATGTTAATCTCATCAGTCTAGTCTTACTGTCCCAGGAACACATTTGTTATTTAAAGTGATTTCCTGTATTTCTCCTCTGATTCATCAGCATTCACTTTAAAGTTTTGTCCTCATAAGGCAATCTTATTTCCTGCAGTTCCAAGTTCGTAGTGGGAGAGCCGTCCCGTGATAACCCCGCATATTCATAAGAGAAACATGTCTTGTACTCATGAACATACAATTTGACACAAGAATGCACATTGGCTGGAGCTGAGGGAAGTTGTGAGGAAGATGATAAACTCAGATGGGAATCTGTCCATCAGACAAGAGTGATGAGGTGATTTCCTTGACTCAGATGGGATTGCACAAACTCTGTCTGTGTTTACTGTTTTGCTTTCCTTCCCATTGACACTGTGTCATTCGTGTGTAGTGCCGGCTGGGGACTTCAGCCGTGGAAACCTGCCCTCCCAGTGCACTTTCTGTTGTTTAGAACATTTTAGTTAAGAACCGACTGACTCCTCAGATGGAGGGTCTCAGAAGGGCATATCCTACCAGTTGGAAGTCTTGCTTTGCCTTCCCTGACTTGGGTCAGCCCTGCCAAGCCTGCTCTGGCCAGCGATGGTGGTGGATCCCTGGAAGACTGACCAGGCCTTCCCATTCCTGTCTCATTCTGGGGGAACACAGAGCAGAGAGACTCATGATTCTACTTAGAATCCTCACACTTCTCCTGGAGCTGCCTCTCTTCCTCCCAGAGAAGGGAGGTCAAAGAATTATTCTACATGATCGATTTGTAAACTTTTGTCCTACATTTCTCCATTTCATTCCTAAATGGGGGTGGATGGTTGGAGAGGGCATGGCTGTCAAAACCCAAAAGCTATCTCTATTCTGAGATGAGCAAGGAAAACCTGAACTGAGAAAAGGAAAACCTGGGCTGATTTTCTTTTCTGCCACCCTCCTTTGCCTCTTTGCTCCCCTGCCGCTTGCACCTGACATCTTGGTTTCTTCTTTAGCAACCAAATGACCGTCCCAGTGGCCTGATGCACATTTTCACTGGAATCTCAAGTTTCACATAGCCAAAAGCATGTTAGTGATCTTTCATTCTATGCCAGGTCTATCTTCTTGTGTCTTTATTTAAGTTAGTGACACCATCATTCCTTTCACCCAGGCTCCAAGTCAAGGACCTCTGCAGGCAATTGTTTGCTAAACCCTGCCAATCCTGCTTCTAAGAGTTTGACCACTCTTTTTATTTACTATCACCATCTTCCTATTAATATTTCAGACCTTCATCAGCTCTCACCCCTCCTAGCTTCCTTAGGAAGCAGTCAAGAGCAGGTCCCTGTGTCGAGATTAAAATACTGTCTCTACTGCTTTAAGCTGTAAGAATTTGGGCTAGTTGTATAATCAACCTATCCCTCAATTTCCTCATCTATAAAGTGGCCTCCCTAATAGAATTCTTGCTCTGAGAGTTCAATCATGTTGTGTACTTGAAGTGGCACCTGCCAAGTACTCAATACTAGCTGTGATTATGATCGTGGGGCCTCTCATTACGCCAATTCATTTCACTCACCACTGCTGGATTTGCCTTCAACAGGGCAGCTCTGATCATGTTTTAAAAATCTTTGATGACCCCACACAGTGTCTACCTAACACCTAACAATCCCATTCTGGTATTCCGGAATTTCCATAAATCTTCTGGGCCTTGCACCCCTTTATACTTAACCTTGTGTTCCAAATGGACCTCCTCCCCCTGCCCCACACCTACTCTACACACGGCCTCTGTGCATTTGCTCCTGTTATATCTTCTGTTTGATTCACCCTGCCAGTCCTTCAAGGTCTAAGTCAAACACCTGCTCCCTGATGACTAAATATCTTTTTCTCTTTTAAAATCTCTGCACATAATCACATGTGTCTAACATGATGGCTCACTTTTTTCCTGGTCCTGTGTATTTGTCTTACCTCGAGAGCCGGAGGAGCCTTCATTCCCCTGGCTCAGGTCTCCACATGTCAGCATTAAGGCTGAAACATTCAAGCAGTCATTTCACCTTCTGCCAACAAGTTGCTATATAACTAATTTGAGCAAATTCTCCACTAAGCCAGTTGGCTAGATCGATGTCCCATACACAAGGTCTTGCTCAAATAAGAGCCAAAGCTGGAGCAATATTGTGGCTATGGGACACAGAAAGGTTCTGATTGTTCTTTCTTAGGCAATATTCTGCTCAGCCCAGCCTGTTTCCCTGCTTCTGAGCGATCTGCTTTAGTGATTAGCAACGCAAGCCCTTACGCTGGCCCCACTTCATACAGCATGGGGCAGGTCAATCCAAATTTCTCGAGTAGTTTTTAAATGAAACTTGTGCTTTGGGCAGGTATTGGGTGCAAATATCAGTTCTCATTATTTTTTATTTTTTTCAGCTTTATTGTGGTGTAACTGGCAAATAGAAATTTTATATATTTAAGATATATGACTTGATGTTTTGATATATGTATACACTGTAAAAAGATCATCACTATCAATCTAGTTAACTTATCCACCACCTCATATAGTTGCCTTCTGTGTGTGTGTGTGTGTGTGTGTGCGCGTGTGGTAAAAACACTTAAGATCTACCTTCTTAGCAAATTTCAAGTATACAATGCAGTCTTGCTAACTGTGGTCATCATGCTGTATGTTAGGTCTCCAGAACTTACTCATCTAGCATAGCTGAAACTTCGTACCCTTTGACCAACATCTTATTTCCTCCACACCCGGGGCCCTGGCAACCACCATTCTACTCTCTGCTTCTGCGACTTTGACTATTTTAGATTCCATATGCAAGTGAGATCATGCAGTATTTGTCCTTCTGTGCCTGGCTTTTTTCACTTAGCATGATGTCCTCCAGGTTCATGTGTGTTGTTGCAGACGTCAGATCTCTTTAAACTCGAGGATCTTGAGAATGTTTTTTGTTTTCCAATGGCTGCTCCTTTTAGAATCCATGCTAGTTTCTAAAATCTCACTTACGAGAGGCAATACTTTCCTCCAGACACTGACCACAGACCGGAGAGTGTAGGAGGAAAACCATGAATTCTGCCAGAAAGTGATGCTTTAAAAATATGAGGTTAAATTTCATCTTGAACAGTTTTAACACAACTTCCCTTCCCTCCGAAGCCGGACCTCACCTTACACTATATTTTACTTAATTCAAGAGTGGCTTTTAAAAGCAACCTGTCTCCTTAAAAATTTTAGAAAATTAACTAATAGGATATTGCTAGTTTTAAGAGCAATATAAATTTAGAAAATACTTTATGAATGGGGCTAGGCCATTCAGGCTTAAAAGAATTATAAGGGCTTGA